>NC_033800.1:89511549-89516619 GCF_001876935.1 Asparagus officinalis
GCCGACAGCTCTGAGCCGCAGTGACAGCAAACCTCGGTTAGAAGACGGTCTTCTTTCTGGGCAGCATTGACGAGGATGATTGGAGAAGATGAACATAATTCATCGAAGGTTAAAACGAAGTGTTGTTCGTTAAACAGTTCGGGGAAGAACGGAGAAGAGTCGAATGACTCTTGATTGGACCACACTTGTCTATTTATAGACAGCTGTGAGCTATCAAATCTGAATGAGATTCTAGATAAGAATCCCGCCCAAACACGACCTCTGTGTTTGTGTTGGATTTGGTTGAACTTCTGACATAAAGTTCACCTCTGTGTCTCAAATCTCAAGCACAAGATTCACTTGTGCATTTCAACGTCATAATACAGACATTTGGACAACCAACACTATCGTACAGCCTCAAATAATTAGAAAGAAGCTAACATTGGCTATCAAGGTGATGAAAGCTAAGAAGAAGCTAGCCTATGACAAGAAGCTATGCAGCCTCTTGGATGAGAACAGACGGGCTATAGTCAATAATGCTAAAATTATCAAGCTCGATCCTTCACGCAACTCATCCTTTCAAACAGCTTAATATTCCAACCAAAATTAATAAGGATGTTGTTGAAATCATTACCACAGTTGAGATGATCAAGAAAGGAGACAAAGTGGGTTCCTCTGAGGTTGCCCTACTTGCTAAACTTGGGATAAGGTCCTTCTCATACGGGGTTGTGGTTCTCTCTATCTGTGATAATGGATCTGTCTTCAGTCCAGAGGTGCTCAACCTCATTGAGGGTGGTCTCATTGACAAGTTTACAGCTGGTGTTTCTATGATTGTTTTGCTGTCCTTGGCTCTCTCTTACCCAACTCTTGTAGTGACGCCTCACATGTTCATTAGTGCCTATAAGAACGTCCTTGATGTTACTATCTACACTGAATACACCTTCATACAAGTTGAAGTAGTATCTCAAGGATCCAAGCAAATTCACTATTACTTTTGCTTCTGTAACATCGGTTGGGAATGTTATTATTCCTTCTGCCGAAGAAAGAGGGAAAAGTTAATCATACTAAGGGATCTAACAATGATGACTTAGGCTTTAGCTTATTTGACTAAGTTCATTGTCATCAAGACACAAAAGTTATATTGTTTGGTTTAAGGTGATCAGGATTTCCTTGACTACTTCTACACATTCATCGAGAGTATAAGGTTAACCATTACCAAAATAGATTACAAGGAATCGCCAATATAGGAAGCATAATTATGACGTACAGTAAATTTTTACAACCAAGTTTATAATGTCCTCAAAACAGATGGAGTGAACGATCATTCAACAAATTTTAGGATCCAAAGTATTCTGAAAATTCATCCCAGTCAACCGCGAACTTTTAAAAATTTAGAGGGGGTTCTATAGGTTGTCTAAAAATCACAATAGATAGCTGATCCCCATTAATCTTCAATGATGGAAGTTACAATCTGACAACTTCTACATCAATATCTCGACAATGAAAGTAACAATCATATGTCTTTCACGTCAACGAACAAAATCTACAATCGGAGGATTTTCACGTAGGTCGAGAAAGATTACAATTCAACGACCTTCACGACGACTGATGAAAGCTCTGATTCAATAGCCTTCATAATCAACCATGAGAGTTACAATCTAACGACTCTCACATCTTAAATAGCTAAAGCGAAGATTACAGAACAATGGTTTTTATAACGTTCTACAGAAGAGATTACAAGTCAACAATTTCTTCTAAACTTAGAGCTCACCTCTGCGTTCCAACTTTGAAACACAAGTGGCCCCTGTGTTTTCAATCTTTGGCACATGCCCAACTCTGTGTCTCAAGTCTAAGACGCAGAGTTAAAGCCCAGAACACCCACATCAGCGTTTGACTCGTTCAAACGCGAGCTAAATGGTTTCAAAATCATTTTCCCCACGATTTGAGGGAATCTTGCCCACTTAGGAGCGGATTAAGGGATCAGTTACACCCCTTATATTCCTATAAATCTCAATAAACTCAACAGAGTTAAGGGCGGGCCTTTTGGATCGAATCATCTAGGAGATCATACTTTGGAAGATTGAGTTCAGTTTTGGAGGAGTTGTTATCTTCTAAAGATTAGATCTTTGCAACAAGGAGATCAGATCTTAGAGCATCACCTAGCAACAGAGAGTTTGAACACTTGGCTATTAACTGAATTCTCCGTTCAAACAACTCTTTTCATAGAGTTTAAACTCGTTCTGAGTTCATAAACTCGTTAAGAGTTCTTTTTTATACTTGCCACGCAAGTTAATCGTTCTAGTGAAGTGAGACATCGAATCGTCAACGAGAAGAAAACTCGATACAAATATCGAGGTAGGCATCTTATCACTACCGTGAAGAAACCAGTCTTAAACAAAGGGAAAGATCTCCGTCAATCTTCTTCTCTTTTGTGAATCAGGATTCCGATTAAGTAAAGTGTAATTTCTTTTTCTAAAGTCAGTTAGAGAGAAATTGTATTGAGAGAATTGTATTCATTCTTTGTCTAAGCCAATTAGAAAGATAATACAATAAATCATATTCTCAATCTTCTTTTTCAATTTTCCCATAAACAGGGCCCAAAAGGGTACATTCTCATTGTAGTTCAGTGACAGACTCCTCCTCATCATGGCTGACGAATACTATATTGACTAATAATTTTTAAGTACTCACACCGACACTAGCATCCGAGTCCTACATCCTCATGTATGAGGAATGGTCGTTGATCCTACCTAGAGAATGACCGTGATCCTACCTAGCGAATCATAGTGATCCTGCTTAAAGAATCACAGTCCAATTTTGAGGCTTTTGGTGGATTTCATATCCAAGTCCCCTCTTTGTCTTGCATAGCAGTCTTTGGCTCTCCCATTCGAAGGGCTTAACATGGTATGCATGACCTTTACTAAATTAATACCTTGATGTTCTTTGAGGTTGCATCCCTAGTGTTGCATTATTCTCAGAGCTTGGATGCTATAATGGTGTAACCATGGGACTTCCCCATTGGACTCCTCAGCAAATTCCAATCAAAAGTCAGACCGTGTCATTTGATTCTTGAATTTCGTAGGCCTTACAAAGCATACCTTATGTTGATTTTCAACCCTTCGGTCACCCTGACTTGTCCCGATTATAAACATGTGGAGTGAGTTGTTGGTGTTCAACAACAACATTTGTTCTAGGTTATCCCCTAATAATTAGAAACATTGGTCATACACGAGTTATTGAAATGGATAATTTTTTGATAACCATTACACCACCCTTAATAGTGGTGTTGTTATAATTGGCCTTAAAATCTATTATATCTAGTTTGATGGCAATGGTAGGAGTGTTGACCGGCTTTAAGCTTTCTTCTAGGTGTCTTGGGAACCCTCGATAGCGAGTATATTGGCCATGTCATTATCATGGCGATCATCCTAGTAAAACCATGCATCGACATAGTAACTTTTGAGGCCTCTACAAGGTCATTCATCTACATAGATTGTGCGTTAAATCCTATCCGAATTGTTGTACTTGATACACTTGTGTACATAAGCATGATGAGCACATTCTCGTGGATCTAGACCCATGCTAGGAGGATGTTGTACGATGATTTAGTGTCAATGACATAACATGTTACGTCAGACTTGAGTTTTTTTATTCATAGTTTGAGCCTTATCTTTCCAAATGGATCACTACTATTAGCATTAAATTCAAAGATTTTGGTGTTGGTGTGATAGAGTCATCACAAAAGTACCTAAAGGAGGTGTAACATCCTCCTTGTAATTATACTGATGGTAGACCTAGACTTGCATGCACTTTATCTTTGATGAACCCAAGTACCATGTGAAGTAGAGTGGCCTTGTGTGCTTCATGGACAGTTTGAGCATATCCTTTTTGGAAAATGTCACCGTAGGAAAGTCCCTCTCCACATGATGACAACGGGCACAAAAGTGGTCCTTGGTCTCTTCCTTGGATGGTTGTATCTGAGTGAGATAATCCGCCAAATCACTTAGAGTCTCTTGTGATACCACCTTCACCTCTAGGGCTAGTTGCAGCAACTCCCAAAATGTCACTCTAGTCCTGATGTTTGCAAGCTGAGTTAAAATATGAAATGGGCATGATCTGCTAGGCCCAAGCCTATTGTTATTTTACGTTGGAGTTACAGGAGTTGGTTCCACCGTTAGATTGGTTGTTTGGTTAATAAGTGGGGCCTGTTGTCCCTCCTGGTTGACTTGGTTATATTGTTGGTGGAATAATCTGCCATACCTGAGTCCTTCTTCGCATTTTTAGCATGATTGCTACAAGCACTTCTGCTTCTTAGATTGCCCTGGTCATCGCTTCCTCTTTCTTGCATGTGGAAATTACTTGATGGCATCATCCTCTAAGTGATTGAGTTTGGGGATTGGCCCTTGGTCATCACTACAGAGGATTGTCACAGTGTTGTACATCTTCACCAAGTATTTTGTGTCTTTCTGATGTATGTTGGCAGAGGTCCATTGTTCATCCCTTACAAGATTAGGATGTATCCGCATGAATTCTCATTTAGGAAGAGTCATGGGGGATTGATCTTTTCGTTCGCTGACTGTGGTGATTGTAATTGACAACCTTGACTTTTGCTTAGGATAGGTAATCATACTCGGTAGATCCCCAAAATGGACCAAATCATATTTATCGAAACTTGCTTCTGATCCTCTCTCAATTATAGAGATCCAAATTTATGGAAGGTTTGGATCTTCTCTCTCAAAATGATGCAGTCCTTTGAAGGATGTCTTACAAAGCAATGGAAGAAGCTATAGTTTGGGTCATTGGTGTGCCCTTCCTCTTCAGTCTGTTGGGCCTCTTGAGCTTGTTGAATCCTTCTTTGATAAGGGTTTTGGCCACTTTTGGGATCACTTTTGATTTACAAGCATAAATTCTATCGGGGTCTGGCTCGAACTAATTTCGTCATTGTGGAGAGCTTTCAGCGTGATACTTTCCCGACAGATTCGCTTGTAGCAAAGGTTGGCATTAGGGTGGTATTTGTTATTCGTGTTTCTGTTGCCAATCCTATTATTGTTCAACCATCTTAGCGGCTATGGTTGAGGTAGTCATGCGTGT
>NC_033800.1:89516629-89522664 GCF_001876935.1 Asparagus officinalis
CGCCATAACTACCTAAGCTATTCCTTTGGCGCATGGTTTGGTGATGCTACGTTTACCCTTCCTTCCATCATTGTCCGTCTTGTTCGGGATATCACCAAGTGGTGTGGTGGCATGTGATGCCCTAAGGTTCACACAAGGCTACAGTCTAAGGTGAAACTCAAATTGTCAAACCTGCCAAGCACCAATACCATGCTACGATATGTTTCACCATCACAGTTACTATCTCTCTAGTAGAGTCAACAAATAGGTAAAGGTACAAAATGTAGCTGTTAAAAATTACCTATAGGTTACCGCATGCAGCTCGAGATAAAGAAAAGATGATGAACATTACTATCTAAGTCAAGGGGAATTATCTAACATCGACAAAGTGCATGAAACGAGTCGACGAAGCGCACAAATCAATGGGGTGGCAGAATAGCAAAAAGACGATTCGATCGGGAGTTACGTTTCACCCATGAAAGATGAAGTGTCATTCATGTCTCGTCCACTCCACATGTGATTCACCCATGGAAGATTGTAGATCTCTTCTCTAGCTTTCCAACGCAAATTGAATTGCATCATTCCGAGATCGGACCGGGAAATTAGAAGGAAAATAGTCAAGGTGCGCTAAAATGGCGTTTCGGCCAAAACTGAGACATGTTTTGTGTTTCGGCCAAGGCTGAGACACACTCTGTGTCTCAACCAAGACCAAGATAGACTTTGTGTCTGTTTTCGTTGCTAACCGTCAGGATTTCAGTATATTCTAATCCAAAGCTTCCCTAACTGATTTGAAGCTATCTTCAAACGTGGTTAAGCGGTTACAACTGAGGATGAGATCAAATTGGTCATTCTCGAGCCTTGGTTTATACAAATCTGGAATTCTCAAGCCTTGGTGAAGCCCTGTCGAATTGAAGAGTGAGGAGCACGAATTTCAAAGAGAAGGAAGAGATCTTGGTGAGTTCTTTAGCACAAAGTGAGGAAGAGATCTTAGTGAGTTATTCAACACAAAGAGAGGAAGAGTTCGAGAGATATGCATCTTAGTCATTCATTTCCCTTGAGATAGTACTTAGCTATGATTCTCGAGAAGAGTGATTGTCTCACTATTGTTGAGATAATCACTTTAATTTCTTGCCTCCTTTATGAGGCAACAAAATCTTTATTCAGATCTAATCAGTTGGTAGTCCACGGATAAACCCTAGTACCTACAAAGATCTTGCGCAAGCAGAAGACTGATAAATGATCTCTTTACGCGTGTTCTTAGAAAGTTATAATCTTTTATTTTTATTGTGTACGGAGTCTTATAAAAAGTTTTTCTTTTTTTTGAACTTATTATAATGACTGAAGTTGTAATGAGTCCCGCAATGAACAAGTCAATATTTGATGCGAACACGATGGCGACCACAGTGGGAGGTAATAGCCTCGCTGTTGAGGCTATCATGCCATAGCCACTGATCAAGATCTCTGTGGATGAAGAGGTTGAATATGAGTTCGACCAGCAAAAGTTTGAGGAGTATGTCTCCTCCTCCTCCAGATCTTCCTCTCCCTACAAGCGCAGGAAGACCACTTCCGTGAAGAAGGTTAATTGTCCTTCAGATCTAAAAATTTAGGGTGATAATCTTCACCTGAATGCTGTGAAAGACTCCTCTGCGGCCTCTAAGGAAGCCGAATCTGATGCTCATGACAACCCCTCAAAGGTCACGCAATTGCCCGTCGAAGGCGCACCGGTGCTGACGAAAAGGGCTCGTCAGAGATGCCGCCAACGTATTGCTTACCAATTCGCTAAAGCTTCGGAACAAGTAGACAGACTTTGCTATCAAGCAGATCTAGAGTTTAGAAGGTGCCAAGTGGCTAAGTCGTCGCCACAGCAAGTGTCGGGGTCCTCCTCCTAACCGCTAACTAACAAATGGGTTCGTGTTAAACGAACCCATTCTACTCTTGAGGAGCGCATCCAGTTAACACGAACCCATTCTACTCTTAAGAAGCGCATCCAGAAGTGCGACATACTTTTTGTGCATGTCCGGATCCTTGTACGAAAGGCACAAGAACTACAAAAAGAAGAGGTGGTCAAAGAATCATCAAGGTCTAAATAGGTTTGGGTGCCAAAACCTAAGACAATACCAAAAACTGCATCGAAGACAGTTAAGGTGCCCCTACCTGACAAGAGACACCAATCGTGTCTCTCACTCAGTTCTAGCTCTAAGGCTGCTCCCCAGCCTTTGTCAATTTTAGATCCCACTCCTTCTGCTCCCGCACCTCTGGTGAAACCCTATGGCAATGTGAATCTCTCCAAGTTCAGAATTTCACTGAAGGATCGCCTTGGTCCTCTACCTGAAGATTAGGGCAAAGCTCTGGTTAAGGAATGCTTGTGTCCGCTGAATGATTCCCGAGCAACCATCCAGACTGGGGGTCGTAAGCAACCTCCTAACAAGTTGATTCCCGTAACCACCCACTTGGGGCTACGTGTGAAAAACCAAGAGCTTGTTAGGGTTTCATCCTCACGAAGGTGTGATTCTGAATGAGTGACTCCTGTAAACACCAACAAGGAATCACCTAATTAGAAGAAGACATGTCCGACAGATGACAACATTATACCTGAAAGAACAAACGAACAACCGATAGGTTGCTCTAGCCACAACACCGACGAGTTGTATTATCAGACTGGGGGTAAGTCTTGAAAGAGAAATACCCTAGAAATGAACTCTCACTGCCCTTGTGAGAGGTTAATCAGGGCAGTACTATCAGAATGTAGCTGCCCCATGACTGCTCCACGGAGGGTCTCTGTATTCGAAAGGATCTTCACAGAAGCGTCCTAACTCAAATCAAGGCGCTTCCGCAAAATAGGATCAACCAGTCAAGCTGACATATTCTCGGAGGTCATTATCAACATGACCGATAAGGGAAAGTCAACTCGGCGTTCCAGTTTTGATCCTTTCCCCAGAGCATCTCAGCATCTTACTTGGCTACGGTCCGGGACTATCAGACATAGACCAAGTAGAAGATGATCTTCGGACGATGAGACATCAGATACATGCTTCGTAATTGGCTCTGATAACATCATGTCTAGTACGGGGTGATCTCAAGAAGCATTCATGATCACTACTGAGAAGATGACTCAGCTCCTTCAAGAAGCATTGGCTAAAGAGAAGGAGGATTTCAAAATCGAGATGGAGATGGCCACACAATAGGTCAAGGATTTACATGCCCAGCAGCTCCAAGAGTTGTCAAATCAGCACGGTGAATCTAGTCATCGCCATACTACTAATCAGGTAGATAGTGACTTAGAAGTGGAGGAGAACATCAATACCGATACCCCTCCTGATGATAAAAATGTTGGGGATGGCCCCAATGCTGGGGTGGCTCCACCATTCCTCCTCAAAGCCGCCTGAAGAAAGATGTAGGAGAAGATCTAAAAATGAAGGACCTTGAGAGTGAGATCAACGCATTGATGTCTGCTCAAGAGGTAAAGAAGATCGGCATTTTCCGTGTCCTTATCCGAGGGAGTGAGAATCAATTCTGTATCAGGCAAAGTTCGACCTGATTAACTTCACGACGTTCGATGGAAGGGGTTCGCCCACTCAACACTTGATTTACTTTAAGTCCTACCTAGGCATCATTTCAGGTAATGAACCTCTGATGGTACGATCATTCATTAGCACCCTTCGCGCAGCCACCTTTGACTGGTACTGTCGTCTCAAGCCAGGAAGTATCAATAGCTGGAACTCTATGAAGAGCATGTTTCTCACCAATTTCTTTGATGATGACACTGAGGTGTCAATTGAAACACTGTTTGATGAGAAGCAAAAGGATGGAGAATCGGTCGAGAACTTCGTCAAGCGTTTTCAGAATAAGGCAATGAACTACCAAGATCCAGTCATGGAGGAATACATCCTCCAAACGTCACAACAATCATTCTTTGGACGTGCTGGAAGCTATGAGCATAGCACCATCCAAGACTTGGAAAGAGTTAAAGGTGCGCGAGGAGCAAGCTGAACAATTCCTTAGAAGGAAGAAGGCCGAAAGAGGTCAACCAACGGCTAATGCTCTAAAGTAGAATTTCATCCCTCTTGGTAAAGGAAAGGCATAAGCAAATGTAGTGGATGCCAACCAGACCTTCCAGCTGCAATCGCAACAGCAACAACAGCCACAATAACAGGCGCCAAAGCAGCAACCACCTTAGTGGCAGCAACGATCTCAAAGGCAATAAAAGGCTTTTGAGCTAAAATTCCTGAAGGAATACTCCTTCAAGGAAGATGAGGTCCCTGGTATCTTCAAATACCTGTTGGAGAACAACAAGATCAAGCTACCTCCAATCACCGATCACGAGGGTACCAAGAAGACTACTGATCCACGATACTGCGTATTCCACAGGACAACTCATCATCCCACTAAAACATGTTATGCCCTTAAAGACAAAATTCAAGCCTTGATTGATGTTGGGATTATCACCACAAAGCAACCCAAGGAGAAGAAAGTGGGTGCGAACACAGTAAGCATTAGTTTCGGCTCTGTTCCCTCATGTGGTTTCAACCAGAACCTATGACAAAGATAGGGATGAGGACGGTTAATGAAGATCCTCACGGACAATGACAGAAAGGACTAGTACCACACACTACTCCAAATGGCAAAATTCTTTGGGTTTATCCTGATCTACTTCAAGATGAGCAATGGGCAGGATCCTCCTTCAAGAAGAAATCCAAGTCCAAAGGCAAGGGGAAATCTTGTCGTTCTACTACAGCTATTCTGGAGGAAAATAATGAAGGAATCCCTACCTTCCCACCTTCCGATAATGAGCATGAAGCTTTTTCTACCAGTGAGGAACCGACCTTTGCCACTAGAAAAGGAAACGAATATCGGTTTGACTATTCCAAGATGGCCGACTAGCCAGCTAAACAGGGGATGATTACAACCACTCCTAATCCTTCTGAAGAAACTTCTCGGCAACAATCAACCCCTAAACAAAAGGAGACTGTAGCCAAGCAAAAATATAAAGAGCCCCAGCATCAAGAGGTTCAGAACTTGAAGCAGCCTCGATTCAATCATTCGATTGGAGGAGATAAACCGGGGGATTCAAGAACTCCATACTGCTTCGATGTTATGGTCTAACTGGCTAACATCCGAGTGAGGATAACTCTATACAAGTTATTGTGTCTGTCCAAAGATACCAGAGAGGCTCTACAAGAAGCCCTGGTCGATTCCGATGTATTTCTCACCCAGATCAAGCCGATCCCCGAAGAACCAGAGTCTTTAGCTCAACACTACAACCTTGCAGCCAAACAATTCCCTTGCATCATCTTCACCAAGGAAGATATGCAAGTAAGAAATTCAAAGCATGATAGACCTTTATACTTCACTGGATACATTGGCTCCATCATGGTTAACCAGATCCAAATCGATCCAGGTCCGTTGTTAGTATCATGCCACTTCGATTGATATACATCCTCGGGATTCCAACCAACAAGTTGGTCTCCACATGTACCATCATCTATGGGTTCAACACCAGTCAGACTAGACCATTTGGCAAAATCTAAGTACCAGCTTGGATATCTAAAATCCGAAGTCACATGTTATGTGATAGACGCAAAAACCTCGTATAAATTACTATTAGGTCGACCCTGGATCCATGGTAACATTATAGTTCCTTCTACCCTCCACCAGTGTCTCAAGTATGTAGATGCTAATAATGAGGTCAAGACGGTGGACGTGGATAAGCAACCATTTAAGGGATTGAAAAACTATTTTACCGATTTCCTTCTTTACGATGCTAAGTCCAACACCGAACCATTGGCTCAAGGCACAGACAGCGGAGAAGAAGCTGACACCGAGGCAGGGATTGATTACAATGGAGGTTTTGTATTAAATGAGATTGTACCATTTGTAATCAATCTTGACGATGGAGAATCGTCAGATGGTAGTTATAATTGGCAACTTACCAAAGAAGCAATAAATGACGATTTAAAGTACTTGCCTTCTCTTGATAAGATAATGAAGGGATTATACGATGATCCTGATCTACACATGTTGATGTAATCATTTTGCATGACAAAGAAGGGTATCCA
>NC_033800.1:89522677-89550671 GCF_001876935.1 Asparagus officinalis
TAAAACTGAGATAATTTATGGGAAAGGTGAGATGTCTCTAATGCTGACCATTTTCGAGAGATGATAGTGACGATGAGAAGCCTACTCCTCACTTATCTAAGTACAGTTCAAAAGTGCATAACCTCATGGAAAAGTGGGCATACAATCTAACACTTGGAGAAGGACTTTGCTTTGGTAGAGGTCCTCGAGTTCCGATTAAGGCTGCTTATGTACCAAAGGGGAAACCTAATAATTACTACGTGTACAGAAGAGGTCTAGGCTATGGCTCTTCATACGAAGATGAATGCTACTGGCAAGTCATTGACCAATTAGCGAATAAAGACAGGTACTCGTCTGATTCTTCAAATTGGGACTCTGACATCAGCATTGGAAAGATGTTCAAAGGCCTGATGTCAAACATGACCACTATCGACCCCACCACAATAGGGGAAGACGATCAACTACTTACTTGGGAAGACCCATAGATCCACCACTTAAACATCCAAAATGGTGACTGGTTCGAACAAAGAGAACCTCCCACTAAGGATAAAGTGGTCTAGGTAAACATGGGCGATGAAGCCAACCCGAAGCTCATATTCGTTAGCGATAGCCTCTCACCAGAAGAGAAGAAAGAGTTGATTGCCCTCATCAGGGAGTACATCGATGTTTTTGCCTGGAACTATGAAGACAAGCTAGGACTTTATCCGAATGTGGTGATACATCACCTCAACATCAAATCGGATGCTAAGCCCGTCAAGCAACAACAAAGACAGTTTTGCCCACAAATTATGAAGGCGATTGAGGCTGAAGTTAAAAAGCTAATCAATTCAGGCTTCATCCGGGAAGAGCAACATCCTGATTGGCTTGCGAACATCTCTCTGGTTTTGAAGAAGAATGAGAAAATCAGGATCTGCTTCGATTTCAGAGACCTGAATACTACCTGCCCGAAAGACGACTTTCCTCTCCCTATCATGGATGTTATCATCGATAACACGTGTGGGTTTGAGGGAATGTCATTTATGGATGGATTCTTAGGGTACAATCAAATCAAAATGTATCCGAATGATGAGAAACATATCACCTTTAGGACACCTCTCGGCGTCTTCTATTACACAGGCATGCCCTTCGGCTTGAAAAACGTAGGCGCTACGTACCAAAGAGCAATGACAAAGATTTTCTAGGAACACCTCCGCAAAACCGTCGAGTGCTACTTGATGATTTGGTCATTAAAAGCTGCAACAAAGATGACCACATTAAAGACTTGAGGACAATGTTCGATCTCATGCGAAGTCATCAATTGAAGATGAACCCTACCAAGTCTTTCCTCGGAATCTCCTGTGACAGATTCCTCAGGTTTATCGTTACCACGAAGGGCATCCATATTGACCCCGACAAGGTGAAGGCGGTAAATGAATTGTAACCCTCGAGAAACCTCAAGAAACTCAGGGGACTACAAGGAAGACTGGCTTACATCCGGAGATTCATTTCGAACTTGTTCGGGAAATGTCAACCATTCTCAAAGCTCACAAAGAAGGGCGTATCTTTTATCTGGGATGATGCCTATCTAAAGGCATTTGAAGATATCATGGCACATCTCTCAAATTCTCATGTTCTCATAGTACCAAAGTCGGGTAAACCGTTCTTGATTTACATCAAGACGATGAACCACTCGTTAAGTGCTTTACTTACATAAGACAATGACAATGGTCATGAGCAGGTAATATATTACCTAAGTTAAACTTTGGTAGGTGCCGAATCTTGGTACCCAATGATCAAAAAGGAATGTCTCGCGTTGGTGTTCGCCATACAGAAGATGCGACACTACCTCATGGGGCAGACGATTTACGTCATCTGGAACGTTAATTCAGTCCGGGTTTTCATGACACAGCCAGCCTCCATGAATTGGCGGCTAGCAAAATGGGCCATTCTCCTACCCTAATACGACTTGCATTTTAAGCAACAAAAGCTAGTTAAAGGACAAACAATATGTGATCTTCTAGCAGCTAACCCTACAACGAATACAGCCGAATTATATGAAGATTTACTCGATGAAATGTTAGATATAAGTTCCCTGCATGCAATAATTGTATATTGTAACAGAACCTATATAAATATAACATCCTTGTTCAAAATGATAGTATGCTATTTTGATCAATATTTATCTGATATTTTTTAAACACAAATAAAGTCCTTAGAATGATACTAGACTATTAGAATTTTGATAGTAATCGTAATGAAGAAGAGATCTGATTAGTCGCTAACGTATATTCTAAAATGTTCCTATTCGATGAAGTATTGAGATAGGACATCATCACTTTGGTAAAGACTAGTGTATACTCTATTTGTCCTTTAGAAAGAAGGATGATGATTCATCTCTTAGATCATTGATGTTAGGATATCAAGATACAATATACAAGTGACCCATTAGTGAATGGGTTGACTGAACGACTCACCGAGAATGTCTAGTTGGTAATTATACTTAACTGTCAAATAGAAGCTCTCAAGTGATATAGTACAAAGTAGTCTCTTGACCTGAGGAATGAGTGCAATATCTTACATGTTAGTATAGGTGTACTTAGACTTTTACCTAACCACAGTTCTCATTGAGTTGTGCATAACGATTCTTGTTAGGTGCATCCCGAGACATAAGTAGATATTGAGATGTCAAGATAGAATTCATCTCTCCCAATATAGGGGGTTGATGTCATAAGATTATTTGATATAACTATAGCCTGTAAATCATTGTCCAAGGTAAATAAGATAAACTAAGTGTCAGTTTGATCTTAAAGGTTATGAGTTTAATATCAACAAACACTAATCAAGCTATTAGGGTTTGACCTTAAAGGTTATGAGTTTAATATCAACAAACACTAATCAAGCTATTAGGGTTTGACAGTTTACCATACCTTAGGCTCGATAGTTTGACAATATCAACAAACACTAATCAAGCTATTAGGGTTTGACAGTTTACCATACCTTAGGCTCGATAGTTTGACATTATTTGATGAAAAGGTCGGACTGTACAATGTTATCACTGAGTGGTCCTGATAAAATTGTGTAAACATCTTACAGACATTTATCACAACTTATACCTAGGTAGTCTTTATGTGTAGTTAGCACCTCTGTTGTACTTATGGATATGATTCACTGCCGAGTCTTAAGTTGGACCCTAGAGTCACACCAAGCACGTATTTGAATCCTATGAAATACAATTTATAGAGTTAAATACGTATGATTGATATGCATATATGATTTTCATCGGATACACATAAACGATTATATGTATCGATAAAATCAGAATGCTATGTGCTTAAGAAATGAATTCTAGTTTTTTTTCCAGATAAAGTTAACTTTTAGTCAACTGCTTGACTTTTTGGTCAACAGTTGACTTTTGGTCAACTCATTGATTGTTTTGATCATATTATGACTTATTAGTTAATGATTAGAAAATTACGCAATACCGTATTTATGAAACACCAATATTGATGTGGTATTTTTATTTATGAAATACACACTTCATTATACCTTAATTAATGAGTCATGAGATGAGTCATTATGATGGTATGGTTTGGAAACATAATTTTGATTTTTCATGACTCATTGCATGACTCATGAGATGAGTCATTGCATGACTAATGAAAGGAATCAATACATTTAGATGACTCATGACATGACTCATGAGATAAGTCATAACATATCTCACTCTATATATATAAGCTCTCTCATATGGAAAGGTTAATGAAAAATTGATTAAGTGGTTTTTTCCATAAGAGAATAAAAGAGAGCTCAACCTCTTACTAAACTCTAGCAATCTTTAAGTAAGAGGAAGTAGTAGGATTTTATAGTACCCCGGGGTGGATATCTTGCCTTGTGTCTCAAGAAGACTCTGATTTTATCAAGCTCACTTGAAGACTTAGAGATCCACTACAAGGAGGTTTACAACAATAAGAAGAATGAGCTCGGGGTTGTTCGATCTACCATCGAATCACGCCAAAGCTCTTGGTTGCTCTCTTTATTATAGGGATGATGTTAGGTTTAATTAGAATAGTCCTAGCTTGTATTTCATGCTCTCTACATACTTAGTATTATTATACATACAGTCTTCTGTTGCATATTTTGCATGTAATTAGCACAAATTTCCAACATGAAACCCATGAAGTCAACACTATCTTGCATCAACAGGTGTGGCAATTGTACTTCGACGGGGCTTCCAAAGCGACTAATACGGTAAGCGCTCCTGGTAAGTCTAGAATTTCCATGGGAGTCGGAGTTGTTCTAGTTTCCTTGGAGAAGCATGTGATACCCCGAGCCTACTCATTGATAGGGAAATGTTCTAATAATATAGTCGAATACAACGCGCTGCTCATGGGACTCGGTTTTGCTAAAGAGCTGAGGATCAAATATCTCGAAGCTTTTGGTGATTCCCAACTAATAGTCAACCAAATACGTGGAGAGCACGAAGTCAGAAACCAGAGCCTGATTCCGTACCATAAGGTGGCCGTCGAGATGACAGACTCTTTTGAAGGATTTTTCATTAAGTACATCCCGCGTCTCCAAAATACATATATAGATGAACTGGCAACATTAGCTGTATCTCTGGCACAACCTCCCAAAACAGAATAATTAGTCTCCGTGAGAACTCACTAGCTCATCATACCAGAGTGTGCCTTAGATGCCAAAGAAGCACACGTGACCAGAATTGAACTCGAAACCTAAGATTGGTGTTTCCCTATTATCGATTATGTCTTGTACAGTATTTTACCAGAAGATATAAAAGAAAGAGACTCGGTTTAGCAAAGAGCACCAATATTTTATTATAATACGGCAACTCAGATGCTGTATCATTGTGTATATAACGGTTTGTTACTTTGATGTCTTTCAACCAAAGAGGCAGAGGAGGCTCTTAAGGAAGCGCATGATAAAATCTGTGGTGCACATCAGCCCGGTCCCAAGCTCTATGATCGTCTCAGAAGAATGAGATATTATTGGCCAACCATGGTCAAGGACGCAGTTGACCACGCCTGGCGGTATCATGTGCGCCAAGTACACGCAAATTACAAGCACCAACCCTCGGAGCACTTGCACCCTTCGTCCACTTCATAACCATTTGAGACATGGGGAGTGGACATTATTGCTCCTATCTTCCCACTATCGTTTAAAGGCGACCGCTTCATCATGACGATTACTGACTACTTCTCCAAATTGGCCGAAGCTATTCTGCTCAGAGAAGTAAAGATGAGCAACATCATCGCGTTCATCAAACACCACATCTTTTATCGATATGGTGTGCTGAAGCGAATCATGCATGACAATGGCCCTAAGTTTGTCAGTAACACCTTTATCAAATTTTGCGGGAAGTTCAGGATTGAAGACGTTTCATCAATGGCATACAACACCACTATAAACGGATTGGCTGAAGCTTTCAACAAGACAGTCATAAATATTTTGTCAAAACTCATGAGAACCAACAAATGAGACTGGGACGATAAACTTGGTGAAGCTCTCTGGGCCTATCGCATGATAGTCTATACGCCTACTGGTGTAACCCCGTATTTCTTGGTATACAGATGTGAAGTCATCCTCCCATTAGAGATTTAGATTCCCTCCCTACGTATTGCTCTTGCCACGGGGATGATGACCGATCAACAACATCAGAAACGTCTTGAAGAACTCAAGATGTTAGATAAAAAGTACTTAGAAGCCCAGCAACAAATTCACGATAACCAAGACTTTGTTGTGAAGTGAAAGATAACAAGAATCTTCTTTCCTTCGTCCATATATAATCCTTGGTTGATTTCAATTGCCAGGATCTATTCCATCCACTCCCACGGTATTTTGGAACCTTCTTTCGTCGAGATGAGATTTGATGGCCCCATTCGATCAATATTTCCTCGTGAAACTCCCACAATGCAGTTGTGGAGTGCTTAATGATTCATGGTCCTCCACCACAAAATCCCTCACTGATCAAATTAATTGACAGTGAGTCCACAAAATTCTTTTGGATGAGTCCATCCAAATTCCCACCGTGTCTGTGTACTTAACACTCCCATTGTTAAAGTCCTAACACAACACTTGAAATCTCAATCTGATGATCTATGGTAGTCATCGAACCCCCTTCGTGTCAAGATCTTTTCACTTGGCATCGAAACCCCCACTGAGTGAGCTGTACAAGTCAACATTCTCACTGTTATTTGTATCTTCACTCCCTCTGTTTCTTGGTCAAACCTTCCTATAGTTAGGACTAAAGCCAAAATCCCCTTTTGATTCTTTCAATGAATGAGAGGCCCACTTTCAAAGCCAGATTTCCCTTTCGATAAACAAAAGGCCTCTGTCCAATTTTAACAATCAAACCTATAAAAGTTAGGATCATCTCAATCCTTCACTTGGTCAAATCTTCCCATGGTTTCGATCAAAGTTGGAATTCTATCTCGATAAACGAGAAAGTTGTCTCAATTATATAAAAGTTAGGATTATCAAGATCTCTTTGATTCTCGGAGTGGAGATCCCACTCTTAGTTTCACCATTCAGGAGTCTCAAGGTGGAGATCCCACTTTGAGTTTTTTTCGCAGGAGATAGGATATAAAATTCTTCCTCTCCAGCATCATCTTAATAAATGAGAAATCTATCTTCAGATCGGGTAACCAATCCTATAAAAGTTAGGGTTATCCAAATCATTTCGATTCTCAGAGTGGAAATTCCACTCTAAGTTTCTTTTGCAGGAAATAGAATATAAAATTCTTCCTCTCCGGCACTGGGTTTATCTTTACCTCTAAAAAAATACATGGAGATAGAATATAAAATTCTTCCTCTTCAGAGTCAGGTTCGTCTTTGCCCTAAGAAAAGACACATCTTCCACCAAAATCCATGCCTTTCGTGCATGGGGACTTTATCTCGAACCCTTTAGAGATAAGCCTACGCCTAACATGCATTACCGGTTAATCTTTCACTGTAAAAAAGACACCAGGATTAATGCCTGGGGGAATTTCTCTCCATCCCTAATTAGAGATAAGTCTGTGACTAACACGCATTGCAGTGTGGTACGTTCCCATGAAAATGACTAAGTCTATGTATTCAACGTCATAGCACCAAAATCTATACCTTTCATGCATGGGGGACTTTATCTTGAATCCTAAATAGAGATAAGTCTACACATAACACGTGTTACCGGTTAATCTTTCACCATGAAAAAGACACCAGGATTCATGCCTATGAGAATTTCTCCCAATCCCTAATCAGAGAATTCTATGCCTAACACGCGTTGCCGGATGCTCCATTCCCATGAAAATGATGAAGTCTATGTATTCAAAATCATAGCACCTAGTGAAAGATAGTTTTTTCTCTTATCAATAACGTTACATGTGAAATGGGTTTCAACAATTCACATGCTAGCCTGATTCAAACGGTAATTGGTAAATGCATGCCAAATTCAAACGGTATCTGCTAAGAGTGGTGAATGAATTATGCCTCAGAGTGTCCCGATGTACTTCCCCATATGCACCACCTTTAAAATTGAGAAAGCTACAGTTAACCTCATAGGTAAAATCTCGCCTCAATATCTCTCAAAACTTCACATAGTACCAACCAACTCAACGAGCTATCTCTAGTCATTGGATGAGAGGGGTTGAGGTATTGCTCGATGCAGGCATCGACATTAGGCTAGGGCAATGTAGCACGAACTATGATACCAAGTAGATATATGACATAGGCACTCGAGGAGTAGGAGTCTGAATAATGGTCTTCCCACCTGATTCCACTTTCTTGACTGCGATGAACTCAGAGGCTAACTCCCGAAGGCCACTCTGTAGACAACACACCATGGCTGACAGAAGTTTCAGAGGTCGTCCGTATGCCAGGAGAACTGCTGGATATAACACCTCCACTGTAATAGCATATATAGGTATGGTAGGCACCACACAACATTTTAAGCATAGCGTGAGGAAGCCAGCAAACAGAGCCATATCAGAAATTGGGATCTCCGCCTGATAATAAAAGCTTTCAAATACAGTATATGTAAGAAAGACATATTCCTTAGCTTCACAAGTGTAGTGGGCAGTAGCATCATCAATGCGCTCATTGATTTCTTCAAGTGTGCTGGGAGCCATGTGAGTTACCTCCACATCCTTATCAAACAAGTTTTGGAAGAGGTACTTAGCCCACTGTCCCTGTTTAACATCACTCCCTCATTTACCAGTAATCTGAGCACATATCTGAAAATGACACATTAACTCCCAGTAAGTATCATAGATCTCTGGAGCACCATTTTTTAAAATTTCCAACTCCCTATTCCCAGGAATGAACTCTTCATAAGGTAGTTCTTCAAAGGATAGTCCTGAAATTTCAAACATTTCATGGAGTACAAAGTCTAACTCCCCAACAGGAGTGAAAAAAGTGCTGGTATAAGGCTTGTAGAATTTCAACATGGCAAAAAGGCCGACGTAGTTCGGAGAAATCGCGTATGGAGTAGCTAATATCGAGGTTCTAGTTCAGAAATTCTAAGGGGCTCTTCCAATTCCTTTAGAATAAAATTTACCAACTGGGCTAACATTCTGCCTCGCTAGAATGTACCTATGTTGGAGCCCTAAAGTATTGGACGGGGAATTATCCCTGTACAGATATAAACTTCCTGATGAATGTATTCGCCAGCTTGGCAGATTCACCAATAAGGTGCTCCTTCTTAACTAAACCAGGCTTCAAAGTCACAAATTGATTGAAGCCAGCTGGGTGAACACTGCGATAGGTAATGTGTCCAGTAGCGACACGACCCTGTACCTGGATGAGGTCCCAATCCATGGATCATGGAATAGAAGCACACTGATAGTAAGAAATCAGCCACATCTTCTCTAGGTTCGGTAGAAAAATGTGACGATTATTGACAGTCCATAGCCACTTGTAGTTGCCGTCAAACATTCACTTCGTGTCCATCTTAACAGAATCTTCAAAAAGGAATGATGGTTTCTTTAAAACTTTACGCTCTGCTATCTCAAGCTTCGCTTCTGTAACTAGGGACCTGAGGGTCTCGGGGTAAGCTTGAGTGATGAGTTTTGCTCATTCCTTGTATCCTGGAATATTGGATATTCCAAGTGAAAGTTGAAGAGTGTATTTTTATCTGCACCCCCTATGTGATCAAAGTAATAATTGAAGGAAAGAGGTTCATTAGAGTAACGTACTGCACAAAACGAGATGAAAGTCAGTATAAAAAATGACATAAAAAGTTTAAGAAGGCTTAGTCAAAACGTAGGGAATAATCATGCATTATACATGACAAAAATGCAAGGGTCAAATCCGCGTTCCAAATTCAAAAAAAAATGCAAAGGTCAATCCAATGTTCTAATCGATAAACGCAGGGTCGAAACCCAGCATGTCAAACTCAAAATGCATGGTTAAACCCAGCATTTCAAACTCAAAACATAGGGTCAAAACCCAACAGTTCAAATCTGGAATGCAAGAATTGATCATGCGTTCCAAATCAAAAAACGCAGAAGTTTTACGCCCTACATTCCTATGGCTAAATGCGAGTTTTCACTCTGCGTTAATTGTTTAGAACTTGTCGAAACAAGTTATTCGGGTCTCCAACTTACCATTGGTCAGAGGAGTCGACAGCGGCAACGCAGTCGCCTAAGCACCACTGGCAACCTCAGCCACCGATGCACCCTGAACCACTACTGGTTTCTGAGATTTGGAGGCAGTTTTCTTCTTGGGAGCCATTTCGATCTCGTCGGAGAAGATGAACGAGCTTGCCAGAGAAGAATGAACGAAGATCTTCGTTGGGTTCGCTGGAGAAGATGAACAAGACGCCTGTTGAGTTCGCTGAAGAAAACAAAAAAGTCGAATGAATTTTGATTTGACCTTTGGCGGTCTATTTTATAGACAGCTGGAGCTGTCAAACCGGAGCAGGATTTTAGATGAAAATCCCGCCAGTTTTGAGCTAGTTAGACTGCTAAATGCAAGGGTTAATCCTGCATTTCAAGATTCCAAACGCAAAGTTTAACCATGCGTTTCATCTTTCAAACATCAGGTTTAACCCTGCATTTCAGCTTCCAAACGTAACCCTGCATTTTAGCTTTCAAACGTCAGGTTTAACCCTGCGTTTCGGCTTCCAAACACAAGGTGTAACCCTACGTTTCGAGTTTTAAACTCGAAGGACCAATGCTGCGTTTTAGCTTTCAAATGTTAGGCTTTTCCGATTAACCCTCATGTTGAGCTACCACTGCTATTAGAGTTATTGTATAGAGAAGCTAGCAATGGCCATCAAGGTGACGAAAGCCGAGAAGAAATTGATTTACAACAAGAAGCTATGCAGCCTCTTAGATGAGTGCAAACAGGTTAAAATTGATATCACTGATAATATCGAGCTCGTTCCTTCGCACAACTCTTCCTTTCAATGGCTTAACATTCCTACTAAGATTAACAAGGATATTGTTAAAATCATTACCCTTGATGAGCTGATCAAGAAAAGACGAGTCCTCTGAAATTATCATTTTGGCCAAATTTGTGCTACGCCTTGGATGTTCATCAATACCTAAAATGATCATTTTAGCCAAATTTGGGTTGTGTCTTAGGTGTTCATCAATACCTACAAGGATCATTTTAGCCAAATTTAGGCTGCACTTTGGGTGTTCATCAATTACTACAAGTATCATTCTAGTCAAATTTGAGCTGCATCTCACATATTCATCAAAGTCTACGTATTCAATATTGTAGCGGGTTGTTATTAATAACGGCAAAATTCACGTCTCACATGCATGGGGATTTTGTCTCGATCCCTAATTAGAGATATGTCGACACCTAACACGCGTCGCCGGTTAGTCTTTTTCCCGTGAAAATGATAAAGCCTATGTATTCAATACCATAGCACTAAGCCTAAAAGAGTTTATTCTTTTAGCACAACGTTAAATGTGGAACAGTTAGATAATTCACATGCTAGCCCGATTTCAAACGGTAATCGGTAAAGGCACATCAAATCCGCTGATGACTGAGAATTTGCCAAAAATCCTATTACGATGCAGATCACCAGCATACGTGTACTGTGCAGCAAAATTCCACAATCAGGTTCATGATACCTTCAAAATAGATATAGTGAACCATCATTCAACAAGTCTTAAACCAATTTTGGGATCCAAAGTATTCTAAAAATTCGTTCCAGTCAACCGCAGACTTTCGAAAACTTTGGAGGGGGTTCTGTAGGCTGTCTAAAAATTACTGTAGATAATTAATCCACATCAAACACCAATTATTGAATGAAGGCTATAATTAGAAGATTTTCACGTTGATCAAGAAAGTTTACAATTCAACGACCTTCACGACAACCGATGAAAGCTCTGATTCAACAAGTCTTCACAGTCAACAGCGAGAGTTACAGTCTGAGGACTCTCACATTTCAAGGAGATAAAGCAAAGATTACAAAATGACGATATTTGTAATGCTCTGACAGAAGAGCTTATAAGTCAACAACCTCTTCAGTCTAAGACACAATACTCATCTCTGCATCCCAGAAATGAAATGCAAGTGGCCGCATTTTGAAGTCAAAGAAACGCAACCACTGCGTAACTAACTGTCAACGCGGCTCAAATCCAGCTGTGATATACCAACGCAGCTTCAAAATACTACAAATGTTACAAACGCAGCTTCCAACCACTTTTACAGAGAGCTTAGATCTTAGTTTGAAACTGATTTCAGTTAAACCAAGTAACTCTTTTACAGAGTTTTAAACTTGCTCTGAGTTCTTAAACTCGTTAAGAGTTATTCTTAAACTTGCCACGCAAGTTCTCCTCGACATCCATAAAAAAGAAACCATGTTCCTATGAAGTGAAACGTTCGGATCGTCAACGGAAAACAAACTCGACGCGAGCGTTCGAGGGAGGCATATCGACACCAAGAAGAACCCAGTTTTAAACAAAAGAAAGGATCTCCATCGATCTTTCTCTCCTTTGTAAATCGGAAAACCGATCGAGAAGATTGTAATTTCTTTTTCTAAGCCAGTTAGAGAGAAATTTGCATTGAGAGAATTGTAATTAATTCTTTTTCTAAGTCTGTTAGAGAGAATACTACAAATTCATTTTCTCATTTTCTTCTTTCAATTTTCCCGACAAACAATGAGTACATATTAACTGCATGATGTAGTACCTAAAAGTATGTGAGTTATGAGCCCAATGTTTATGGGTCACTGTGCGTGATAAATTTCATGAATGTTTAAAAAATGCTATGTTAGTACCTTCTGTTATGTAAATGTGAGAATATTTTTTCAATATTTCTGTGACATTCACATGCCAATTTTAGATTATTTTTGTTCTTTTTAATATTTGTTGAGTTTACTATTAAACTTAGCCTAATTCTAGTTTAAAATAAAATTCGAATAGGTTTAATAGTAAATCTAACAAAAATTAAAGTTTGTGTTTTTACAAATCATCCTTAACATAGTTAAGCCCTTAACTATGCAAAGATTGATCTAGGAGAGAAGGTGGATCAATCTTAGGCTCTAACCCAACTAAAGAGAGTTGTCAAAATGTAGCTCACATTAAAAAAAATCTAAAATAAACACGTCTGCATCACGTGAAAATATTCAAAGAATAGTCTCACATTTGCATAATAAAAGACAATAAAGTGCCAGTTCAAAAAACGTTATGGTATATGTGTTTATATGTGTTGTCAAAACCAGTAAGGATATATGTAAGCAAAAATAGAAGAAATTATAAGGTATTTAAGTGCTAATTAGCCATGTTTAAATTGTATTTTCTTTTCTAGAACAAATTGGAGCATAATATTACTATAAGGATGGTAAATGATACTACTTGAGCCGTTAGGATTCAAATATGGATATTGAATATCTATATTAGTCACATGCATACATATATTGCATAAGGATATATGTCCAAATAAGTATAGAAAAATTCAGATTTCTATCTGGATATCAAAGCACGCATGTCAATCAAATAGTTGAATATTTATTTTGATATTAGATATGAATAAGGTATCATTTTGGTGATCCAAAAATCTAACCTTATAATTAGATATTGCGTTAAACAGTTATTTTCCGACTCAGATTTGAGAAATTTATTTTCCTTATCATGACAAATGATCTCAATGCTTTTGAGTCATATTTGTATTATTACATTCCTACATCTAGGTATGCCTTAATCGAGTCCTCACCCAAATTCAAATTGATGCTTACAAAGTACGAAAAATCTCTCTATTGAATCATACAAGCATTTATATCTGCATATACGCAATGAATAAATACATATACGTATATAATAACTGTCATATATCTGTTTAAATTATTAGCTCTTTGTTTGTACGAGTGGAAGATATGAGGTGGTTGGCTAGAGGAGGACAAAAGAAAAGCACGCAAAATGAGATCAAAAAATTACAAACAAAGAGATAAGAGGTTGTTGAACTCTTGGGTGGTTGTCTAAAGAAGAACAAAGAAGCAAAACGGTACAGAAAGAACGGGAGTAAAAGATTTTTCTATATTAGTCCCTCAACTTTAATATTTTGAATTAGTCCTAAAAATCATTTACATTGCCTCCCCCAGTTTTTATAGCTTCATATGCTACCCTTGATTAAAGATTCTAATTTGAAATAACTCGTAAGAATTAAGAGAATTTATCGAAATTTCAATAATTTGGAGACTAGTTTGAAATACTAGCAAGTCTCGTAATAGTTATTTGATGATTTGTAAGGACTAATTTTGGAAAATTTAAAACGTATGGGACTAATTTGTTAAAAAAACCAGATAAAACTTCACGCTAATTGAGATAAAAAAAAATAAGAAAGCTGTTGGATTCCCGCTTGTTGTAAAAAAAGAAAACGAGGAACCAAAACAGTGAAAAAGAAAGGAAGAAAAATAAAAGACGCAGAAAAACTTCAACGAGGCTGAATCTAAAATTTGTTCCCAAACTGCCCCTACTTATTACCCTAGTTGCTAAATCTTCTTCAAAAGTTTGTTCCCAATTTGCCCCCGCTCGCCACCCGCCCTCTCTCGGGTGTGGTGGTGGAGCCCATCTCTGCCTCGCTGGCCCTGAGCCCTTCCTTCTTGTTTTTTAATGGGTTTTGTCTCCTCATCCTTTTTAGAGAGAGAAAATGCCTCTTTTTTAGAGAGAGAGGAGTTTGTTCTTTTCTTATTTTTTTTCCTCCCCAAATCTGCACAGTCGGCCGTTTGATTCCTGAACAAGAACCCACCATTTTCCTCTCTTGGAAACTCCAGATCTGCGTCTAAGGTCAGATCTTGGTTTCTCTTTTCTTCTGTAATGTAGAAATTTTGTTTTTTTGGGTTTATTTTGATGTGCTTTTTATTATTTATATTTTGGTGTAATTGAATACAAAGAAGGTAATTAATCAATTTTCTGCTTTATTTCTATATGAAAATCTCATCATGTACTTGATTAACTTAGTTCCCAAAGAAACTGATCTCCTTTTCTATTTGATCTACTGATTAATTAATCATGCTCCTTTTTTGATCTTTACCTTTTTTTGACTTAATTTTAGTAGAATAAAGTCAGGACCGTGCGTCCATTTTGACCAAGAATCTCTCTGCAGCTTCTCTTGATCTTCCTATAAATCTTGACGAAAGGGGAGAACTTGCATTTTCAAATAATCAATCACTGTTTCTCAGTAAAAACCATTAAATGTCGAGAGCACGGCGGCGGTCTTGGGTGAGATGAGGAGGGATGTTGGCAGCGTTGATGAACTTGCTTCGGTCCTGTTGGCGGCCCTCGTCATCGGACCGATACGTGCACACTGGTTCTGATGCTGTAGGTCGACAAGATGGGCTCCTTTGGTACAAAGATTGTGGGCAGCATGTTAATGGAGAGTTCTCGATGGCGGTTGTCCAAGCTAACAACTTGCTTGAGGATCAGAGTCAGATTGAGTCGGGTGCGCTGAGTTTTCTTGATTCTGGACCATATGGAACGTTCATTGGTGTCTATGATGGGCATGGTGGTCCAGAGACGTCTCGTTATATCAATGATCATCTCTTTAATCATCTTAAAAGTAAGTTTCTAACCCATGAATGATTTGATTAGTGATGTGGTCGTTTTGATGATTCACCATTATATAGTTTGAGTAGTTTTTCATCTTTGTTCTGTGATTAGTAATTTGTGATTAACTGAAGTGGTGCACATTTTGGTGTTCTCTCTGAGAAATTACCCAATGCACCCTGTTCTTAGCATTAATATTGTACCAAAAGGATATCGAACAAATTTTGGTTAAAAGGATATTGATCCTTGGGTCAGTACACAAATCCAAGTTCAGTGATCAAACGGTCGATTTCACTTTGCTGCAACATTAATGTCAGGTATCGTCAGTATTGGATACTTTCTCAGTATCTGTAGTGATGTGGCTTCATACAACCTTACTTTGATTTAGTTAATCTTCTATACCGTAGATAGACCTGGGTTTAATCTTTGATTGGAATTTGATGGAATCTGTTATCTGTAATATGCCAGCCATTTGATGTTCTTCAAACAATTGTATTGGTGCATGATTCTCACAAACTATTTTTCAAGCTTTGGAGAGGATTAACTATGAACTGTTAATGTTTTCTTAAGTTCCATTATATATGCTTTTCCAATCAAAGTGGTTCTTTCAGGATTACCTTCCTATTAGAGTTTCATTGTAACCTAAGTTGCATGGAAACGGGCACGGGTATTGGTACGGGTGTGGATACGGGTACGGGACACGGCAAAACTGTAAAATGTTGGGTATGGGGACACGACTACATATATATATATATAATAAATTTTTTCCGCTTCATGTGTCATTAGAATTAAAATTTCGATCACATTTTTGAGTTTATTTTATCATATTGATTATCGTGAATTATAAACTACTCATTTTTTTACTAGACATCTAAACGACCCATTAACTATATAGTTTTGAACTTGGGTATGAACTGAAACGAACACGACCCGTATCCCATTAGTTTCAAAAGACGGATGTGAAGTGTAAGCTTTACGTCCAGGAAGTCTTTGACAAGTGTTTTAAATTAACACATATATCGTCTAATTGAGTACATGTTGTAATAAATGCATGCATATATTCAAGAAGTGTCCATGAAGTTTGGGTACGGGAAAGTGTCGGGTACGTGTCCGGTACGGGCACGGCTTCAATAATGAAGTACCCGGGTAACATAGATTGTAACCATAATGCGTGCATATGACAGGGTTTACATCGGAGCAACAATCTATGTCAGCTGATGTGATAAGGAAGGCATATCAAGCAACAGAAGAAGGGTTCTTCTCTTTGGTTGCCAAACAATGGCCTATTAAGCCGCAGATTGCAGCCGTTGGCTCCTGCTGCCTAGTTGGTGTAATTTGTGGCGGAACTTTGTACGTTGCTAACCTTGGAGACTCACGGGCTGTTTTAGGGAGACTAGTGAAGGCCACAGGAGAGGTTCTTGCTGTTCAACTATCAGCAGAGCACAATGCAAGCATTGAATCTGTCAGACAGGAATTGAAGTCGATGCACCCTGAAGATTCACAGATAGTCGTTCTGAAGCATAATGTTTGGCGTGTAAAGGGACTTATTCAGGTACTCCTTGTTATACTGCCAATTGAAGTTGTTGCTAATAATGAATTTGTGGCAAAGAGAAGATTGTTCTTATTCATGCAATATTTACATTTACAGATATTTCTTTACATAGTTAATTGTACTTACGTGTGCCATATTTCTTGTAAATCTGTCTAAACTCTTATTGTCTATTGACCAACATTACTAGGTATTTGAGAATTTGATATTATTAACTTCCTATCTAGTTTCCAACTTCTCTGGTGTCAGTTTGGAATTTTTGCATTTACAAATTTGCAAGGTAGGAAAGTTCTTGGAAAGTTCAACCATTTATGATTTATCTTTGTGCACAAGTTTAAATTAGGTGGCGTTTGGTTGTTTGCAACTGGAGTTGCAATGCAAGTGTCACTTGCATGCAACTTAGACGTTGCAACTCTTCTTACATGCAACTACAATTGCAATTGTTTGGTTTAAAATTTAAATTTTACAACTTATAGTTGCAGCTGTTTGATTATGCTTATAACTTAACATATGCAACTCATAAAATATTTTTAAAAAATAATATTTTTTAAAAAGAAATATATTTTAAAAAAATAATATATTTTAAAAAATAATATATTTCAAAAAAATAATTTATTTTAAAAAAATAATTTATTTTTAAAAATAATATAATATATCATTTAAAATATATATTATTTTTAGAAAATTATATTATTTTAAAAATACATTATTCAAAAAACATATTATTTTAAAAATATATTGTTCAAAAAATATATTATTTTAAATATATATTATTTTTAGATAATTATATTATATTAAATATATTATTCAAAAATTTTATATTATTTTAAATATATATTATTAAAAAATACATTATATTCCTGGAAAATTTTATTTTTCAAAAAATATATTATTTTAGGAAAATATATTATTTTAGAAAAAATATATTATTCAAAAAATATATTATTTTAAAAAATATATTATTTTAAAAAATAATATATTATTTTAAAGATAATATATTACTTTAAAAACTAACATATTATTTTGAAGAAATTATTATAATAATAATTATTTTAAAAGATTAATGTTGTTTTTTTTAAAAAAAGTTTTTGAAGAAATTATTATAATAAGAATTATTTAAAAGATTATTTTAAACCTTTAATGAATTTATATTTGAAATATTAAGTAATGATTTTGATTTTAATAAATTTAGGTCAGTTGCAACTAAGTTGCAACTATGACTTGCGGCCATTTTTGACGTAAGTCATATGTTGCAACTAAGGGTTGTTTTGCAACTGTGGTTGCAACTGCAACTGTGAGTTGCAGCAAAACAAACACATGCAACTGGTCAAATTGGACCTAGTTGCATGCAACTGGAGTTGCAACCACTCCAGTTGCAGCCTACCAAACAGTGCATGTCTATGTCCTACTCTCTCATCTGTCTTGCAAATCATTTTATGCTAAACTATTTTCATTTAGTGTTCCATCAGACTAGCCCTTATCTCACATTTGCACATATTCAGCATCTCTGTTTTTGTTTCTGGATATCTAAGCGTGTTGTTGCACATTATTTATTTTTCATTTTCGCATTCTCATATTCTATAATACATGGAATGCAACAATTGCTTTGGAATCTTTTAGGGGAAATGCATCTGCCCCTAGGGAAAACGCAGGTCGCCCACCCCAAGTCAATATACCTTAAGCTTACACCCTCCTAGATTCTTTTTCCATCACTTTTTCGCTTGTCCCCACCCAGTAGCTTCATTAACTGTAAAATACCCCTTATCTTTAGCTATAGCTACAGTTAATAAGTTCTTGCTTGAGAGCTTGAGGATGAAGAAAAAAGAGATTGGAGATTTGGTTTGAGGATGAGGAAGAAGCAGCCATGGGAGGTTTTGGTTTGAGTTTGATGCAAAAAAAAGAGGAGGCTCGTATGGAGTTTTTTGTTTGAGATTGAGGGAGGAAGATGAGGAGGCCGAGGAGTTTTCGTTTAAGCTTAAGGAGGGACGAGGAAGAGGTTGGGTCTTGAGGAATTTTTATTTGAACTTGAGGAGGAGCAGATGGTCAGGATGTGTTTTGATTTGAGCTTAAGGAGGGGAAGGAGGAGGCAACCATGGAGATTTTTGTTTGAGATTGAGGGAGGAAGATGAGGAGGCCGAGGAGTTTTGGTTTAAGCTTGTGGAGGGAGGAGGAAGATGTTGGGTCTTGAGGAATTTTTATTTGAACTTGAGGAGGAGCAGATGGTCAGGATGTGTTTTGATTTGAGCTTAAGGAGGGGGAGGAAGGAGGAGGCAACCATGGAGATTTTGGTTTGAGCTTAAGGAGGAAGGATGGCGTGTGGGTTTTTATTTGAGGAGGAGGGCGGGCTATAGGGTTTTTTTTGTTTAAGCTTTGAGTTGACCATAGTCATTGATGAGCTAAGCGAGTGTTTGAGAAGGAGAGAAGTAGTAAAGGCTTCTGAGGAGTGAAAAAAATTTGTTCAATCTGTTTCTATTTTGCATGTTATTAGTAAAAGTAAATAAAAAACCATAAACAAGTAACTAGAAAAGGAAAAAAAGATAACTAGTAAAAATAATTGGAGCACATAAAATATAAGTAGTAAAAGTTAACTCATCAATGGCTATGGTGAAAGAATTAATGTATTTGAGATCATTATTTTTTCTCCTTCCCTTCAACATTCACAAATCTCCTTTCTTTCCCTTCGCCATCAATGACTTTCCTTCTTCAATCTCCTATTCTCTAAAAACGTCCTTTCCCCTATATTCTCTCCTTATCTACCACGGCCTCCCTTCCCCTACTCTCCTTCTTCAATCATCAGCCATCTCATTTTTCCTTTTCCTCTTCCAACACTTTTCGCTCCTCCATCGAGATTCAAGTTGGATGGAGGGAGTTATATTGAGAAGGAGGCGGAGTTGGAGTCATGAGATGGAGGTGGAGAGCGTCGGAGGTTCGCAGAGGAGAGGCTATGGTCATTAAAGCTTTTGTTAACCCAAAGTTCTTTTAGAGGTATGATGGTATTTTTTGGATTAATGCTAGAAATTGTGGGAGACAGACAGTTAAAAGCTTTGTTATTAAAGAAGTGAGCAGTTTAAGTAGTTGACAAGTTGACCCGGGGAAGGTTTTTTTTGCAGGGATAGAACCGTGGAAGCATCTTCCTCTCATTTAATCATCTGAATATATTATTAATTTTGATAAGTAGAAAATTCTTAAATGATTGGAATATACTGTAACATCAAAAGTAAGTGTCATGGCCTAATATTTTCCATAGGCAATTCATGAGTCTTCAACAACTGTTTGGAAATCTTTTTATCATCTACAATATATTATTGTTGAGCAAATCCCAGAAATTGATGACATGGTCCAAGCTTTAAGCTTTTCTTTTGTTATGATTTAAATGGTGCTTAAATAATTGCCAAGATTGGTCATTTAAGTTATTCGATAAATTCTAGTTAAGCAAGGCTTCCAACTCCTCGAGCCCATCAATAATCTAGACAAATATCAAATGAGTCCAGGTCAAGTGATAAAAAAAATCCTTCCCCCCTAACCTCCATGAGGTAGTTGTGTGAATTTCTCCTTCATGGAAGCTTTTTTCCCCTAATGCAAGAGTGCTTCGTAATAGTTTTCCCAAAAAAAAAGTAAACAATAACTCGTAAATTTCAAGCAAAAAAGAATAAGCATTAAAATTTTGTAGGAATAGCAAGAATTGGAATAGCGATAATTTTGATTGAATTGTCAATATTGATTAACGATCGACATATATGCTAATTTTTTTATGAAGTGTTACTTGTAATATCGCATCATTTTAACATAAGCATAACATTTCTAATTGATTAATGAGTATAGTTATTCTATTTGACTTGCTACATAATTTGTAAATCATCTGTTATGATATTTACTTTTATTAGCAACAGAACTTGCCGGTATCATAAGAAAAGAAAGGCCCAAAAATTTTGATGTGGTTAAATATATAAAATGGAGAAACAAAGTTAATTGATTTGTTAGCTTTGGGTTTTCAAGAGCAAAGATAGATGCTATTATAACCATGCTTCACGCACAACAGTTCATGCATCCAATGATTTAAAAAGTTTCCGTCTATCTTGTCTGGGCTCCCCTCTAGGCATAGCGGTACCTAGGTCGCCCGCTTAGATTTTGGGAGCGTCTACGACGTGGAGACCTCTTACGCAGATTGCACGGCTTAGGTCTTGGTTGTGATTTCTTTCATTGTTGCCTCCACATCATTTGACCTCCTAAATCCGATCGCCTCCACCAACTATAAACACCACCAACTTCTCAGACCTTTCACAGAACCTCATCTATCACAACTTAAACAAAGAAAAGAAATCCTCCGATGGCTAGCTCCTAGGTGCTAGGCACTAGTTTGGCACCTAGCAATGCGTAGCGCTTTTGATAACATTGGTATTATTAAAAAATTAAAAAAAAGAAAACAAGGCGCACCTTTGACCTTAAATTCTATTTCTTAAAAATTTTCACTCTTTTTTCCCTCTGATTTTAATTATGGACATTCTTTACAAAACATTGACTTTGGTAAGAATGTTATTGATAACTAAATCCATACAGAAATAAGATGCATTGTTTTTATATATCAACCAAGGTAGTATATTTTAACGACCAAGAGAAAGTTGATAAGCTGCGTATAAATTGATAAATAATAATTTGATTATGTAAAGTAGTAACTAATCGTTCATATGATATGATAATCATTGCACTATTGTTTTAGAAGCTTGCCACTATACTTTCTTTGCTGCACTTGGCTTCCTGTATTTAATATGGCTAATTGAAGCTAACAGTAAAGAATTGACTTCAGTCTGATCTTGGTAAGTAGAAAGTAAAAGAAACCTAGCATCAGACAACTGGCATTAGTCCATTATAGACTGACATTGGACAGAAGACAGTCCAAGATCTTTGGTGGAAGGTAAAATATTGATATTTTATGTGTAGGCTGTCTAACATTGACCTGATGTTGGTCCATAATTGGGCAAGAGTGCGACTGAACACGGTCGATGGTCGTTGCTATTTACAAATTTGAAATCCTGTTTTGACTGGATTTTTTTGACAGGGTTTGTGAAACTTTGTACAAGGAAACCTCTATAGAGTTATTCCATCATATCTAGAGATTGAGTAGGCCAAAGGGAAGAAGCCGAAAGGTCAATCTGCCGAAGGTCAAAAATGAAGAAATAGAAGAGATTATTCTTGTGGATAAAAGAAAAATGAGATTACTCTTGTGAGAGATCAACAAGAGAAATAAAATATTGCAGTCTTCATCAAGTAATAAATAATTCGCCCCTTCTGTGGACGTAGGCACGTTGTCGAACCATACAAAATCTTCTTATTTTGATTTGATTGCTCGTTTGTTCTTGGTTTTCTTCATAAGGTTTTTGCACTAAACCCTAAAAAGTACAACGATGCCCTAAAAGGTGCAAAGGTGTAGCACCTGCTATTGGCTATGAGCTCTATAGATTAATGCTATAATTTATTAGTCCAGTGCTACTTTCTTTGACAGTTTTGTTTTTAAGGTTCATACTTTCGGATAGTTGAGAAATGAAATCAAATAGCGCCATGCAATAATGTTCTTCCTCATAAGCTCTTTCTTACATATTGAACATAGGGTACCTTCAAGTGTTGGTGGATAGTATTTCCCATTTCCCTCCGCCTTAGGTTGTTTGTGTTGGTCTTTCACGTGAATGATTGCCATCATGACAAATACATCCAAATGTAGGCATTAAAAATGCCTTCTTATCCCTCTTCTCATTTTTTATCGTGTCAACTAGACCTATGCTGGTCCACATCGTTCTATTATTTTTTTTAATAATTACATATACATGTTAGTTATTATTGAAATGTTTTTTTAAAATTAGGGAATACTTAAAGCTATTCTTTCACATAGAAGATGATATATTTAGGGGTTGCTATGTTAGTGGGTGATTCTAAGTTGAAGTTGTACCCGATATGTACCCATATTGAAACTCCTTGGACACTCCTTGCATATATGCATATATTTATTTAGGCATGTACTCAATTATACAATACATGTTTTAATTTTAAACACTTATCCTACATGTTTCAGACATATATCCTACACCACTTCTTGAACTCACTGGACATAGTCTGGTTTTGAATTATAATCTTGAAGGGTTATTTGGATGCCTAGCTCGAAAATTAGTGATTTTTCAATTTATAATCCACATAATAAAACAAATAAAAATGTTATAAGAATTTTAATTATCATTCTTGTTTTCGTATAAATTATTGATTCCAATATATAATATGTGTATATAAATATTTATATAATTGTGCCCCTGTACCCTACTTTTACAAATAATCTGTGTTTCGTATCCATACCGGTAACTGCACCCGTACCATACCCATGTAACATAGAGGGATTGAGAGCTTTCAAGTATTGTATGTATGTTTTTGCATGTGTTGGACTTCCATTGGGCATTATATAATTGTGTAATAAATGATATGTTTTTTTGTATAAATGAAAATAGAAACTCTTTTATCTACAAAATTAGATACTTTTGTTCTCTCTATTTTGTAGCTAATAAAGAGAGAAATTGATGTTCATACATTTAATAAATAAAAAACTTTCAAGCAGACGATTTAATGATTTCATAAAGAGGGAAATTGTTGTTTCCTTTTCATTTATGCTGCATGCATATTTCATCCGTGTCCTACCTTATCCAGTTATTCTTGGCAGTAAGAATCTGAAATTAATTTATCAGAAAATCTTCCAATGAGGTTCACATATATAAAAGGAAATAACATACCCTTAAATTCCTCCGGCACCCCCCCCCACCAAAAAAAAAGAAAGAAAGAAGATTTCTCTAAATTCAGTAACTATCTCGAATTAATATCGAAAACATCATTGTTTATTCACCTCTCAAGGCCATATCCAAACTTTCTCTCCCATTCCTGCGAAGACAAGATATCTGTAATCAGTTCCTCGTGATTATGAGCTGAAAATTTGAGGATGTATCATTCACACCCTTAAAATCAGTCTTCATGGGTGGTGCTTCATTAGTATCAGAGGATCATATACGTTGTGCTTCATGAATTGTTCCTGCCTCATGTCTGTCTGAAGGGATGTTAGTCAACACCTTAGAATGATTTTCTAAAGAAATGTCAGTAAACACCTTAGTATGATTTTCTATCTAAGTATTTTTCTGGTTGTTCCATAGCTTATATATCTAGTTGAGGTGCATGTGTTTTTCTTCTCCTTATCTCTATCTTTTATTCTTCTTCCTTTTCTTTTATCAAAAGGATGCAAAATGGAATTGAACCATCCAATGACGTGAATCAAGTCTTTACTGCTGGAGCTAGGGCTTAAGGCTGTTCCTTTCTATTATTGGAAATAAACAAACAACTCAGCCTTTGGGAATAGAATAAATGAAATAACATATCGTTTTCTATGTAGAACAAATACTTTGACAAAAGATACTTATCAATGTCAGAAACATATATGATACTTATTTACTGTGTGTCAGATACGCTTTTCTTTTCCTAGACGTATCAAAGGCCTGTAATAAGTATATCTCAGACTAAAACGTTAAAGGAAAACCCATTGCATGGATCATGGGCTCACAAATATATTTATTTTTTAGTTTTATTTATGCAATCTGTCCAATTTCTTAATAATAAATTCTTAATAATGGACATGCTTGTTCGACTATTAATTTATATATGTAATCATAAACATTTCGTAACAGCTAAGATATTGTACTTTTTAGCTGTTCTTGTGTTGCATATTCATGCAGTACATGAATAATGAATATTAACACATATTTGTGTCATTATCGCACCGACCGACCATATATCTGCATGCCCATATCATGTTGTTTCTATATCCCATGTCCATATTGGTTTGCATTAGGTTTATTTGGTATATCATTTGAAATTCATGTAAAATTTTTGCTGTATCCACACCACTCACGTATTCTTATTAAATATTCCTTTGATACTGTTTCTCTATGTCCTCACATGCTTTGCACTATATCCATGCCTACATTTCGCTGCCTGTTTTGCTTAGTGTCTATTTTATGGTGAAAGACACTTCAATTTTATGATAATTATGCCCTTCTCAGACAATATTTTCTTTAGAGCACTCCTTTATGATATCTATCAGACAATATTTTCTTTAGAGCACTCCTTTATGACATCTAACTTGGCAATGAATCTTGCCGTTGAATAAAGTTTCTGGAAAAATTTACGGTCATTCTTTGTGCACTATAACCATCAGTATTTAAGGCAATTTCTGCTTTACCTCACGTAAAGAATATGTCTATAGTGTTTTCCTGTCACCATAAAAGTAAAGAATCTTATTTATTTTGACTGCCGATGTCCAAGATTACTCTTATGTCATGATTATTATTACCAATCTCTGTTCTTCTATGTTTTTTTTAAATAAATTGTCTCTGGAGGGAGCTTGGCTTTGCTTCAATGTGTTTCACAATTTTTTGATACTTTACTGCAGGTTTCTAGGTCAATTGGTGATGTATATCTGAAAAAATCAGAGTACAATAAGGAGCCCTTATATGCGAAATTTCGTCTTCGCGAATCTTTCAAAAAGCCAATTCTCAGTTCAGAACCATCAATTACTGTGCAACCATTACAACCACATGATCAGTTTCTTATATTTGCATCCGATGGGCTATGGGAGCATCTTACCAACCAAGAGGCAGTGGATATTGTTCATAACAATCCTCACAATGTAAGTGTACCTTGATCATTTCCATACTATCTTTGCTTTCAATTTTCGTGAAGTTTGAAAAATGACTTTTTGCCAAATGAAGGTTGTCAATATATCCTATTAAACTTAAATACGATGCATTTAATGTATTTGCAAATTGTGCACCTAGTAGTTCAGCTACAGTTTTTCTTATTCTCTTGGCCTGTATACAACTATTTAGCGAATGATAACTGTAGAGTCTTCTTTAATATGCTTAAATTCAACTCAAGTTCTTGCTCTTTCAAGTGTTGTGTAATTAATTATTCTAGTAAAGCTAAAGGGAATCTTAAGATGATCATAAGAGCAGCAATCTTGTAGGGCTCAAGTTGATGATTCGATATCATGTCAGCAAGCATATTTTCGATAATATTTAGCTGTTAAAACTTTTCTATATTAGGATGGGTGAAGCTGAAGAACAACATATGGAAGTGAAATACTCTTTGATAAACAACTTATCGAGTCATGTTTCAGAAGGCTAAATCTCTATGCATGGACTTGGACTCTGTATTTCCTGAGGAACTCTATTGTAGTATGGAGTGTTCTATGCAGGACCGATTAAGCAGATGAAAGATCTTTATTGATCTTTACTTCCCCCTCAATGAAAGGGATTGCGCTCTTGAAAGATGCTAGAATTTTATGGGGAGAGGTTGTAACAAATGTAGCTTGATCTTTTATGATTTCTTTTTCTTGCTTATTGCAAATGACATTTGATAGAAATCAACAATTGAAGAACTTTTTCCAAGTATATACTCCCTATAATATTTACCACATTGTTACCACCCATATAAAAGAGTAGCAAATTGGAGATACAAATGCAAGATGCTCAATTGAAAAGATAAAGGTAAATCAATGCGAGCATATGTAAACGTGAATGATGCCTTTTTTGATTGATCATTCCTTGTGTATTGCCCATTAGATAAGCTGTCTTGTGAGTAGCTTTCCTTCAGACTAAAAGAGAATGCAAGCCCTTGTGATGAAGGAACTTGGAGTACATTGGTACAATTACTGGAGGAAGTATTTCGTTGGGGGTAATGGGCTAGTGGATTTCATTGTACTTTTGTCAATTCATTAAACTTGTCAATCGGACCCTTTCACTAAACCAAAACTCTGATGTTGTTGTGAGGGCCAAGGGATATAATTTATACGTAACGTGGCCCTTAGAGGTTGAAAGCCTATTGAGGACATGCTTAACAAGTTGTTCATTCCTATTTTCAGTTGAGCAAAATATTATACAATAGGAATCCAAGTTTATTTGCTTTTGGCACATGACTTGCCTTCGACATATATTCTTTCCAGTGTTATAAATAGTAGCAAATAGCATCGCAGTAGCGGTGCTAATAGATTTAGCGGCCTCTTTCATAACGATATCGTTCAATAACGGTGACATATTGCGGAATATGCGCTTTCTGCTCGCAAAAGCGGCCAATAGCGCGCCATACCGATGAATAGCGGGCAATTACAGGTAAAATCCGCTTTTTGACCGCTATCTAAAAGCAGTTTCATGTTTTATTTTTTTAATTAAACCCAACCAGCACCCGCAAGACCTGATGTTTTTAAGTCATTACTGATTGAGTCTCCCTCTCGCGATCCAACTCTAAAAAAAAACCCTAGCCTCCCAAAAAGGTCACTGCCTCCCACCGCATCCCGTCGCCTTTGATGACTTTTGGCATCTCCTTGCTGCCTCCCGCTGCCTCCCACGGTCTCCGGCACCTCCCTCGGCACCTCCCTCAGCACCTCTTACCGCCACAACGTCTCCTCTCACTTCCTGTTGTCGTGAGCTCCTTCTATTACATTCTTCTCACCGCTAACCTCATCTTTTTGAAGACAATTGACTCTTTGAGTCTTTCAATCCTCTTCGATATTATGTGATAGTTGCATGTCTATTTCATGCTTAGGATTTCAAATCATTAAATATGTATTTTTTAGATTTTTTAAATTTTTCTTTAATTTTTTTATTTTTTTGAATATTTGTACATATTTAAATTAGACCACTTTTTGACATTGCGTTTTTTGTCGTTTATTTTGCCACAATAGCCCCAAACAGTCTTAGCAGTGCCTCATTGCTACACGACACTATCTGCTATCGGTAACCTTGATTCTTTCTAGGGCGTTATCAACCATCCTACCTCTTCGTTTAGACTTTTGGTGTACAATAATGACAATGATTGGCCCATCTTTATTAGATTCTTTCTTGGTCTGAGGGAACGTGGTGCATTGCCTTCAAAAACTCTGCTCCCATATGAACCCCCACCACACGTGCACTTTGTTCTCTTCCCTTGTTTTACACTCTAACCTAACTACTGTTCAAAGTTTTAACAGCTCATGGGTGAAAAAGATATTTTAGCCCGGTTGAAATGAAATTTTGGGAAACAAATTGGAGAGAACATAGTAGAGTAGAATGGCAGTGTCTGGTTTGGTGTTTTTGTGCGGGTGCGTACGTGCATGTGGGGCTAGGTTGCATGGGTACGGGTATAGAGACAACTTTATATATGGATGTTATATATATTTATATGCATTAAAATTAATAATTTACATAAGATCAATATTATTTTTTCATTTACATAAGATCAAGATATAAGATTTAGATGTGAAGTGTAGATATGTATACAAGAAGTGTATGAGAAGTGTTTTAAATTAGAACATGTATTATATACTTGAGTATACGTTCGAATAAACATATGCATAGATCCCAGAAGTGTCCAAGAGGTTTGAGTACGGGCACGACTTCCTAATAGAAGAACCCAGTAACATACGTGTGGGTTTTCT
>NC_033800.1:89550681-89561773 GCF_001876935.1 Asparagus officinalis
AATGCTGTAAGCTTCCTTCACTATGGCCTGGTATACTCACAATGTTTCTTTGCTTTTACTTTCTTTTTATATTACAGGGAAGTGCTCGAAGGCTTGTGAAAGCCGCGCTTCAAGAAGCAGCGAAGAAGAGAGAGATGAGGTACTCTGACCTGAAGAAGATTGATCGAGGGGTCCGCCGCCATTTCCACGACGACATAACCGTCGTTGTCGTATTCCTTGACTCAAACCTCATTAGCCGTGCCAGCACGACGCGGTCTCCAACTCTCTCGGTAAGGGGAGGCGGGGTCAATCTCCCCTCAAACTCTCTTGCACCTTGCTCAACACCAACAGACGGTAACTCTTGATAAAATAGGGAAGGTAAGAGTGCAGTTTATGATGGAGTTGTTTTTAATCTGCAGGATACTGAAACCTTGCTAAAGAATCAGGTTGTCTATGTTATAATATGTTAGTCTTATAAAGTAGAAACCATAAGGTAGTTATTTATTAGGAATTTTAATTTTTTTTCTTTTTTTTAGAAGCTTTTTCGTTCCTCTTTTTTTTTCTTTTTTTGTAAATTCTTGTGGTACTATAATCCTTTGCAATCTAATCGTTCTTTCTTCTGTCGGTGTATTTCTCGACTCTGTTACATTTGTTGCAAATACGTATCTCTACGGATAACTTGGGGAAAGAAAAGATTGCTGGACTCTGCGCAGGCTGAAATAAGAAATGTACTTATTTTTAAATGATTATTATTTGTTCGTTTGTTAGGTGCGTAATATTACAGTTATTGCGTGATTAGTAACCTATTCTCAAATCTATGCGTATCTTTCCCTTAACAAGCAAGTTGCTGCTACAAATGATTGGAAGTTTTATATCTGGGTTGCTAGTTCTTTGTTTGTTAGGTTTATATTTTCCAGCTTACATTTGTTTTCCTTTTATTTTCTTTTAAAAGTTCCGTATCACGGTAGTAGGAATATCTTGGTCTAAATACACTTTTTGAGTTTTCACTGGTTTTCAGGGTGGCTCTTCGCAATATTTTTCTGGTATATGCAATGCGTTTGCTTCTTGTAGCTCTTGGTATCTAGAATTGTCCCATTTTACGTTTCCTATCAAATAATATTGGGTGATCGTAATATAAGACTCTTGGAGATCCTATTCAATATTAGGAAACCTCTCGTCGTTATCTTTTAATTGATCATGGGGAGAGAACCATAGGTGTCGACATAGGATTTGGATCCTCTCCACTACAAAAAAGTAGTGGAGAGATCACTGCTTTTAATCTCAATCGTTGATTATTTAGTAGGCGGTTATGATACAATCTAAATCTAACACTTACCATACCTCCGTGTATTGCACTCATTCCTAATTTACACTAAAAGAAAAAATCACAACCATTAATTAGATAATCAATGACCGTGATTATGTAGTGGTTCCTCCACTGTTTTTTTGTAGTGGAGAGGATCCGAATCCGTCGACATAGGAGCTAAACTTAGAACTATTTTTTTCCCCACTGGATTCCTATTTGTAATTTGGTACTACCTAACAATTCCTTGAGAAAGAAAGGGGGAAAACACCTAAATTGAGGGTGGAGGATGCCTTGCACGAAAGCAGCAGTTGTTTAAATTTCAAAAAAAAAAAAAAAATTGCAAATTACAGCTAGGGGGAGTCCATTGAGAAAGTTCAAGTGTAAGAGGATCACTGCAAAGTTCAAGGGGGGTTAATTGAGAACAAAATGTTCCATAGGGTTATGCACAAAACCCCCAGAGATAGGAGGTTAATTGAGACAAAAATGTTCCATAGGATCACCGCAAAAAGATTAATCTCAAGAACGTATTAATTATTTGCAAATTACAGTTAAGGAGTCCGTTGAGAAAGTTTTAAGTTTAAGATGATCGCTGCAAAAGTTCATAGGGGGTTAATTGAGACAAATATGTTCTATAGGGTTATGCGCAAAGCCCCCAAATATAGGAGGCGTTTTTTGCGAAATTAACCCTTTTCATAACATCGTCTCATAACTTGATTGAGTTGCATGACGGTTACCAGTGATATTTTTATAGTTTACCAATACGCTAGTTACTTTCTGATAATGGTGATCATTTGTTTGATATAATGCCAATAATCACGGCAAATAGAATTTTTTTTTGACCAATTAAGAACCTAACTAAAATATTGGTGGGACATACTTCAAAGTCAGGAGCATGCGGAGTTATCCGTTTGGATGAAGTATTTTACCCCGAAAATTAGGAGGAAAGCTGTCAAAATGATAGTTTTTTGACAGCTTTCCCCCAAAATCATCTCTTAAAATCGCCTATTGAAGAGGCGATTTTAAAGGAAAGCTGCCAAAAGCTACCATTTTGACGGCTTTCTTTTTAATTTTCGGGGCAAAACACCCCATCCAAACGGGCGCTTAAGAGAAAATTTATTGCCCTTGTACATTCACCATGCCTAGGACAGTAAACGACCATCATTTACGACCTATGTCGCTTGAGCTCGTTAATTTACAGAGGAAGGTGGAACAGTGCCCATCAAGGAGAAATTCAATCCCATTCTCAAAACATCTTTGATGTGTTGAGTTTGGTACCACTTGATTGGGTAGTGCATTAAAAATGAAATTGATGTGATATTGACATGCCATTATGCTAGAGTGTACTGTGTGTACCCTTGAATAATTTATAGGCAACGGACCCATTGTTGGTGGTATAACTCGCTACTCTAGAGTTCAGATGGGATTTAGAGGGGGGAGAAAAAAATCAACTCTTTCTTAACCAGATTAGCGGATACTAATGTGATTAAGAAGCTAAGTTGCGTTAGACTCGGTCCAACTTTTATTGATTTATTTTCTCTCTCTTACCAGCATTAGGATGAAGTTTTACTGTGGTACTTATAGAGACCTCGAAGTTGAGGTCAACTAGTAAAACATGTGAGCGTAAAAAGAGACCACGAGTTGGAAGCCATTCCCATCAGGGACCTTCTTTCATGCAATACAATAGAAAAAGCCCAAAAATAGAGTCTACGAATGAGGTAAATTAACTCCAGTTAATTTTCTGTAATGGGTTTATTGTTCGTCGTAAAATGGATCTCAAAATTTGTATTAATCGAGTTGTTTGTTACAAATCGAAATCGATTTTATACAGAAGCAGAGAGAATGAATCTAATCTCTCATTGTTTAACGTGGATTCTTTAGGGCGATAGGATGCCTCCCTCGATGTTTGCTTCGAGTTTGCTTCATTTTGACTATTTGAACGAGATTGCGAACAAACTTCAGCGCGTGGTAGAAGTTTTGTAGAATGAGTTCGAAACCCAAGCTAGGAATCAAAGGCCGAAAGCACAAGAAATGCTTGAGTTCGGTTCTTTTGAATGCCCGAAGTCTTGATTGCCAAAAATTCCCATAAGTTCAAGATCCTAGAAAAATCCCTTCTCCATAGCCCTTCTTGGCTTTTTATAGAGAAGAGTCATCGTAACTAACACCTTAGAATGTAGGAAGTGGGCGTAACCACTCCCATATTTTAGTAGATAGTTTTTTAAACCGTTTAGGCAAGCTAGGCGAACAGGCGAGCTTGGCGAACATGCGAGGTTGACAGGCGAACCTCATTAAGCGTTCAGGCGAACTTAAACCCTGTTGGCGAGCTTAGATCGTACGGGCGAACCTCCTATAGGCGAGCTTGTCTCGTGTAAGCGAAGCTAAGTTGTTTAGGCTAACTTAGCTACGCTGGCGAAGTAGGTGAGCTAAGCATTCAGGCGAGCTTAGCTAATTTGTAGGAGAAGTTGGATCATGTAGGCGAACTTCGTTCAGGCGAGCTTAACTCATAGGTGAAGTCAAGCATTCAGGCGAACTTAGTTTCTTTTAGGCGAAGCTCAATGCTCAGGAAGGCTTCACTTCGCTTGTGAAGTCAAGCGTTCAGGAGAACTTGACTTGGCCTATTTGATTCAGACGAACAAGTCAAACGAGCTTTGTTCTTGCGAGCTTGGATGTTCAGGCGAAGTCTTGCAGGTGAATTCCTGAATTTTGGGATAAATGCAATTTTATTTGTCTACAAAACCCCCTTCAAAGTTTTCAGACCCGAATCAAGTTGCTTGGGTCTGGAATACTTTGAATAAAAATGATCATCGTTCATTGGTTCAGGCGAAAAGAGCAGCTTTTCAGCGACCTTGGTCATTCTGGCGAAGATGAGTTCATCAAGCGAACTCAATAGATTTAGCGAGCTAAGTATTCAGCCGAACTTAGCGTGGCAGGTGAGCTTGAATATGTCAAGAGTCTCTAAATCCGAGAGTTTAGATTGAGACTTTAAAAATGCCAAGGGGGCTGACCCAAAGAAGGTCCATCCAGCCACTTAAAAGGTTAAGTTCTAAAGAAGACCAAGACCAAGCTTGTTTGCGTCGAAAATTGTTGTATTCATTGCGGTATTCATTACAACTTCGATCGTTACAATGAAAACAAAAAAAGATTGTCTTTTTATAAGACTTTTACACAATGAAAACAAAAGTTTACAACTCTCGTCAAAACAAACGCAGAGGACGTTTATCACCCGCTGCTTTGCGTGGGATCTTTGCCTGTGCCGGGGTTTATCCGTGGACCGCCTTAGATCTGGATCCGGTTAATGGAAAATTCGGCAGAGCTTCGCCTTCGCCGAGGAAGTATTTGATTTGAAGCGCTGAAATCGACCAAGCGAAATCAGGGCTCTTCTCGAGATTAAGACCAAGCCTAATCTCAAGGGACGGACGGGAACGGGCGTCGGATCTCTCGAACTCTCCTTCTTTATGCCGAAGAACTCGCCAAGATCTGTCAACCCTCGCTGAAATTCGTGCTCCTTTGACTCCACAATCCGGCAGCACCTCCTCGTCTTGATAATCAATCGCCCCCGCTGAAAGGAGGCCCTATGCTTGTATTTATAGGGCTTCGGAAGTGGTTATTTGGATGAGAACAAGTGTGAAAGGAGGCCCTATGCTTGTATTTATAGGGCTTCGGAAGTGGTTATTTGGATGAGAACAAGTGATTTTGGCCTTATCTTTAGTCAATAAAAGCCTAACCACGTTTGTAGATGATATCAAGTCAGTTTGGATGCTCAGGAACCAACAAATCTCGAGAAAAACCATCAAAAACCGAACCGGGTCGAAACAGTGCGCGCAGGACAGGTCTGACCCGCGCTTGCGCGGTTCGGACAGATCCGACCCGCGCTTGCGCGGGTCGGAATCATCCGACCCGCGCATGCGCGGGTCGGATTGATCCGTCCCGCACTTGCGCGGGTCGGATCATCCCGTCCTGCGCTAGCGCGGGTTCACCGACTTTTTCCCTTTTCTGTTTCCTTTCTTCCGGGACTTATTCTTGTCGCGTATTCGGTCGATTTGTTGACTTGTATGCTTTGTCGCGAGCTGACTGTTGAGCGCGCAAGTCACTTGATTCGCCGTTTCGCTTCAGGCGCTTGTCGGCGTCAGATAATCCTCTTAGACTCGGATAACGATGTTCGTCGTCTTCTCTCCGTCTCGAGCTGTGTGCGGACATCTATAGGCATTTTTAGACGCCTACAGATACCCCCTCCAAAGTATTCCAGACTCATTCTTTTATTGAGGAGTCTGGAATGCTTTGGATAAGATAGGCCATCTCCTCAATTTCGTAGAGTGACCTTGAACTATCTCAATTCTTAACTTCTTCAATCTTCAATCTATTCATTGTTTCGTCGAATAGGTGAAGTTCTTCCGGCACTGCGTTTATCGTCTGACCGCTGTCGAAATATTGAACTGAGATTGGTGTGTAACTTTCTGAACTTAGCTCGTGCCATTGAGTTGACTTTGAACTAATCCTTTCCGTCGGGAATTCATATCTGATTATAACTGAAATCCTTGGAGTCATCTTTTGCCTTATTTTGGCGAGATTGCTGATGCGCTGACCAGCATCAACTTTCACTATAACACGTTGTCCGGCGTTGACTTTAGTTGTAACGCGTTGACCGGCGTTAATACAGTTTATACTCGTACGTTTGCTGGAGTCTACACAGTTTAAGCTCTTAAGGCATTGGAGCGTGAAGGTCCCGAATGTTGGGCTGCAGGACCAACTATTAAAGCTGATTCATCTGCACGTGTGGATCTTATCCTGAAGTTTGTTGGATGTTCAAGTCATGAGACCAACTAATGAAGCTGATACGTCAATGACTCGCATTTATAGAATTTTTGGCAAATTCTCAGTCATCAACGGGTTTGATAAGCCTTTACCGACTACCGTTTGAGTCGGGCTAGCATGCAGATTATTTAAGTCCGTTCCGCATGTAACGTTATGCTAAAAGAGTTAACTCTTTTAGTGCTACGATATTGAATACGTAGACTTCGTCTTTCTCCTGTGCAAAGACTGAGCAGCGACGTGTATCAGACGTAGACTTTAAGGTTTTTTTGGCAAACCCTCAGCCTTCAATGGATTTGGCGTGCCTTTACCGATTACCGTTTGAATCGGGCTTGCATGCGGATTGTTTAAGTCCGTTCCGCACATGACGTTGTGCTAAAGGAATGAACTCCCTTAGACTTGATGCTACGATATTGAATACGTAGACTTCGCCATTGTTACGAGAATAAGCTACCCGGCAACGTGTATTAGACGCTGACCTATCCCTACTTAGGCTTCGGGATAAAAGTCCCCAGATTAGAATTCTGGTGTCTTCTTCAATCGGTGAAAGACTAAACCGACAACGCGTGTTAGGCGTTGACTTATCCCTGCTCAGGATTCGGGATAAAATTCCCCATGCATAAAAGGCATGGATTTTTGTTGCTACGATGCTGAATACGTAGACTCGGTCGTTTTTAGGAGAACGAACCACCCAGCAACGCGGGTTAAGCGCTGACTTATCCCTACTTAGGTTTCGGGATAAAATGCCCCAGACTGGATTCTGGTGTCTTTTTCAATCGGTGAGGCGTTATTAATAACGGCCTGCCATAATGTCGAATATGTGGGCTTTTGTCCTTTTCACGGCAAAAGACTAACCGGCAACGCGTGTTAGGCATTGACTTATCCCTGCTCAGGATTCGGGATAAAATTCCCCATGCATAAAAGACATGGATTTTTGTTGCTACGATGTTGAATACGTAGACTCGGTCGTTTTTACCGGAACGAACCACCCAGCAATGCGGGTTAAGCGTTGACTTATCCCTACTTAGGCTTCGGGATAAAATGCCCCAGACTGGATTCTGGTGTCTTTTTCAATCGGTGAAAGACTAAACCGGCAACGCGTGTTAGGCGTTGACTTATCCCTGCTTAGGATTCGGGATAAAATTCCCCATGCATAAAAGGCATGGATTTTTGTTGCTACGATGCTGAATACGTAGACTCGGTCATTTTTACGGGAACGAACCACCCAGCAACGCGGGTTAAGCGTTGACTTATCCCTACTTAGGCTTCGGGATAAAATGCCCCAGACTGGATTCTGGTGTCTTTTTCAATCGGTGAAAGACTAAACCGGCAACGCGTGTTAGGCGTAGGCTTATCTCTATTTAGGAGTTGAGATAAAATTCCCCGTGCACAAAGTGCACGGATTGGAAGTTGGGAATTGTGTCTTTTCTCAGGGTAAAGACGGACTGGAAAATGGAAGAGGAAGAATTTTATATTCTATCTCCCGGCACTGAAGAGGAAGAATTTTATATTCTATCTCCAGTTGGAAAGGAAACTCAAGGTGGGATCTCCACCCTCAGAATCCGAAATGATGAAACTAAGAGTGGGATCTCCACTCCGAGAATCGGAAAGATTCAAACGACCCTAACTTTTATAGGATTGGTCATTCGATCCAAAAAGAGTCCCTCATTTATTGAGGAGAAAGCCCAATTTCGACCCTAACTTTTATAGGTTTGGTGGAAAAAGGAAAAGATGGAAGTCTTTCGTTTATCGAAAAGGATAACTCAATCTTAGTCCTAACTATCTGCAGGTTTGACTAAGTAAAGTTGGAGACAATCCTAACTTTTATAGGTTTGATTGCTCAATTGAAAGTGGACCTCTCGTTCATGAAAGGAATCGAGAGGAGAATCTGGTTGTGGCCCTAACTTTTATAGGTTTGACCAAGGAAGCAGTGAAAGTGGGAGGTTTGAGATGATCTTACCTTTTACAGGCTTGATCGTTCAATTTGAAAGTGGACCTTTCGTTCATGGAAGGAATCGAGAGGGGACTTTGGTTGTGGTCCTAACTATAGGAAGGTTTAACCAGGTAGACAGTGAGAGTTGGAGTACAAATCATAGTGGGGGTTTAGTGTTTATCACCTTGTTCGTAATTATCGGGTTATCCCTAAGAAAATTACATATAGCGTTCTTCTGGGAACTTCCCATTACATGAATCATCCACCCCCAGCTTCTTTCTTGGAACTGGGTCTTACTTTGTACTCTGTTACATGACCGGGTTATCCTTAAGAATATTAGCGTAACATTCTCCAGGAACTTCTCATCAACGGTAGGAAACAGTTTAGACTCATATACCTATTGGAGTATCAGGGAGCAGTTTAACCTCTTATACCGGTCGGAGGATTAAGAAGCAGTTTATACTCTTATACTTGTCGGAGTGTTCATTCGGCTCAATTGAGCGATATAACGCCGGCTTCAACCAAGGTTTGGATGCTATTCTTAAGAGCGAAGCAAGCCTTGGTAGGATGAAGGATCCTCCTATGGTACGTACAGTACCTCGGATCCGCAGTATTATCAGCTTCTTCCTGATCTGGTATAGGTGGTAGCTTGATCTTGTTATTTTCAAGGAGGGACTCGAAAATAGCCGGAACATCTTCGTCCTTGAATGAGTACTCTTTTTGGAGTCTCGGATCCGAAGTCTTTTGCTGCCTTCGGGGTTGTTGCAATGTCTGATTAACGTCTACAACCGCTGCATGTGTCTTTCCTTTACCACGGGAGGCAAAGTTTGAGTTCAGAAGATTCGCTGTCGGTTGGCTCCTCTCGGCTTTCTTCCTTCGGAGGAAGCGTTCGGTCCGCTCTCCGCGCGTCTTCAACTCTTTCCAAGTGTTGGACAGTGCGACTCCCATCACTTCTAATATCTCAATAGATAGGTTGTTATGACATGTCTGGAGGATGAATTCCTCCGTGATCGGATCTCGGCAGTTCATTGCTTTATTCCGAAAGCGCTTGACGAAGTCGTCGACTGTCTCGTCATCTTCTTGTTCCTCATCGAAAAGTATCCTGATGGATACCTCGTCGTCGTCATCAAAGAAGTTACCAAGGAATGAGTTCTCCATATCGTCCCAGTTGTTAATACTTCCGGGCTTGAGACGGCGGTACCAATCGAAGGCCGGCCCGCGAAGGGTGCCAACGAATGACCGAACCATCAAGGCTTCATTACCGGAGATCATACCCAAGTGGAACTTGAAGTAGATCAGATGTTGAGTGGGTGAACCCTTCCCGTCAAACGGTGTGAAGTTAATCAAGTTGAACTTCACCGGATACGGGATTGAATCCCATTCTTTCGGGTAAGGACATGGAATGTCGATCTTCTTTACCTCTTGAGCAGACATTAGAGCGTTGATTTTACTCTCAAGATCTTTCATTTTCTCATCCTCGCTCGTATCGGGCTTTGGACGATTCTTAAGAGGAATAACGGGGCCACCCCCAGCGTTGTCGTCTTTAGTGGGGCCACCCCCAGCGTTTTGGTCAACGAGAGGGTTATCAGGATTAAGGCGTTGGTCATCAGCATTGAGACGTGCATCCACATCTGAATCGCTGCCTGCTTGATCAGGAATCTGTCGGTCGTGCTCTTCCTTCATCCGCTGCATAGCCGTTTCTATTTCGAATTTAAATGCTTGCTTCTGCTTAGCTAGAGCATCATCAACCATTTTAGTTGCTTCTTCGGTATTAATCATAAATACTTTGCGGGATTGCCCTGGGCTAGATACCGTATTGTCAGAAGCGACTGCAGAGTTAGCATCCGATGCTTCATCGTCCGAGGATAACCCTCTCTGCATTCTTTGGTAGTCCCTACGTCTAGTGGTCCCTGATCGCAACCGGGTTAGACGATGAGATATAAGAGGGTCAGAGCTAGAAGGTCGAATCGACTTTCCCTTATCAGCCATATTTATTGTGACTTCCGGGAGTTCGTCACCTTGAACAACCGATCGCTTTTTACGGAGACGCTTTGGTTTGGACTTAGTCATTCCGTTGGAGATCCTCTCGGATACGGAGACCCTCTGCGGAGCGGTCTTGGGGCAACTGCACGCTGATAATACTGCTCTGATTAGTTCGGCGCACAGTCAGTGAGATTTGGTTTCTCGGGCATATCTCTTCCGAGACTCGTTCATACCCCCAGCCCGATAGTACAACTCATCGATCAGATGACCGGAGCAACCTATCGTGTGTTGACATGACTCCCCTGGTATAACGTTATCATCGTCAGATGAATACGTTTCTTTCAGGGGATTTGTCGCTTTATTAGCATTCTTATACGTTTCTTTCAGGGGGTTTGCCGTTTTATTATCATTCTTAAGAGTCACGTGTTTAGAACTACGCTTTTGGGAGCGCAGGATCTCAACAGGCTCTTGGTTTTGGATACACACCCCCAGGCGGGCGAAAATTGGAGTTTTCCCTTTATGAGAAGGTTTGAAATTGTTGCGAGGGCGCGTGCGGCCCCCATCTCGACGAGTCGCTCGGGGTTCAATCATCAGACCCAAGTGTCCTTCGATCAAAACTTTGCCTCGATCCTCGTGCAAAGGACCCAGGCGATCAACTATCCTCATCTTGAGTCGGGACAAATCCATGTTGTCGTGGGGCTCCACCAGAGGTGCGGAACTCGAAGGGATTGACATAACCGGTGCAGAATGTCTTCTGTCTCGACCCTAGCGCGGGTCAGATTTAAGTGACCGACGGGTTGGAGGGTCGGATTCAAGTGACCGCAAAGTGGAGGGTCGGATCCAAGTGACCCGCAAAGTGGAGGGTCGGATCCAAGTGACCTGCGATTTGGAAGGTCGGATCCAAGTGACCTGCGATTTGGAAGGTCGGATTGGAGTGACCTGCAAATTGGCGGGTCGGATTGGAGGGACCTGCGTTTTGGCGGGGCGGGTTGGAGGGACCTGCATTTTGGCGGGTCGGATTGGAGCGACCTGCAAATCGGCGGGTCGGATTGGAGTGACCTGCAAATCGGCGGGTCGGATTGGAG
>NC_033800.1:89562773-89565724 GCF_001876935.1 Asparagus officinalis
ATTGTAACTTCCATCATCAGTGTTCGATGGAGAATTAGCTATCCGTTGTGATTTTTAGACAGCCTACATTAACTAATGAACTTGAAGCTACTAATGTTGGTGCTCAAGATGAGGGAGAAGGTGCGGATCCAGTTCGTGAAGTTGTGGGCCAAGCTGAAGGGGTGGCAATACGGCCAAGAAGAGAGACTAAAACACCGGCGCGTCTCGACGGTTATGTTCTTTATTCAGCGAGGACTGGCGACAAGTTGATTTCTGGGCAGAGACATCGACATGGCTGTGCAGACAGACACGGGCAGCAGCAGATTTCTGGGCAACAACAGCGACATGGCTGTGCAGACAGACACGACTGTGCACAAGTGAAATCTGGAGCAGATTTCTGGGCAACAACAGCGACATGGCTGTGCAGACAGACACGACTGTGCACAAGTGAAATCTGGACAATCAAAACTGAGCAGCAACAAAACAGCGAAGGATTCAGGGCTGCAGCAACGTGTGTGCGGTCATACACACGGCTTGGATGAGCATAGTTCCTCAAAGCAGCAGCGTGCACAACTTCCTAGTGCAATGATACGCGCATGTGCACGAGATGGCAAAGCAAAGGCACAAGACCAGCAGATTTTGCTGGGCAATAGAGATGTTTTGTCACCAGCAGAGGACAAACAGATTCAACTGAACAGTGAGCAGATTTTGCTGGGCAATAGAGATGTTTTGTCACCAGCAGAGGACAAACAGATTCAACTGAACAGTGACTGTATTTCTTCAGCAATTTCGCCTCAGGCTTCAACTGATAAAGATAGCATTTACCCCCCCTCCTCTAAGCTACCGCGACATGAAAGCGCCTCAGGTATACCTCATTCCTTAGCTCATTATGTAACATTTGATAATTTGTCACAGAATCACAGGCGTTTTGTTGGAGCTATTACTTCGGATGTGGAACCGAAGTCATATGCAGAGGCAGTTCAGAATGAACAATGGCGTGAAGCGATGGCCAAAGAAATTGAAGCGCTTGAGGCTAATCAAACCTGGACACTTGAAGTATTACCTAAAGGAAAGAAGCCAATAGACTGTCGTTGGGTTTACAAAGTCAAGCGCAAAGCGGACGGGACTGTGGAACGGTACAAAGCAAGACTCGTTGCCAAGGGTTTCACGCAAGTGGAGGGACTCGATTTTCATGAGACGTTCGCACCAGTTGCAAAGCTTGTTTCAGTTCGGGTTTTTCTTTCTGTTGCAGCGGCGCGAGGATGGGAACTACATCAAATGGACGTGAATAATGCCTTCCTACATGGAGATCTCGATGAGGAAGTGTATATGAAGCTACCTCAAGGTTTTCGAACTGATTGTGGAGATCGTATTTGTCGTCTTCGTAAATCCATTTACGGACTACGCCAAGCTTCACGAAATTGGTTCAATAAATTGACCGGAGCACTTACGGGGTATGGTTTTACTCAATCCTTGGCAGATTATTCTCTATTTACTTATCATCAACATGGCGTGTTCATGGGTCTTCTTGTGTATGTCGACGACATTATATTATCTGGGAATAATCATGATGAATGTGCAGCTTTCAAACAATACTTACATAAGTGTTTTCATATCAAGGATTTGGGTTCTTTAAAATTCTTTCTTGGCATTGAGGTTGCTAGGTCGCAGTTGGGCATTTCCTTGTGTCAAAGGAAATATGCATTGGAAATTCTCGCTGAGACTGGATTACTTGGGAGTAAGCCAGCTGAGACACCTATGGAGCAGGGCCACAAGCTTGCTCTGGCCGAGGGGGAGGAAACAAATGGTGCAAGCTATCGGCGACTTGTAGGTCGTTTGATCTATTTAACCATCACACGTCCAGAGATTTCATATGCAGTCCATGTTCTTTCACAGTTTGCTCAAGCTCCTCGCAAAGAGCATTTTGAGGCAGCAATGCGAGTTGTGAGATACATCAAAGGGAGTCCAGGCCAAGGGATTCTATTACCATCTAATTGCGATTTGAGAATACGAGCCTATTGCGATTCAGATTGGGCTAGTTGTCCAATTACTCATCGCTTAGATAATGACTACTTCATCACAATCGAGGAGTCACCCATTTCATGGAAAATAAAGAAACAAAGCACCGTCTCGAGATTGTCGACAGAAGCAGAGTACCGAGCTATGGCAGCCACAATGAGTGAACTTGTATGGTTGAAGTCTTTGTTGACCTTATTTTTGGTAGATCACGGACAACCGATGGAATTATTTTGTGATAATCAGTTGGCTATTCACATAGAGACAGTTTCATTTCTTATTAGGCAAGTTGGGTATTCACGATGTGTATGCGCCAACTTGAGGGGGAGTGTTGATGATACGAAGATATCCTTGATGATATCTTTTCAGTTAGTTGGTTAATTATTAGATAAGAGATATATGTAGTTAAGATAAGTGGTTAGTTTGTTATTTGAGTAGTATAAGATGTAATCTTCTGTTTTACTTTCGGTAATCAATAAGATTTTTCTCAGTTCCTATATTATGCTCATTGTTATGGTTAAGTATCTTTGATTTGCAAGTATCACATTACATGGTTGCATTTTACAAGGCAATAAAATCCCACAAGGCATGCATCACTCCCAAATCATCACACACTTTTTTTTTTATCGCCCAAATCATCACACACATAAGTAACACTGCAATCACATCTCAAGTACCAACATTTGCATCACCCACCCCCATCAATAAGCCTCTTGCACAATGCTCCCCTTAGAACTAGCCAAGCTCCAAAACCCATTCTCAACATCACAACTCAATACGCCCCTCTCCTCCTCTAAAGTCTTGGCAAAAACATAACCAACTTCTCAACTTCATACCCAAATCTCTCCATGGCGTCCTCAGGCAAACACATGGGCACAACAGTCCCCTTCTCCCCTTCACGATTCTTGAAGGCCAAGTAGAAGCTCAGGACACCCGGCAATGCGTCGAACCCTCCG
>NC_033800.1:89565825-89566218 GCF_001876935.1 Asparagus officinalis
CCGTTGACTTTATGTAGCCGTCGGTTGCCTTCGCCTTCGCCTTCTGAACCAAGTCAACGGCGCAACTTAACGGACCGTTACACAGTCTTTCAGCGGTTGTCACTATCGCAGGATATACGAACACATTTCCGTAGTAGCCTTCAGGTAACGGGGGGTTCATTTTGGACCTAACGTTTATATTGAACATGAACCTGAGCTCGTCGTTTGGGTCCAGACCCAAAGCTATAGCACGTGCACGCCAAGTGCACGCCGCGACGACCTCGAACGACGCGCATGTGAATGGCACGTGACTTTTGAGGGCTGAGATTTGCCGGGGTCCGAAGAAGAAGGACCTGTGGACTAGTTTTGCGTCGGGGGGGAACTGGATGCGGTCGGGATCAGGGATCGGCTCGA
>NC_033800.1:89566356-89567772 GCF_001876935.1 Asparagus officinalis
GCCGCAAGCTAGCCTTGTTACCTGTGAATTGTTCAAGCAATTAATTAGAAAAATTGTGCTCCTTTCAAAATTGTGTACTACTGACAAAAATTGTGTACTACTGACAAAATTGTGCTCCTTTCAAGCATCCATGGATGTTAATAACAAGACAGTACGTGATCTTTCATTATATTTTTATGGCATGCATGCAGCAGAGAGGATCTAAATGGGAAAATTTGGAAAAACGACCGTTTTTTAAAAATAATAGGCAAAATCGACCGTTTAACAAAATAATTAGCAAAATCGACCTTTTTTTGCACGGGACTACTAGTCCCGTGCAAAAAAAGGTCGATTTTGCTAAAATCCCCTCTTTTTGCACGGGACTACTAGTCCCGTGCAAAAAAATCCCCAACTCTTCCTCCATCTTCTACTCCCTCTCCCTCTCCGCCCCTCATCCAAATCCCTCCCCCCTCCTCCATCATCAAATCAACAGCCCCTCCTCCATCCAAATCCCTCAGTAGACCAATTTTTCTATTTAATCCCCTCATCTCACTCTCTTCTCCATCTCTCAGTTCACCCACTCTCTCTCCCTCTTCAAGAAACCCAAGAGCCCCACTACCTCCACCCTCAGACCCAAGCTCAACCACCGGCCCTCCTCCTTCCTCAAGCCCCTACTCCACCTCCCTGAGCTCGCTGTCAAGCTCCCCTTGCCCCTTACAACAATTACTTCATTTCAGCTCCGACACAGAGGGGGAAGATCCCACAAATAATCCGACGAATCATTGATCTCAATAGTACTCCTGAACTCCGTTCATCACGTACAAAGACGCCGAGATTTGCCTCTCGACCTTCATCACGTCCAACTCGCTTGTAATCGTCTCTTGAAAGCAATTGCTCCTACTCAGCTCAAACCCATCGAAGAACGGAACCTCAAACCCCGACTCGAAAGCCCAGGAACTGTCCGAGCCCGATCTAGAGAAATCCAGCTGGTCATGGTCTTCGTTCACGAAACACGACCGATACACTTCTTGGCCGAGGAGGAGAGAGGTGGTCGCTTGCGCTGGGGTCTATAGGAGTTGGAGAGAGATCTTGAAGGAGGTTGTTAAGATTCATGAGTTTGAGGGGAGAATTACGTTCCCAATCTCTTTGAGGGGAGCGGATGGCCACAGAGACTTGGGGAAGGAGGGTGAGAGAGCCATTGGAGGAGGAGGAGGAGGTGACTGTTTTTGGAGGGGACTTGGGGAGGGATTTGGATGGAGGAGGGGCTGTTGATTTGATGATGGAGGAGGGGGGAGGGATTTGGATGAGGGGCGGAGAGGGAGTAGAAGATGGAGGAAGTTGGGGATTTTTTTGCACGGGACTAGTAGTCCCGTGCAAAATAGGGGATTTTAGCAAAATCGACCTTTTTTTGCACGGGACTAGTAGTCCCGTGCAAAA
>NC_033800.1:89567790-89576643 GCF_001876935.1 Asparagus officinalis
GGAGAGGGGGAGGAGAGGGGAGGGGGTGAGGGAGGAGGGGGGGAGGAGGACTGGGGGTTTCCTTTGGACGGAGACTTTTGATAGTGAGGGTGCTGCCATTGTTGTACGTGTTGTGAATAGAAGTGTTCTGTGGTGGTGGAGTACTTGAGGGGGGTTTAGGTTTACTTATAGTGAGGAGGAAAATTAATCAATGGTCCGTATTTTCTTAATAATTTGTGTGGCGCAATTAATTATAAGTTTGCAACCATAAACTTGTTACTATATATAGAGACTGATTTATATGACCTAGGACCAGGACTCGGAAATAATCACTTATAAAAATTTTGCTCTATAGTAAGCAAAAGGTGAAAGTGAAATTAAATTTTGAGGATTACCACAATGATCTAATGATTACTTTTATTGGTGTGCCAGTTATCCAATTAACAATAGAGGGCACTACACCCCCAACCACACCTCCAACCACGTCTTCTCTCTCATTTGCTACAGTACAACGGACCCCACATGGGATTTTAAAATTTTAAAATCTCGTGTGGGACCCGGTATACTGTAGCAAATGAGAGAGGGTGTGGTTAGAGTTGTTGTTTGTGATGTGCCCCTATCATTTTCCTTAACAATATTAACTACTTAATAGTTTTATCCAAAAGTACATTAAACATGACTTTTTGATCATTGCGATGACCTCAGGAATCTCTCTGTTTTGTAGTAATTCATAACGCATTGACTCTATTAGCAGGGAGAGTTTGTCGGTGAGGTTCACTGTGGATTTAGAGAGCCATGATGATGATGATGTAACCTTGTATGGATGGAAATATACATCACAAACTGTGGCTTGAAACGGTGCACGTAGATCATGTCTGAAGACTGAAGGAACTCCAAGCGCGTGTTTCATGTACAAAAGTAACATCATCATCACATGGCATTTTCATTTTTCAGGGTGATAAATTTCAGATGGGGTTTTTTTGGAAGTATCTAGTGGAAATTTCAGGGTGGGGGCCCAAACATTTTACTTTAGGGTCTGTTTGGCTATTTTCAAAAAGAAAAGGGAAATAAAAATGTCACATTTCAAACGCTTTCATGTCATTTCAAGGCATTTCACAGTTTTTTTTTTCCGCGAAGAAAACTCCCCTTTTCACTGCCAAGTCACACAAAAAACAAAAAAATGCCTTCATAGTAACAGTGTTGGACATTTCCATTTTGTTTGTTTGTTTGAGAACAAAAAAAATGAAAAGAGAGAAAACCAATTTAAATAATATGTTTCATTCTTCATGAACTCATAAAACAATGCTTTTACTAATTAATAATTCTCAGATGGGACATTTTCAAGTGTTTTCAGTTCATTTTGTTGTGAAAACACATTTCTTGAAAATGTGAGGTGGCATCCTACGTGGCACTTCATTTTTTGAAAATTAAAAATAAAAAAAATACTTGAAATGGAAACCTCTTGAAAGTTGAGGTGGCAACACATTTCCTTTTTTTTTTTTTAGCAAACAAACAGACCCTTAGTTAAAAACCAAGCTGATGTAACTATAGGAGAAAAACAATCTCTAACACATCTTATAATAAGAGCGATAACAAGCGTCTCGGGGCATCTAAAATAGTAAATATATGTAGTTTCCTACTATCAATAATCAACACAACACTATGAAACAAGTACATAAAAAATTAAACCAAAATAAAACTCAAACCACAATTTTGTTAGCGGAGCAAGATCATCAAATTAATCAGTCATGAACCAAATGTGCAGTCACTGAAACAAATTGAACTAATCACGGTAATCAAAATTCAAGATTCGATCTTTACCTCAAACTCTCCCCTTCGATCCACTACCCTTCTCCAACATCTCACAATCCACCAAATACGCAAACCCGTATGCCAAATTCATAATCACCGCCTCTTGCAACGCTAAATTTATCCGTCGAATAAATAAATAAATAATACCCTAAAACACACACACACACACACACAAAAGAAAAAGAAAAAGAAAAAGAAAAGAAAAGAAAGAGGAGCGCTATCATCAAAGATCTGATCTTTAGGGTTTAGCAAACTCAAAGGATCCGCTTCGCCGAGCGTCTTGTGCACTTGTGCTACTTAAGTACCATTTAGTTTCTATACTTTGCACTTCTGTACCCTCCAATTGTTCTACAGTTTTTATTTTTTGCATCGATCTCAACATTCTCAGTTATTCTCATTTGACACTCGCATGTAAATTTAAGATTTTTTTAGTTCTTAATATTTGTTAAGTTTAATGTTAAACCAATCAAAATATTATTTTAAAACAGAATTACAGTAAGTTTGACATGAAATTTAAAACAATTAATTAAGGTTATAATGTTCTAAAATTAGAATGTGAGTATCCCATGATGAGAACTTTAGGGGAAATTCTAGCGTTTACGTACGTAACTAAGAATATTTAAGTGTAAATTTTTAAAAATATTAGATTATATAACTACAGCAACAACAAATAAAGGTATATAAGTGCAAATTAAAGGTATTTAAAGTACAAATAAGCCTAAATTTATTCCTACCTTTTCAGACGAGGATGATAGAGTGCCGATTTAAAATAGAGTAATTACCTTTAGACCAAAAGATGGGACAACTCTTTGGAGCTGATGATTTGGATATTTTATCACATATTTTCACTTCCCATATAGGGTCATTTACAGAGTAGTAAGAAGAATAGTGTGAAAGAAATCTATACGTTAATGATAATCATATTTTATTACAGTTTTATACCTTCATTATCTATTTTATATGAATAAATATACTACTAATAATTATTTTTATCTTTAATTGCAGGTTAATGAAGAATAAATCTCAAACTCTCATTTCTCAACAAAAACCAATTGATTAAATGAAGAAATGAAGCAAAGAAGCCCATTGGAAAATCAATTTCCAAATTATCCAAAAGCCCAGAATCAAGCCGAGTAGCCTGTTTGGAGAGGAGGGCTACTCTTAATTGAGAAGGCCTTCCAAAATTGTAACTTTAGTTGCAATTAATAATAATAATTTTTTCACCACTTTAAATATTTCTTCTCTTTGTTGGATGATGAAGATGGAGATGAAGAATTATTTAGAGGTTTGCATTTTCTTTCCTTTTTCTCTTTTATTTCCTTTTTATTGCTTATTAGTGTAGATTTATTTCTATGCTTGTAGTTTAGATTTTATTTTCTTGTTAAATAGCCAAGAGGCTAGAACCCTCTTGCCTTAGATTTATTTCATGCTTATAGAATAGATTTAATTTCTTGCATTTAATTCTTGCAATTTTATTTTGTAGTTTAGATTTTGCACTTTATTTTGTAGTTAGATTTTAATTTCTTATACTATTCACCTTGAGGCTAGAACCCTCTTGGGTTTAGTTTTTCTTTTTGTTTATTTTTATTTTGTTTGATTCGCCTTTAGGCTAGAACCCTCTAGGGAATCACCCTTTTCTAAGAAGTGGGTTCAATTGTAGATTACCCATATCTATAATTGAATCCACCATCTTTAATTTCTTGCATTTTCTTTTATTCTTGAATTTTATTTTCTTTATTCTTGATTTTTATTTTCCTTTTCCTTCTTGCCTTATTGATCATATTCATTCTTTGTCACATCCACTCTCACTTATATCTCGTGCCGATTTACACACTATCACTTCCACTCTCTCTATCTCTCCACAATCACATTCACTTATCACTCCTATTTGTCACGCACACAACATAAGAGCCGATTTTATATTTTCTCCTACAAAACACCTTCCTCGTGGGATCGATATCTTAAATACTATAACTTGACACGGTTGTGCACTTGCAACCTTTTTGGTACATGTTTATGCCGCATCAAGTTTTTGGCGCCGTTGCCGGGGAAGGTGCTTAAGTAGGTTTTAATTATTTTGGTTCTTTAACTTGTGTGTTTATTGTGAAAGAACTACTTGGAGATTAAAGATCAAGAATTGGAGATTGAGGAATTGGAGATTCGCTTGTGGTAAGTCTTCTTCCTTATATTTTTAATTCCACACCTTTAGTTAGTTTCTTACAATTAGTGACAATTAGGATCTTAAAAAAAAGGATTTTATTTTTGTTGACCATAATAAAATTTACCCTCCACTTTGACATTTACTAACAAGATAATAAACCCAAACAATTTCCCCTTCTCATTTGTTTGATTGTTAACCCTAATTAAAAAAAAGATTTTTTTTCATCCTTTTTAGTTGCTTTTAATTCATAGGGTTGCATTTCATATCGTTAGTAGGAATTCACCAAGTTTTTAGTTGCTTTTAATTCATAGGGTTGCATTTCATATCGTTAGTAGGAATTCACCAAGTGATTTGAGTATCTTGATTTGGCACACACTTCAAAATATTTTTAAGGGCAAAACTCCATGATCAAGATAAGGTGAGGGATTTCATCACCCTTTCCTTCGCCCAAAAATCACTAATTCCTCACTACACCACCCAAGCCTAATAAAACTTATTAGACGTTGGCCCTAAGGATTCGAGCTCAATAAGGAACAAAGAATCCTTAAGTGAACCGGTTTAAGTTTTCTTGGATTAGTTGGTGTCTAAGGCAAGGTTTAGGGGTTGCGTAAAGCGCTCCGCAAGGAACGAGGTACTTAATTGATCTCTGATCACCCTCTAGTACTATCCTTACCTGGCTAACTACCCGGGTAAAACTTTTATCTTTTCACTTAAGGAATTTTTGGTTAGGAGCTAGTCTAGTTGAGTTAGGCTTAACCCTAGAGTTAGAGTGATTGAAAAGTGATTGATTTTGATTTGTTTTAGTTAGGATTTTCCATTTTCTTCTTAAAAAAAACTAACTATTTATAATCTAGATAATCAATTGCACATACGTCACCAGATGGATTTGCCTTACATGCATATCTACCTCGAGTTAAGCTTAAAAACATTCCTCTCACATGACCTAACAGTGCTACGATACTAGCCTAGCTGGAGGTAACTGAAAAAGTTTTCAAGTCTACCAATATCCTGATTGGTTAGCACATAAAGAACATCCAAGTTTTAGTCTCATTAACTACCTAGAGCTAAAAGGTTTGATTTAGATGATCCAGTTGGTTGAAATAACTTCACCCAAAAACAAACAGCCATGAACTTGTATTAGTTGCTAAGGTGAGGGCTAGTAGCTGGACAACTTTCCTGGTAGCTTAACTTATGAAGCTTGGGACCAGTCTACACATACCTATTTGTGGTCATTCAACTAAGTCCGTGTACACTTGGCTTGAGAAGGAAAAATTAACTGTTAAGATAGAAATGAATTTGGATGAGGAATCAAAGGAGTAAGCGTAAAAAGATATTGCAAGAGGGAACGACTCTAATATTATACATGCTCAGACTCCTATTCCTATTTTAAAAGATCCAATAGTTATGTACAGGATGAGAGTCCAATTATCTAACCTGGCTAATATCACATTCTCAACGCCCTATCTCAAATTTTGTAGAATCGTTATTCCTTCATTGTCTCAGTACAACCTCTTAGTTGATCCATGCATATCTTAATGCTAAAAAGTGATGTTCAAATTCAAGATGCCTCAAATCAATTATATATCGCTCATCTTAACTTCGAACATAGTCTAAATATAGTGTATACCTCTCTTCAAAATTTATATCATTCTAGATGTCATCCTTCTGTTGTGCTGCTCTACTAATATTAAGGTTAAACTCATCTCTAAGATTTTATACTAATCATATAAATTCAGATGATGTACAATTTTTTTTATATAAATCCTCCATCGCTGCTCACAAATTCTCAATGGTCACTATCATAAATTTCACCAAATATCTTCTAAGTTGATCTATATATATGTCCATGCATCTTCAATCATCAAATAAGTCGGATCGAAAATCAATATCGTTATAAAATTTCATATCATTATAGCTCTCTTCTTAGCTTTAGTAAATCTTTATTTCATCTCATGTTCTAGCAAACCTCTTTTTAGGTCTTTGCATATTTCAATCATTAAAATTTCAAACTAATATTTTGATATCTCGAATATGATTCTTTTTCACCCACCTTATTTATCACCTTAATCTTGATATAATATGAAGGTATCTTCTCAACTCACTCAACATCAAATCCACATTCTGAACTTTTTTTTCCCTCTTGATCCTCTAACTTAGTTTTAAATAACATCTTATTCATATTTCCTCAATCCCAAGATCATGTCCTCAAAAATTAAATTCCAAATACTCGAGGGACAACTGGAGTAGGGGTCGACATTTTGGAGTCATAGTTATCACCTAACGGAGATTGGTCAAGATTAGGACAAAGAATCGGGATATTAGGAGTTAAGGGATGTATTTCTGGAAAGAAAAGAACCTATACTATACATGCTCCATATTTTTGGTCTAATCTTAATTTGTGTTTGTATACAGGATGAGACAACAATTTCTAAACCTGGCTCTGATACCACTAAAACCTTGTCACGCCCCGGTTCCAAAATGCCATAATTTGGAGCGTGACTCGGCCGCCAATGCAACCATACAGTCACATTCACGCCTCTAGGTCATCCTGTATACAAGTATATTGCCAAAAGAACTACTACATAGAGCATGTAACTAAAATAGCAAAGGAACTAGATAGATAAAGAAAACTCTGAAAAGTCAAATTTCTCTTACATGTCTACAACTCTTCAAAGTAGGAAAGAGGAAAATACATCTTAGTCTGAAGTACCACAAGTGATTTCAAGAAAGACTCAATAACTGAAGCTGAGAGAGAGAAAGTGATCACTGACGCTGGTCTTAATCTTTAAAGTACTCTTGGTCCTGCGAAGAAAGAACAATTCCCAAGTCTGGGGTATGCAAACCCCAGGGGAGTCAGAAAACTCCCAGCAAGCATGTAAAATGAGAAAATTATGTACGTGTAAGTATAAGTGGTGGATATAAAGAAAAGATAAATTCTAAAATTTCAGTGATAAAAGAAAAAGCTATTCTTATAAATCAAAATAAGATGAAACCTCAGTTAAAGATAATAAAGGAAATTTCTAAACATGTATATCAAACAAGGTCTACCCTAAAGCATACAATCTTATACCCTATACTAAAATGAGGTAAGATTTAGAAACCCACAATATGAGAGATGAGTACGTCGAGGGAATAATCCAAACAAGGAAACAATATGAGAAATGAGTATGTCGAGGGAATAATCCAAACAAGGAAACCCTCGTATATACCATATATCTCAAATTGTAAATCTCTAAATATTAACTCCCAAAATTCTATACACAACAATATCAATATACAACACCCATACTTCATCCAGGTCCATACCGTGCATGCCAAATCTATCACAAAGCAAAAAAAACACATTATTCTTATTTTTACATGTTATTTGAATTAGAGAAGAATATTTTCATGTATATAAATCGGTTCCCCGTAAACCGTCCCGGGAACACGTGAAGGGATCCCCTCATATGACAAAGCCAGTGATACACATTAACCTTACACACACACATATGGTTATGAGGTGGCGGCTCATTTAGCATAATGAGCTACCAAGAGATAGAGTGGTGAGGTCCACACCTTTTATGTGACCAGCAAAGTAGGCCTCACCACATGGCTATCTCTCAGTAGCTCATTTAACAAAATGAACCGCCTCTTATATATATGTGTGTACGCACGCGTGTATGTACATATATGTGCATATACTAACATACATATAGTATATATGATTCGATGTTTATGAGGTGAATATTCATTTAGCAAAACAAGCTATCAAGACATAGAGATAGTGAGACCTACAACTTTGATGTGACTAGCAAGGTGAAGCTCACCACATGACTATCTCTTGATAACTTATTTAGCAAAATGAGCCCTACCTCATACGCATTTTTCATATGTATATGCGTATGTACATATATGCGCATATACTTACATACATATAATATATATATGCCTTGATGTTTATGAGAATAATGTGTATCATTGGCTTTGTTATATGGGGGACTCCCTCATACAGAATGATGTGACACAATCTCCACTAAGTAAATAAAAAAGGAGAGAAAAACCATCATAGCCAAACTTGATTGAGATTCATCCACATTATTACATGAAGGAATCCTCACATGTGACACATGATACTCATTAATCCCTATATATATATGTGTGTGTGTGTGAAGGAATATAGGTATGCTTGGTACCAAGCACAAACATAGTACTTAATAGTGAGGTGACTCATTCTCATCCACTTATTTAAAGGAAGGGATCATATTCACATGAGTTAAAAAATTAAAGGGTGGTTATTTTCAAGTGGGGACCATTTGAATGAGTGAAAGAGAATGAGTCACCTCACTACTAAGCACCAAGTTTGTGCTCGGTACCATACATACCCATTTTTCTCATATATATATATATATATATATATATAGAGTAAAACTCTTGTCAACTTAAGTGGATTGAGTGCTTTGTCCACCAAAGTTTTTAACCGTTGGATCGTGAATCTTGATAAATATCTTTATCAAAATTAAGATGCTCATTTATTACACACGGGTATAATTGGAATTAACAAAATAATCAATTAGTGATCCTCTTCCTCCGCGGTTTTAGGCAAGAGAGAGAAAAAAACTCAATTTTGATTCACCGCCAGCGTTGATTCACCGCCACGTTTTTAGGCAGCAAAAAAATCAATGATTGCACAATGGTTTGAATTGCAACGCTTAATTCTTGTTCATATCAATCATTGAATTTTTTTGATCTTCATGTTGCCCTAAGAAAAAAATAAAAGAAAGCTGAACCATTGCAATCATTGAAACTTTTTTTGTTAATTCCAATTATACCCATTAGAGGCATGAAGTTTCTCTAAGAAAAATAATTAGGGTTAGGCAATCACCATTAATTTTTTTCTCATATCAATCTTTTTTATTTTG
>NC_033800.1:89577499-89600301 GCF_001876935.1 Asparagus officinalis
AAAAATGCTTGCCGTCGAGGGGGTGATGGCGACGGTCGGAGGAGGCGCTGGTGGCTTGGACCTAAGGCAAGGTGGTTGGAGTTCGGGTATGGAGCTGACGGAGAGCTCGGATCTGAGAGCTTGGTTCGGGGGGGTCAGAGAGGAGGTGCAGACGGCGGCGTGGGCGGATCCACCGGCGGCGGTTTGGGGCGTTGGGGAGTTGGACGGAGAGGGCTTGGGTGGCCGGAGTTCTCTTGGGGGGAGGAGAGAGAACGAGATGAAGAGAGAGAGGAGAAGGTTTCTTTGGCGGCTGGGTAACAAAGAAAAGAGAGGAGGAAGGGGTTTGGGGTATTTATAAGTCTTTTCTTTTCTAACAAAACCCCTAAACAAATTAGGCATAAAAGTCCATTTACTTTTCTAATTCCAACATCATATGGGCCTTCCAACATCATATGGGCCTCCTATATGAAACATTGCATAATTGACCCACTTAGTTAATTTGCATTAAGAAAATATATATAATTGATTGCTAGTCAAAAATAATGATTATTACAGAACTTCAGAGTTCTCATAATCCTGTAAGATCAACCGTGTCATATTTTGAAGTGTAGGATAGAGTCTAGGGATCATGGTACAGTCCGTTAGGAATCCTACATGATTGAGACGTACTATAGTATGTACCAGAAAAATATAATTTTTTAATGATGATCTCATTGCTTTGAAAATAAAGATGATATGAAATTTGTGATACGGATTACCTATTGTATTTAATCTTCATGCTTGAGACGAATTTATCGTGGCGTAATAAGTTATTTTAGAATATAGATGTCAGAAGAACGTGGAACCGAGTTACCCCGTGCTCAGAGTTGAGCGATAGGACGAGCCGAGGCCAAGCACAGCTCCATAGTATTTAGTGATCTCATAGCAGCCATTTGCAGACTCGTGTGCGCTATTCGAGGAGCCAATTAGGCAGATCAGCGCTTCGATAGGATATCCCATTCAGGTGGAGATACTAGAGAGGAAACCATACGTCGCAACCACCTGCCATTGAGATGAGTGCTGGCACGAGGTTGATTCGGCTTGGTAGAGAGTAAATAGAAGTGAATGCTCCAGGAATCAGTTCACGACTTACGCCGGACCAAAATGAAAGAGGATTGAGAAAAATCTGGTTCTAATGTAATTTTACATAAAGAGGTAGCGCCTTTCACCTCAAGCGTATGCAGAGATGGTACAGTCGTTCACCACTTAGGAGCAAGGATGATGGTTTCGTGGGAGACCTTTATATATCCTTTTGACGAGCAGTATATTTCGGTTGCAGCGAAAGCTAGAAAAGAGTTAGAGCGGGCTCGTCTAGAGCAGGGGGATATGTCTGTCATGGACTTTGAGAGTAAGTTCATGTCATTGCTTAGGTTCACCGGTATGTGGCACATAGAGGAGCGTCAGGCTCAGATATTCTTGATGGGACTTCGTCCGGGGTTGCGCCGGTACATAGTATCTCGGAGGTTTCGTTCAGTGCGGGAGGTGACAGATGCTGCCATGGCTCGGGAGACAGATACAATGTTATTCATCAAGGGCAAGGACAACAGTAAGTCAGGACAGTCCGAGGAAAAAGGAAAGGGTAATAGACCATTTGGAGGCTCAGGAGGACCCCACCAGCAGGGTAAGGGTCCGCATCAGCAGGGTCCCCATAAGAAGGAACATCAACATGAGAGAGCGCAGCTGTAGCACCGATTTCAGGGAGCTTGTTACAATTGTAACAAGATTGGACACAGAGTAGCAGAGTACCGCAGTGCACCCACAGCAGGAGGCCAACAGGGCAGGACACAACAGTATCAGCAGAACAGCGCTCAAGGACGTGGTTAGGGCAAGCAGTTAAGGATAGAAGCACCTCCAGCAATCCCAAGGATTGAGGGATAGGTTCGAGCAGTCCAGGAGACCCAGCAGAGGCAGATGGCACCATTCACTCTAAGTGATGCAGAGCAGCAGACCGGTAGGGTGTATGCAGTTGTTCCTCGCGATCATGGCACGAGTGGAGCTGTGGTGGAAGGTACATTCCGTGTGAATTCCTTTCCAGCACGTATTCTTTTTTATTCTAGCGCTTCGCATTCTTTTATCTCCAATGATTTTACGGTTAGATTTCAGCTTGTAGCTCAGCCGTTAGATTTTCCTTTATCTGTATCTATCCCATTAGGAGAGATGTCTCTATTAGAGAGTGTTTGTAGGAGATGCATCATCAGCTTGGACAATTTTGAGTTCGCGATTGATTTGATCGTGTTGCATATGTCTGAATTCGATGTGATTCTTGGTATGGATTGGCTATCTTCCTACCATGTAAGTATCGACTGTTTTGCGAAAACAGTCAGTTTGTGAGCAGTTAATGGATCTGAGTTAGTGATAACAACCTCCAGAGGCAACCAGTTTGCGGAGTCATTTTTGGCGTACGTAGAGGAGGTGGTATTGCGAGATCGGGGTGCAGATTTTAGTGAGATGCGAGTAGTCTCAGAGTACCAGGATGTCTTCCAGGACATACCAAGATTACCTCCAGTGAGAGAGGTCGAGTTTTGCATAGAGTTACAGCTAGGCACCGCACCGATTTCCCGAGCTCCTTACCGTATGGAGCTTGCAGAGATGAGGGAGCTACAGATCCAGATAGATGAGTTGTTGTCTCAGGGCTTCATTCGACGGAGTCATTATCCGTGGGGAGCACCAGTCCTCTTTGTGAAGAAGAAGGATGGGAGTATGCGATTATGTATAGATTATTGCGAGTTGAACAAGGTCACTATCTGTAACAGGTACCCATTACTGCGGATCGATGACTTGTTTGACCAGTTGCAGGTTGCGCAGTATTTCTCAAAGATAGATCTTCGTTCTAGTTGTCATCAGTTGTGAGTTCGGGAGATAGATATTCCCAAGACCGCTTTCTTGACTCGATATGGGTCTTTCGAGTTTCTTGTCTTGCCATTTGGGTTGACCAATGCACCCGCAGTATTCATGGATTTGATAAATTAGGTTTTTCGTCCTTATTTGGACCAGTTCGTGATAGTTTTTATCAACGATATTCTTATCTATTCGAGGTCGGAGGCTGAGCATGAGCAACATTTGAGGTTAGCATTGCAAAGATTGAGAGAGCACCAGTTGTATGCTAAATTTAGCAAGTGTGAATTCTGGTTACCAGATGTTAGATTTTTTGGTCATATCATCAGCCGGGAGAGCATTGCAGTAGATCCGGCTAAGTTAGAAGCCATACTTGATTGAGAACCACCGAAGACAGTTACCGAGATTCGTAGCTTCTTAGGCCTGACAGGCTATTACAGAAAATTCATTCAGGACTTCTCGAAGATTGCCACACCGCTTACACACCTTACTAAGAAGGGTGTACAGTTTATTTGGAGCATAGAGTGCCAGAAGGTATTTAAGACTTTGAAGACTAAGTTGACTTTAGCACCAGTTTTGGTTATTCCTATCAGTGATAAGAGTTTTGTTGTCTACACGGATGCATCCTTATTGGGTCTTGGAGGTGTATTGATGTAGACCTAGAGAGTTGTAGCTTATATTTCGAGGCAGTTGAGGACTCATGAGCATAACTACCCTACACATGACTTGGAGCTAGCAACAGTGGTATTTGCACTGAAGGCGTGGAGACATTACTTGTGCGGAGTACAATTTGAGCTATTCACAGATCACCAGAGCTTAAAATACCTCTTTTCTCAGAAAGAACTTAATCAGAGACAGTGTCGATGGATAGAATTTATTAAGGATTATGAATTTGCTATTCAGTACCATCTGAGAAAGGCGAATGTGGTAGCAGATGCATTAAGCAAGAAGCGTCGTCGTGGACTAGCAGCTTTGAGGTGTTCACTTCATCGGGATCTTAATATCCTCAGTCACTTTGATTTCAGGCCAGAGATCGGCGGGATCCGTGTGTTTTTAGGAGCTTTATCTGTACAGCCATCTTGGAGAGATAGAGTGGTCGAAGCTCAGATAGAGGATTCTTGGATTCAAACCCGTAAGGGGGAGATTTCCAAAGAGTCCAAGGATGATTAGACTATAGGGATAGATGGAGGCCTTCGAATGAAAGACAAAATTGTCATGCCGAACAACTTACAACTAAAGAAGGAACTTTTTGATGAGGCGCATCGTAGCAAATATACAGTGCATCCAAGCACGACGAAAATGTATAAGGATCTGAAGAGGTATTTCTGGTGGAGCGGAATGCGCAGAGAGATTTCAGAATATGTGGCTAAGTGTTTTATATGTCAGCAGATTAAGGCAAAACATCAAAGACCTACAGGAACCCTACAGATATGTATGCGATGATCTTCATTCGAGAGATTGTTAGATTGCATGGAGTCTCGGGGATGATTGTATCAGATCGGGGCTCAGTCTTCACATCTTATTTTTGGAGGAGTTTTCAGGATGCTTTTGGCAGTCAGTTGTCATTTAGCAGTGTTTTCCACCCCCAGACAGATGGACAGACTGAGAGGGTGAATCAGATCTTAGAGGACATGCTGAGAGCGTGCATTATAAATTTTTAGGGTAGCTGGGAGGCTCACATCCCACTGATTGAATTTGCATACAATAATAGTTATCAAGCTACCATCGGGATGGCACCTTATGAAGCTTTGTACGGGAGACCTTGCAGATCACCCATATGTTGGATAGAACCAGAGGATAGTCTATTGATTAGTCTGGAGTTAGTTAGACAGACCACAAAAAAGGTAGCATTGATTCGAGAGTACATTCTTGCAGCCCAGAGTCGACAAAAGAGCTATACAGATCAACGAAGATGACCTTTGGAGTTCCAGGTCGGAGACTTAGTTATGTTGAAAGTATCACCAATGAAGGGCGTTCAACATTTCGGTAAACGGGGGAAGCTTACCCCGAGATATGTTGGTCCTTTCAGGGTCATCGAGCGCATTGGAGCTGTTTCTTACAGGTTAGACCTGCCAGCATCGATGTCGAGCATACATGATGTTTTTCATATTTCGATGCTTAAGAAGCGTCTGCGAGATGATAAGCAGCAGAGAGTGATTAACTCACTAGAGATTGAGATTCAAGATGACTTGACTACTGTAGAGATTCCGGTATGCATACTTGCTAGAGAGAATAAAAAGCTTAGAAATAAAGTCATTCCATTAGTGAAGGTGCAGTGGAACCTGCAAGGAGCCGAAGAGATTTCTTGGGAGCGCGAGAAGGATGTTTGTTACGACTACCCGCACCTGTTTAGACATGTATAATGTTGATGCTTTGATAATTGTCATTATCTATGTTATTTAGACACATTTATATTTACCTCTAACACTAGAATGGGGATATTGTCACCTGATCCTTAATCATTTGAAACATATGGTATATACATGGGGGTTTCCTTGTTTGGATTATTTCGTTCGACGTACCAATTTCGTTTAGTTAGGGATTTAGGTGAGAATGTTTGCATTCTAATTGGTTAGCTTTAAATATCATTGTGCTAATGCTATGAGATGAGTACAGAAGGTTTTCTATGTATAGAATACACCTTCTTAATGTGTTTTTACTAGCTTTTGAGCTTTGTGATGTGACTGCGGGATTTCGAGGACGAAATCCTCTTAAGGTGGGGTGAATGTAAAACCCTGATAATTTTTAAATGATACATTAATATGAGATTAATTATGATATATGGATTTTTAGTATGATAAAGATCATTTAATGGTATATGAATATAATACCATGTGTTTTGAGTATGAACGAGTTCATACATGAGAGAGGAAAGAGTCGAAACATGCACAATGGCCAAACACATAGGAAACTGGAAAAAAATCCCAGTCGACCGCCACGGTCGACCGCGAAACCTGTAGACTGTTTTAAACCTGTTTTTAGTTGGTTTCGGATTTCTAAACCCATATTAGTTTCCCTGATATATATATGAGAGTTTTCACATTTTTCTCAGTTTTTCTAAGAACCCTAACAGCCATCAAAACCCCCAAATCCTAGTTTGATTTCTTGGAGAAGATTGGAGGCTTTCGTGTGGGATTCTTGTTGGTTTTTGGCTTTTGGAGTGGAGATCTCTTTCAACCTTGCTTCCAAAATGTTTTTCGACAAACCTCAGGCGAGTATCATCTCTGCTAATCCCCCTCCTAGTTTTTAAAAGGTTTTTAAAGAGATTTAAACATGTTTTGTAGAGCCTAAACGACTAGATTATGTACAAAAGACAACTCTTTTGTATTATATGTATAAAGATTAGGTCGTTTCATGCTAAAAAGGTTAAGCACAAATTTTACAGATGTATTTAAGATCTGAAGATGATTTGAAAACGTTGTTAATTTAAAGAAAGAAGTTTGATTTATCGTTTTAAGCTTTTATGCATGTTTTAGGGTTTTGAATATAAATCAAATGCATAAAATCATGGTTATATATGTTGAATTTGTTTCCAGATATTCCTATCTACTGTACCATGTTTGTATGTAAGATTCATAAAGTTTTTATCATGTTTGAATCAGATAAACACGATTGTACATGACACATATTTAAAAATCTGAAAAACTAAAAATCTGGGTCACGGTCGACCATCACGGTTGACCGCGTGTGTCCACGGTCGACTGCCACGGTCGACCGCGTGCAGGACAGAGACACTGTTAGCTCCTGGAACCAGTCGCGGTCGACCGACGCATATGTGCGGTAGACCACCACGTAGTTTTTGGCCTGTGCATGTTGTTTGGATTTGTTTTGGTTTTCAAGAGAATTCCTCGATCTCATACTAATATATTACGGTGTTTAAGAGTTGTTTAACACCTAGGATGATGGTGAACTTCACATGTGGACACGCACAATGAGATATGTACATTTATGCTTAGTTTGTGTTGGATTGACACACTTATGACGTAAGTTAAACAGATAAACACATATGAATAGTGTTGTTTTATACGTATCCGAAAATAGGGAGATGAAACATATTTGTCGCGGAACAATTGAGTAAAAGTATTACAATAGTATCGTTATTTCATGTATCCGGAATAGGGAGATAATAAATCCTATTGCCGTAGAGCGATTGAGTAAGAACATTATAAGAGTATCGTTATAGCACAAGATGATGCACACATAGATATTTGATCGGTTGTAAGTTTTACTTTCATGATAGACTACCCGTGAGTAGGATATTTCCTTTGAGTTTTGGCACACCCGTTATGGATGGCAGCTATATTCGTTTTGGTTAACATACTTTTATATTAGAGCAGGTTAATCAGATGTAATTCAAGATGAAGTATTTATTCTTTATGTTGGAGATTTGAGTATGTTTCCTTGACTATTTGTTTTCATTCACAGAAAGCTATATAAATGATTTGATATATACATGTCCTAACTCTATTTTCTTATATACTCCTACCCCTTCCCCTGGGGAGAGGTAGTGATGATCTCGCTAACGTTTTGATACTCATTATTTCCCCTCTTTCAGGCAGCGAGTCTGGCGCATGGAGAGTCGCAGGTTGATGGGACTTCTTAGTTGTCCATTTAGCTATTTATTATACTTTGTAGTTATTATAGAACTCTACATGTAGTTGATTATTTTCAGACTCTAGATTGGTATTTTATTTTAGAGTTGAGAACTCTTGTGAGACTTTGTTTATTTGATTCATTGTATTTGAGATCTAGATTACACTCAAAGATATTTCTATTCTATTTCAGTTGGACTCATTCTTAATATTTCTTATGCTTCTTCTGTGTATATTCAATATTGCCTATTTCTCTTTTGGCCTGTTTGTACTTTCACCTATTTATTATTTCCACTGGAGAGATAGTGACTGTGATGGTGAAACATGTCGTAGCATGGTGGTTGGTGCTTGGTAGGTTTGACAATCCGGGTTTCATCTGGGACTGCAGCCTTGTATGAACCCTAGGGCGTCACAGCGCTAGCGAGATCATCTCCATCGCTCCCAAGGGGAAGGGGTAGGAGTGTATAAGAAAATACTGGTTAGTACATATAAATATAAAGTCATCAATACTGTGCTAAACGAAAATTGATATTTAGAGATTCATAACATGAGAATTGGTACATCGAGTGAAATAATCCAAACAAGCTAAGAAAACCCTCATGTATATACCTCGTATCCCAAATTATGAATTACTTAATATCAATCTCAACTAAGAATAAAAATGCAAGTGAAATTAGTTACTAGAAATCCACAACTCGAGACTGCAACGTCGAGCGAAATAATCCAAACAAGGAAACCCTCATGTATATACCATATATCTCGAACTATGAATCACTAACAACTAACTTCAAACCTATATATTAACAATCATCACAAATAGAAATATTATAGCTTCTACACTCAATCATAATAAAACAATTTGTCACAATCTCAGACTACTCTTAGGTAGCTGACACCATCATAAGGAAATATTATCCAGCTCAAACATTACAAAATATCATGTCATGTATGTCATATATCCAATGTATACCCTACTCATGGGTAAACTACATGGAATCATACTACAACTGTATATATGTATGCATCTCTTTTTCAATAGCGATACTCTTGTAAGGTTCTTACTCAATCGCTCTGCGACAATAGATTTTATCTCCCTATTCCAGCTACATGAAATAAAGATACTCTTGTAAGGTTCGCACAATAACATGTGGGTTCAACTTCCTTACTCAATCGTTCTATGACAACAGGTTTTATCTCCCTATTCTAGATATGCTTCTAGATAATCGTACAACGGTGAATAGGCACATCAGCCTAACCCGGAAAAATACACCGATCACCTTCGAGTATTGGTACAACCAAGGTCTCATTACAGGAAAAACAACCAAATACTCCTAGTGTGGTACAACCGAGGTCTCATTACAGGATAAACAACCACACTGAGCATCCATAACCGATGAGTACTACTTTATCCTATGTTAATTCACTTTCATCAATTCAACGTGTGTCAAGTATCTTGACAATGCATGTTAATACTGTTGGCCTCTTTGTTTTGATGATGTTTAACAAACAATTTATAACTAATGTTATTTGTCTAGTGTTTGTGTTTATCTATTTATTATAGACAAATAATATGTTGGAGGATGGATAGAATTGTACATTTACGATCATATCCAATAGAGGTTGGCGAAATTATGGAGTGAAGCCTACGCAATTCAAAGTTAAAGATTCAAGTTCAAGCTTCATCCGCAAGCGTACCAATATAGAGCTTCGTTTTAGATCACAAGATTGGGTAAATTTAGTTTTAGGTTTTATATTATGTGTGTTAGTACTTTAAGCTCAATCATATACACACATACACGTTTTGGTTTTGTATATATATAGTTATATATATATACATATATGTTTTGGTTTGATAGTTTTCAAGTTTTAATATGAAACAATTGAATATAATTAGAAAATATATTTTTGTTTCATACTTACATGCATATATATGATTTCATCAATATTAATTTTATTTAGTTCAATGAAATCATATTTACTTTTGAAATGTTTGCAAAATATGCAATTTTGTTAAAATATTAATTTCTTGGTTTATGGACTTAATAACAATCATATACATCTTTTATTAAGTCTATATAATCATTTTGTAATGTTTCAAAACATGGTTAAGCTAAAATGTCAAAACTCATATGTTTACATTTTTATGTTTTAGACTATTTTGCAAAATAATGATTTTTTTATTTGGAAGGTCCTTTTTGAAAACCAGTTGTTGCAAAATAATGATATTTTTCATTTGGGACTATTTTACAAAGTTTTATATTTTTTGGAATTTATTTGATATTTTTAAACAGGGTTTTAAAATCAGAAAAAACCTTTCAAAACCTGTTTTTCATATATCAGTTTGCGATCGACCGTCACGGTTCACCGCCTTGAGTCCAGAGACTCAATTTGTGTTTTGGTGGCTCGCGGTCGATCGGATGAAGTTCAGAGAGTCTTGCGGTCGACCGTGGCGGTCAACCAGCTCTCCTCAGGCGCTCGCGGTCGATCGCCACGGTCGACCGCCGATGTTACCGTTGGCTGGTAACGACTAGTTTCTGAGCTATTTTTAGGGGATTTTGTGTCATTTCAGTGGGGTTTTTACTGAAGTTTTGAGTGGGTATAAATACCCCCTTGCTCTCATCTTTCATGGACAATCCAAGAAATGTTTTAATCAAGTTTTAACAAGGGTTTAAGTTTTGTTTAAATTTGTTTAAGAAGCTTTTAAGTACTTAAGAGTTTGTTTTGTGAAAACAATTTCACAAGAGCTTGAGGAAGATCATCCATTGGTGTTTGAGCATCCAACTCTTCTCCCTCTCTCTTTTGATCTATTGAGAAGTTTTCTAAACTCAATCTAGCTTTACATTTTATATTGTTTGATTATCATTTTATTAAGCTAGTGTTCATATTGAGTTTAGTTGATTTTATTTATCTCATTGTTACACACACCCATATTGAGCTTATTGTATTTATATTCATAGTATAATTTGGGTTGTGAGATTATATCATTGAGTGTGAGCTTACATTGTGTTCTCATCCATATTAGAGAACAATCATTTGTTGTATTGTGCTTATTGTGAGATTCACTTTGTATTACACTAGTACACCGAGAGGAATGTGTGGTAAGAGACGGGGTCGAATCCAATAGGAGTGGCGTCGGTTGACGAACCTAGGAAGAGGTTGTATCCAAGCACTTGATGAGGAGGACACGGGCTAGAAACCAACACTTAGTGTGTATAGTGTGATTTCATAGTGATTGATTGTGAGAGTTTTCGGTGAGCTTGTAAACCGAGTGTGTAGAAGTTTCGGCTTTCAAACTGGGTTGTGATAGTGGATTTCTCCCCGGGAGTGGGGAGCGGAGACGTAGGTCGGAAGGTCCGAACTCCGTGATCATATTGTGTGTTTGCATTGTTTATATTACCATATCACAATTGTTTCTTTAGTTTAGATTATTTACCCTTGTGTTATTTATATATCCTTGCATATATTTCACTGTATAGGATATATCTCTTTGATCATATTGTATATTCTTGCTCATAACATATTGTATATCTATCTTGTAAGAATAATTCGTTAATAAGTTTTAATTAGCATAAAATCGGATTAGATTATCATTAGACCCTAATCACCCCCCTCTAGGGTCTAACAAATACATCATAAACTAAGTATACATGCACATATCTCGGTGTGCATGTTAATATCTAGTATTCACCAACATCCCAAGTGTTAAACAACTCATAAGGTTCGTAATACAACATAACAACATCGAGAAACATCTCCCGAAAATAGAAACAGTGAAGAAAAACATGCACAGGCCAAATGTGTGATAGGCGGTCGACCGCATATATGCGGAGGTCAACCACGACGTGTTTCAGGAGTTTCCCAGGCCTTTGTTTGGCATGCGATTGACCGTCGCTTAGGCGCAATCGACCGGACCGAATTCCAGAGTTCTGTGCAGGTTTTGAATAATTGTGTTTGTGCGTGTTTTTGTGATTCAAACTTGCATGATTCGTGCTGAAACATATGTAGAACATTGTAAACATCAAATAAACTTCTCTGGGAATTATCAAACATGTGAAACATAATTAATTGCGTAATGAATCATAAATAAACTCTTAAACATGCATGAAACATCGTTGCGAAGAAAAATCATTAAAATTTAGTTAAACCACGTTATTAATTACTCTCAGATCTTAAAACACTTCTGTAATTTCGTTCTTAAACTTTTAAACATGAAAAGATCTGGTCTTTATACATATAATACAAAAGATTTAATTTTTATACACAAATTAGTCAATTTGGCCCGATAAAACTCGTTAGAAACTCATTTAAAATTCTTTAAAACAGGGGAGAGTGATTAGCAGAGATGAAACATGACTGAGACTTGATGCAAAACATGAAAGATAGGATTCCAAAGTAGATCTTCAAACTACAAACCGAAAATCCCGTCTTAGAGCCCTTAATCTCTCTCTCAAAATCAAATTAGGGTTTTAGGAGAGTTTGATGGCTGCTAGGGTTTTTAGATTACTAAAAAATATGTAAAAACTCATGAACAATATGTATATATATCAGGAAAACTGAATATGGGCCTCAAATACTCGAAACTAAGTAAAAACAGGAAAAACAATTTTTAGGTTTTACGGTCGACCGTGGTAGTCGACTGGACTGTGGTCGACCGGACTGGAATTTTCCAGATTCCCAGGATTTGGTCATTGTGCATGTTTTCGACTCGATTCATTCTCATGCATGAACTTGTTTATACTCAAAACACTTGGTAGTGTACTCATATACTTTTTAATGATATTTTTCACAATAAATATCCACTTATTATAATTAATCACATATAAATTCAATTTATCAATTGTTAACTCAAATTTTCCAGGGTTTTACATAGGTGGTTGGTGCCTCTTTTATGATGAGCTTGGAAAATCATGCAATTGATGTGAGACTTCGTGTTAAAAATTTTTTTATCTTTTTTTGGCACATGCTTGTCACATGAGATGTTAAAATCGATGGTGCTAATCTGGAGAAATAAGAAAATTTTATGTGCAATTTAGTGAAATAAAACATCTTATGAGGATTATGTACAACAACTCCTAAAATTCAGGAGGTTTAGTCTCCTAAAATTCGGGAGGTTTAGTGTAATAAAAAAAAGTTGAAGAGGATTTATTACGACTTGACAAAACTTCATGGAGGTATCTGTAACCAAAAGATAAATTTAACCCCTAACAAATGTGAGAGTGGGAAATTCTACACAAACTGAGGAGTTTCGATGGAAGCAAACTAGAGGGAAGAGGAGCAGATCAATGTCGTCACTCTTCACCTCCAGCAGATCTAAGAGAAAGCATAGAAAGATATCAACTGAAGGTATACAAGATGAAAATAAAAATCCTAGAGATGTTGATAGACCTAATATCAAGCCAAAACAAGTTGTTTATTCAAAATGAGAAAAAATTAATAACAACCAAAATATCAAGGTATTAAGGATTCCCTACTGCATCATTGCTGTCTTCACTGGATGACAGGAACTTTGAGATACCCTTTTCTCTGATGATCTCCTTCAGTTTCACCCCCCTTTTTATTTGCCGAGAGACCTGTCTCGAAAAGGAGAAAGCGAGCAACTTTTGATGCCATCTTACTAGCTTGAGGAACATCTCCAGAAAAAATAAAGTCGTTTTGAGTTCTTCAAATGCACCAGCAGATATTAGAAAAAGATATATTCTAAAATTTCCAAACCTTAGAGTCTATTAAGGCATCCTTACATATATTAAAGCATTGAGCAATGTTGTCAGACAGAGATAAGTCTACCTAAATAGAAAGAATTCCCAGACATGCTTAGCAAAAGTATAGTCTAGGAAGATATGCTCATGATTCTCTGGAGCCTCTTGACATATGGCACAGAGAGGATCAACTGCCCAAACTTTACTTTGCTTGGCAAAAATATTTTTCCATATGAGAGAAATATATGGACTACAAATACCACCATCAAAGAGAACATTGTATGAAGACCTCACCGTAAATACCTCTCATTTGTCTAAAGGCCAAGACACTTGATCCAATTCCAGGGTAAGGCTTAAATTGGAAGAAGAGAGCAAGTGTTGAGCTTCAACCTGAACACGACCATTAACTCCTATAGGTCTTCTGATAACAGGTCTCCAAATCCAAATACCCGCATGAAAAATTCCTTGAGAAGTAATAGACATGCTTTTAGAAAGCAAGCTTGTAAGCTAACAGAAATAAACTTGTCAAAGAGTTATCTCCTAACCATTTATCCTCCCAAAATCGTATTCTTAAGCATTACCTAATCAACATTTGACCAAATCTAATAGAGGTTGGTAGATGGAACTAACATCCTTCGAAAACTTAGGGCAGTGACCTCTAAAGAGTGTGCTATAAGACACAAATTGATGATTTGATTGAAGAACCAGTCCCACATAAGAATCTTTTGAGAGAAATTTCCACATCCATTTAGAGAGAAGAGAAGAATTGAAAGTTTTAACATTAAGAACATAAAGACCCGCACTTTTCTTTGCAGAACATACAATACTCCATTTAACTAAAGCCTTGACTCCTGAATTTTTATCGCTACCTCCTCAAAGAAAAGTTACGTTTAATGTTTATCCATATCTTGATAAGCCATTTAGGGAATTTAAAAAAAGACATGTAGTAAATCGGAAGTGATGAAAGAACATAATTAAGAAAGATAAGATGTCCTCCAAACAATAGGTGTCCTCCAAACAATAGGTGCTTAGTTTTCCATAGGGAAAGGTTTCTATGAAAAGAATCTATAAGAGTTTGCTAATCTTGTTTGGTAAGAGATCCATTGTTCAAAAGGAGACCAAGGTAATTTAAGTTGGGGGGGAGGGGGGTATAGTTTAGAATTCTAGCAAGAGATGGATCACAGTTGTGGAATTTGCCACTATAAAAGAGATTCGACTTGTTGTTATTGATACCTAGTCCAGAAACATCATAAAACAGATAAAAAATGGATTTAAGAGTAGAAATATTGGTATTGTCAACTTTATAAAAAAATCAAGGTATCATCTGTAAATTGAAGAGATCGAATATCATTCAATCTACCCTTAAGATGCAGCTCCACTAAACCCTAGAGTTAACACTATTAATCAACATTTTATGAAGAACATCCATAGCAATAATGAAAAGCATAGGGGACAGAGGGTCACCTTACTCAAGGCCTCTATAACAATTGAGAATGTTGGGGGAGAGCCATTGAATATTACAGAGGATTTAGAGGAGGCAAGGATGTATTCTATCCACATGCACCAATAAAATCCAAAGCCTCTAGCTTTAAGAAGCAGAGGATGAAATTTCACCTGACACAATCAAAGGCTTTCATGAAGTCAATTTTAATGACACAGACTTTAATTTTTTTAGAGAAATAACAATGAATCATTTCATGACCAAGAACAATGGAATCCAACATAGATTTTCCTACTTGAAAAATGGATTGGGAGATATCAACAATAGAGGAAAGAAGAGGTTTGAGTCTGTTGGCTAGAACATTAGTGAAGATTTTAAACAACCTATCCAAAAAGCTTATATGCCTGTAATCTTTGGCAACTAGCATTATCAGATTTTGGGATAAGGGCAAGAAAGGAGAAGTTAATTTTATGAAGTGAGGAGGCATCCATGTATAAATGAGAAAAGAAGTTGAAAAGATCCACTTGAATTGTATCCCAAAAGATTGGTAGAGGAGGATAGAAAAACCATCTGGTCCATGTAGGGTCGAAAAATTGATGTTGGATTGATTCTCTTGTTTTAAGAAAACTGGGTTCGATCACTTAGTACGAAACCCTTAAAATAACCCACTCTCTCTCGATTACAGATGAAGAGAAGATTAATTCAGCTTCTCTTTTGTTTAAGGTGGGTTCTTAGTGGCGAAAGGACGTTTCCCTCGATGCTTGAGTCGAGATTGCTTCCCATTGACGATCAGAACAAGATTACCAGAACTTCTGACGTGGGTTAGAACACAAGAATACGAACATCGATTTCTCTTCTCATGATAGCCAAAGATCTCCGAGTTCGAGTATCGAAAGCCAAAGTCACGTCCCCTTTTAATAGCTGCTCGAGGCTGTTTATAGGAGTTTGAGCACGTAACCGACGTGCTACAATCGTGGAGTTGTGGGCATAACTGATGCACTAAAATTGTGGAGTCGTGGCATAACTGACTCCTTGAATCTAGCCCATGTGGCTGACTGGGTCTTCGTGGCCGTTACAGCTTGATTTAATGCAGGTGACGAACTTCACTACGTTGGCAAACCTCATCCTTGATGTCGAGCCTCACTGTGTGGCGAGCTTCATCTTTGATGTCGAGCCTCGCTGCGTGGCGAGCCATGTGAGCTTCTTTAATAATGAGCTTCGTCTTCACTGACGAGCTTTACATCTGATGACAAGTTTTGTTTTTATTGACGAACTTCACCTCCGATGATGAACTCCGAGCCTTGTATCTAATGACGAGCTTCGAACCTCGTTTTCAATAACGAGCTTCGAACCTCGTTTCCAATGACGAGCTTCGTCTTTGATGTCAAGTCTCATTTCCGATGATGAGATTCGAACCTCGTTTCCAATGATAAGCTTCACATCTTGTTTCTAAAGACAAGCTTTGTTGTTTAAGATGAGGTTCATCATTGTAATGACCCTCGTCATGCTCATTATGAGCTTCAACGTTCTAAGGCCAAATGATTAGCCAATGATCTATGGAGATCCATGAGAGTGGAGGAGAGATAGAATTTTTTTACTAGCCTCTCAATCCCCCCCTTTCATGTTGATCATGCCTATTTATAGGCTTGAGAGTATTATGAAGTGAGTTATTGGGCTTTAACTCCCTTTAAATGAGGGAGTTAATGGTCATTAACTCCTATTTAAATGGATGAGTTATTGGTCATTAACTCTCCTTAAAGGGGTGAGTTATTGGTCATTAACCCTCATTTAATGTAGCCCTTTGAAACGGTACCTGACGAAGTTCGTTTGCCAGATGAGGTTTGTCCATCTGACGAGATTCGTTTGCCTGAAGAGGTTCGTTTGCCAGACGAGGTTTGTCCGTCTGATGAGGTTCGTTTGCCTGATGAGGTTCGTCCGCCTGACGAGGTTCGTTCCCTTCGCTATATCTTTGGTGAGCTTAACTGCGGCTTTGTCTTCGGTGAACTTCATCTTCAATGACGAACTTCGTTTCTAGGCGAACTTCATCTTTTGATGGGTAAGGTGTTGTTTGTCCTATTGAACTGAAACAAACTTCATGAATTGAGGTTGAGGTTCATTGTTGTGACGACCCTTGTCGTGCTTGTAGTGAGGTTCGACTCTCCTTTATTTCTTGGTATTTTTTAGTGTCTACAAAACCCCCTTCAAAGTTTTCAGACCCAAATTGGGTTGTATGGGTCTGGAATACTTTGAACTCTCTTGGTTGTGGCGAGCTTGGCTTACATGACGAGCTTGGTCTCTTGGCGAGCTTCGATGCTTCAGGATGAATCTCATGGTTGCAGGCGAAGTTTATCATTTCTGGGCGAACCTCAATACTTCGAGATGAAGTCCGGCTATTCGTTGTGTCTCGTCATTCGATGTGGACTTCGTCAGACCCATGTGAGATTGACAATCAGGACTTAGGATTTTTAGCAAACCCTTAGCTATCAACGGACTTGATGTGTCTTTACCAACTACCATTTGAGTTGGACTAGTCATGCTTTTACCCTTAGCATGATAAGTTAGCAAGGAGTTTCTCTTAGGCCTAATGCTAAGATTTCTTCTCTATCCTTAGCCATTCAAGGCGTTGGATTAAGTAGGAGTTTCTCTTAGGCCTAATGCTAAGATTTCTTCTCTATCCTTAGCCATTCAAGGCGTTGGATTAAGTGTTAGAGTTTGGTTGTGTCGTTCAGTATAAGCGTTGGATTAAGTGTTAGAGTTTGGTTGTGTCGTTCAGTATAACAACTCAACTTGGTATTTTGAAAGCAAGGCTCATCGTATGGTACGCCAATATTTGGAAAACGAACGTCATTCGAGGGAATGATGACGTTAGGATAATAAAAATAGCAACACATCACGTAGTAGGTTACTATTAGAAAACGAACGTCATTTAGGGTAATGATGATGTTAGGAGAGTAGAAATAGCAACACATCACATTGTAGGTTACTATTAGAAAACGAACGTCATTTAGGATAATGACGACGTTAGAAAAATCATGTCGTTTAGTGACATAGGAGTATGACGACTATAATAGAAATGAAGGCACATCACTTGGTAGGCTAATGTTAGAAAACGAACATCATTTGGGGTAATGACGACGTTAGGAGGATCATATCGTTCAGTGACATAGAAGTATAACGACTATGATGAAGACAAAGGTACATCACTTGGTAGGCCAATATTGGAAAACGAACATTATTTGGGGTAATGACGACGTTAGGAAGATCATGTCGTTCAGTGACTTAGGAGTATAACGACAATGAAGAAAACAAAGGCACATCACTTGATAGGTCAATGTTGGAAAATGAACGTCATTTAAGGAAATGACGACGTTAGGATAATCATGTCGTTCAGTAACTTGGAAGTATGACGACAATGATGAGAACAAAGGCACATCACTTGGTAGGCCAATGTTGGAAAATGAACGTCATTTGGGGAAATGACAACGTTAGGAAAATCATGCCGTTCAGTGACATAGGAGTATAACGACTGTGATGAAAACAAAGGCACATCACTTGGTAGGCCAATGTTGGAAAACGAACGTCATTTGGGGAAATGTTGATGTTAGGAAAATCATGTCGTTCAGTGACATAGGAGTATAATAACTGTGAATGAAATAGAGGCACATCAAATGGTAGGCCACTATCTTTGACTGTTCTATGAAGATAGAACATGAAGGGATCAGATTATGGATCATCACATGGTAGATCACTATCTTGATCGAGTGACAAGAGGGTGTTCATCGCATGGTAGAACACTACTTGACGAGGTATAATTTAGTGGACCCGCCATCCTATTGAAGAGGATTGGTAGGAGATTTTGGAGGAAGTAACTATCAGAGGCAATCATTAACATGATAGTTTTGTGGTCCCGCCATCCTATTGAAGAGGATTAGTGAAGGAATTTTGGAGGAAAGGATCAGATGCTCATGTTTGACTTCGATCTTCCCTTTAGAGATGATTGATGATGAGCTTCAACTCATCATAGCTCTGTCAGAGAGAAGGCTCGGGGTAGTACATGGTTTTGTAGAGAAACCGAGACTACCCCTACTCCAACGATAATCAGGATGGAAGGGTAAAGACTTCTGCATCCAATAAAGCTTGGATCTTATCCTTTAGAATGTAACATTTAGAAGTGTGATGATGAACTATCATGTGGTACGCATAGTAGTTGGGATCATCTGTCCTCATCATCTCCTTAGGTCGTATTGACTCTGGGAGTTTGATCTTCCTCGCCTTGATTAAGGACTCGAATATTGGGACGACTTGCTCATCTTGAAAGTCGTACTTCTGTTGGAAGCAGCTATCTGAAGATTTGTCCTTCTTCTTTAAAGAAGATTTAGGAGAGGAAGTGGTTTTCACCACCAAAGCATCTTTCCCTTTTATATAAGTTAGAGGGGTGAGGTCGTCTTGGTCATCACCCCCTTGAAAATCACATGGCTCTTCAGCATCTAGCCTTTTGAGCATGCTTTCGACCTGTTCTCCTTGGCGAACAAGCTCTTTCCAAGTTCGGGTCTTCACCGCTCTAATCTTGGATAAAATATGGATCGAGAGATTATTGCGACACATCTCGATCAACGTACTTTTAGAGACTTGATCACGGTAATGCAGCGACTAATTTCTAAATCTCTTGACAAAGTTACTGACAGATTCTGTCTTCTTCTACTTTTCAACTAGTAGGGTGGCCATAGATACTTCTGCATCATCATCGAAGAATCTGGCCAGAAAGAACCTTTCCATGTCCTTCCAGTAAGTGATGGATTCAGGCTCCAGTTTACGAAGCCATTCAAAAGAGACCCCCTTGAGGGTACTAATAAAGAGTCGAGTCATAATGGGATAATTCCCAACTATGTGTCTAGTCTGCGCCTAGAAATAGTAGATGTGTTGGGTCGGAGAACCCTTACCATCAAACTGTAGGAGGCTGAGTGGTTTAAACATTGGAGGATAGGGAACGACGTCCCATTCGACAGGGTATGGCCTGACGACCCCCAGTTCTCTGAAGTTTCTCTGAAGCTTCAAAGCCTCAAGCTGCTTCTGGAAATCATCCAACTTATGATCTCGATCATTCTTAAGCGGGTTGGACTCAGCTTCGGATGATTCAGAGTGAATATCAAAAATATTTTCTTCCTCATCTTCTGCATTATCGCCATCTTAATTTTGACGGCTAGATTCCCGAGCACTGGGTGAAGGTCGTTGGTGCTTTGATCCTGATGATTCGGCGGTAGCTTTCTTCTTCTTCTTCTCCTTGAGGAGTTTGTCCACCGTATCCTCCAAGCATCTGATGGTTTCTTATTGTTGGAGGAGAGCATCTTGTTATTCTTCCAGCCTTCTTGCCATATCTTCATCATTACCAGCCATGTGAACAATTACTCGCTCGCTTTGATCAGTGCTGGAAGGTTGAGATGTTGCAATAACAGAGTTTTCAGGCTCTTCATCGACATCATAGGATATACCTGCTAATTTTTGATAATCCAACGGGATCCTTGCTCCGGTATGGGTACGAGTGTGTTGGTAAACACCCTGTCTTTCAATGAGTGCTTCTCGTAATCCTGGGGAAAACTCAAGATCAGAGGACTCAGAAGAATCGGCTTGGGTTTTAGCCTTGCCTTTACCAACCATATTGATGGTCACTTCGACGTGGCGATTTTTGGACGCTTGATTTTTAGGATGAAAGCATCTTCCTTTGCACGAATGAATTATCGAAGACTTTGATAGTCGTTCAAAGACTGTAGACTTGTACGCCGATACCCCATATGGGCATTGGGAGATCATTGCAGAGATAAGTTTCTCACAACTGTAATTGGATTTCATCTAGCTCATATTGTGCTTACGAACCAGGTAATCACAGAGATTAGTAACAGGACCACCCCCTGTTAATTCAGGTAGCTTGCTTATGCATGCACAAGAATCTCTAAGTGTTAGAGATTAGCAAGCTTGGTTGGCTGGATGAACCTAATGCTGAAGACGGGGTTCGTCATCTGAGCGCAGTCGGATGCTTGGGCAAGGCTCATGTGTGATACGAGGTTCATCGGTTTGATGAGCCTCATCATTCATGTGAGCTTTGGTACTCGGACAAACCTAGTTCAGGGAACGAACCTCGTATTTCATGCGTGGTTCGTCAATCGGTCGAACTTGGTTCCAAGGACGGATTTCTCGTCTGAGTCGAACCTCATCTTGGTCCCTTGAATGTTTCTCTGTAACAGTGCTAGTTTGAGGTTGAAGGCGAGATTAGTCTTTTTGACGAGGTTCGTCACTTCGTCGAGCATGAGTCTTGCTATTCTGAGTAGCAGGGCAAATTAGCACTAGTTGTTTTGGATGAGCTTCGTGTTGAAGATGAGGTTTGTCGATAGAACGAGCTTGGCGTATTCGCCCTCTAGATCGATTCTTAGCTTGAGGTTCATTTTCTGGGCGAACCTCGGTATGGACCGTTTGCTGAGTTTGCTGAACCTCTCTTTGAGGACGAGGTTCATTTTCTGAGCCTACTCGGGTGCGGGGACGAGGTTCATCATTTTGACATTCCTCAGTCACTCGACCCTCGACAAACTCGTTGACCTTTGTTTGGTCAGCACTTGGTCGATAGTGGAAACCGTCCAGCGGGACCAAGGCTCGAGCCTTACAGCGAGCTTGGTTCTGGTGTTGATGTTGTCATGCACGTCCTGGCAGTGGACCTACAGAACCTCCCGCCTCAGCTGAGACTAGATGAGATTCGTTTTCAAAAGCCATAATTTGGCTAGTAAATGCCGAAGTTCGGCTAGGTTGCTTGACAACCCATTTCTTAGTCTGACGACTAGTTTCTGGAGCCTCCTCTTTAAGGGGCTTGGACTTTTCCTCAAGACTAACTCGAGTTGAATCATCAGAAGCCACTTGGGTTGAAGTCTCATACAAGACTCGACGACACTTACGTGCCTTCGTGGGACTAGACTTACCCGAGGAAAGAAAATCCTCATATTTAGACTGGTCAAATTCGATGACCAGAGTCTCGTCGTTCGTTCCCACAGCAATCTTGCCTGATTGCGCCACCACCATCTCGTTAGAAAGAATGGTTGCTCCCACAGTGGTCACTATCGTCTGTAGGGTCGAAAAATTAATGTTGGATTGATTCTCTTGTTTTAAGAAAACTGGGTTCGATCACTTAGTACGAAACCCTTACAATCACTCACTCTCTCTTGATTACAGATGAAGAGAAGATTAATTCAGCTTCTCTTTTGTTTAAGGTGGGTTCTTGGTGGCGAAAGGATGCTTCCCTCGATGCTTGAGTCGAAATTGCTTCCCGTTGATGATCAGAACAAGATTACAAGAGCTTCTGACTGTAGGCATATAAAATTGCTTATAGGTCCCCTAGCATAGCTCGGCACAAACCGACGAACCAACGAGGTGACGAGATCGACGAATCGCACAGAAGCGACGGAATGCATCCACCCGCGTGCAGAATCAAGCTAATGAGTTGAGGAATCAACGAGTCATCCAACCGAGAGCGGACTCGGAGGAATCACGATCGAATCAAGATCAATTTCGGACTCGAACTCAGAAGCGGATTTACTGCCAAATCAGGAATCCAACTTACTGCCAAATCAGATCAACCAATCAGAGTCTCAATCAACCGAATCACGGACAGAACCGGAAACAACGGAAAACGACTCGAAAAAGTCGGAAAACACCGCCCGCGGGGGCTCGGCCAAAGCCAAGCCACCTCAAGGTGGCTCGGCCAATGCCGAGCCACCTTGGGGTGGCTCGGCCACTCCACCCGCGTGCAGAATCAAGCTAATGAGTTGAGGAATCAACGAGTCATCCAACCGAGAGCGGACTCGGAGGAATCACGATCGAATCAAGATCAATTTCGGACTCGGACTCAGAAGCGGATTTACTGCCAAATCAGGAATCCAACTTACTGCCAAATCAGATCAACCAATCAGAATCTCAATCAACCGAATCACGGACAGAACCGGAAACAACGGAAAACGACTCGAAAAAGTCGGAAAACACCGCCCGCGGGGGCTCGGCCAAAGCCGAGCCACCTCAAGGTGGATCGGCTTTGGCCGAGCCACCTCAAGGTGCTTACTGCCAAATCAGATCAACCAATCAGAGTCTCAATCAACCGAATCACGGACAGAACCGGAAACAACGGAAAACGACTCGAAAAAGTCGGAAAACACCGCCCGCGGGGGCTCGGCCAAAGCCGAGCCA
>NC_033800.1:89601301-89604681 GCF_001876935.1 Asparagus officinalis
ACGTCGTACGTTGACTTTTTGATCGTAACGCGTTGACTGGCGTTGACCTAGGGTTACGCGTTGACTGGCATTGACCCTAGGGTTTCGAATGTCATTGGATGCTCAAGTCACGTGACCAACTAATGAAGCTGATGCGTCAGTAACCCTCGTATTTATAGGATTTTTAGCAAACCCTCAGCCATCAACGGGTTTGATAAGCCTTTACCGACTACCGTTTGAGTCGGGCTAGCATGCGGATTGTCTAAATCCGTTCCGCATGTGACGTTGTGCTAAGAGAGTTAACGCTCTTAGTGCTACGATATTGAATACGTAGACTTCGTCTTTCTCCTGTGAAAAGACTAAACAGCAACGTGTATCAGACGTTGACTCAGGATTTTTGGCAAATCCTCAGCCTTTAACGGATTTGATTTGCTTTTACCGACTACCGTTTGAATCGGGCTTACATGCGGATTGTCTAAATCCGTTCCGCATGTGACGTTGTGCTAAGAGAGTTAACGCTCTTAGTGCTACGATATTGAATACGTAGACTTCGTCTTTCTCCTGTGAAAAGACTAAACAGCAACGTGTATGAGACGTTGACTTAGGATTTTTGACAAATCCTCAGCCTTCAACGGATTTGACATGCTTTTACCGATTACCGTTTGAACCGGGCTTACATGCGGATTGTTTTAAGTCCGTTCCGCATGTGGGATTGTCTAAATCCGTTCCGCATGTGACGTTGCGCTAAAGGAATGAACTCCCTTAGACTTGATGCTACAACTTCGAATATGTAGACTTCGCCATTGTTATGGGAATAGGCTACCCAGCAACGTGTTTTAGACGCTGACTTATCCCTACTTAGGTTTCGGGATAAAATTCCCCAGAATCAAACTCTGGTGTCTTTTTCTTCGGAGAAAGACTAAACCAGCGACGCGTGTTAGGCATTGACTGCAACGTGTTTTAGACGCTGACTTATCCCTACTTAGGTTTCGGGATAAAATTCCCCAGAATCAAACTCTGGTGTCTTTTTCTTCGGAGAAAGACTAAACCAGCGACGCGTGTTAGGCGTCGGCATATCCTTTCTTAGGATTCAGGATGAAATTCCCCATGCGTGTAAGGCATGGATTATGGTGTTATTAATAACAACCTGCCACAATGTTGAATATGTGGACGGATGTTCTTTTCAACGGTTAAGAACTAACCGGCAGCGCGGGTTAGGCACAGACTTATCCTTGCTTAGGTTTCAGGATAGAATACCCCAGAATCGAACTCTGGTGTCTTTTTGTGCGGAAAAAGACTAAACCGGCAGCGCGTGTTAGGCGCAGACTTATCCCTGCTTAGGATTCGGGATAAACTTCCTAGTACCTGTGAGGCACAGATTTTGGGATTGGAAAAGGTTGGTGTCTTCTCTTGGGGCAAAGACGAACCCGAAATGGGAGAGGAAGAATTTTATATTCTATCTCCCGACACTGAAGAAGAAGAATTTTATATTCTATCTTCAGCTGGAAAGGAGACTCGAGGTGGGATCTCCACCCCCAGAATCCGGAAGGATGAAACTAGGAGTGGGACCTCCACTCCGAGAATCGAAAACTTCGGATGATCCTAACTGTCAGAAGGTTTGATTACCGAACTAAAGATGAATTCCTCGTTTATCGAGAGTGAATTGTGGTTTTGGTCCTAACTGTAGGAAGGTTTGACCAAACAGGAGTTTGAGATGACCCTAACTGTAGGAAGGTTTGATCACTCGATTTGAAAATGGACCTCTCGTTCATTGGAGGAATCGAGAGGGGATTTTGACTGTGGTCCTAACTGTAAGAAGGTTTGACCAAGTGGGTGTTTTGAGACAATCCTAACTGTAGGAAGGTTTGATCGCTCAATTTGTGGACCTCTCGTTCATTGGGGGAATCGAGAGGGGATTTTGACTGTGGTCCTAACTGTAAGAAGGTTTGACCAAGTGGGTGTTTTGAGACAATCCTAACTGTAGGAAGGTTTGATCGCTCAATTTGTGGACCTCTCGTTCATTGGGGGAATCGAGAGGGGATTTTGACTGTGGTCCTAACTGTAAGAAGGTTTGACCAAGTGGGTACTTTACGTCCAGACTCTAACAGAGAGAGTGTTGAGTGCATAGACATGGTGAGAATGGGAGTTCTTATTCATTACATTGCTGTGGTTTTGGGAACTTCCCATTACATAAATCGTCCACCCCCAGTTTCCTCTGCGGAACTGGTTCGGACATTATTATCAGTTAACTAACCGGGTTATCCTTAAGAATATTAGCTTAATATTCTCCAGGAACTTCCCGTCAAAAGTGGGGAAACAGTTTAGACTCATATACCTATTGGAGTATCAGGGAGTAGTTTAACCTCTTATACCGGTCGGAGGATTGAGAAACAGTTTATACTCGTATACTCTTTGGAGTTTTGAGAAGCAGTTTATACTCTTATACTTATCGGAGTCTGCCATTCTCAATTGGCTTACCTCAGCGTTATGACGCCAGCTTCAACCAAGGTCTGAATGCTATTCTTGAGAGCAAAGCAATCCTTGGTGGGATGAACGACCCTCCTGTGGTATGCACAGTACTTTGGGTCCGTAGTGTTGTCAGCTTCCTCCTGATTTGTGATAGGCGGTAGCTTGATCTTGTTACCTTCAAGGAGGGATTCGAAGATGGCTGGAACGTCTTCGTCCTTGAAGGAATACTCTCTTTGGAGTCTCGGACCCGAAGTCTTTTGCTGCCTTCGGGATTGCTGTTGTGACGCTTGATTAGCACCACCAGTAGCTGCAGGTGTTTTGCCCTTACCACGAGAGGCGAAATTTGAGTCCAGCGGATTAACCGTCGGTTGGTTCCTCTCGGCCTTCTTCCTTCTAAGGAATCGCTCAGCCTGCTCCCCTCGGACCTTCAGATCCTTCCAAGTGTCAGACGGTGCTGTTCCCATTGCTTCCAACACGTCCAACGCAAGGTTGTTGTGGCAAGTTTGGAGGATGAATTCCTCTGTGATCGGGTCCCGGCAATTCATCGCCTTGTTCCGGAACCTTTTGACGAAGGTGTCGACTAACTCCCCGTCCTTCTGCTTCTCATCGAGCAATGATCCGATAGATATCTCGGTGTCGTCGTCGAAGAAGTTGGCCAGGAACTTGGTCTCCATGTCATCCCAGCTGTTCACGTTTCCTGGCTTGAGGCGGCGGTACCAATCGAAGGCGGCTCCGCGAAGAGTGCCAACGAATGACCGCACCATCAGAGGCTCATTGCCGGAGATAATACCCAAGTGCGATTTGAAATAAATCAAATGCTGAGTGGGGGAACCCTTCCCATCAAACGGCGTAAAGTTAATCAGACTAAACTTCGCCGGATAGGGGATTGATTCCCACTCCCTTGGGTATGGACAAGGAATGCCCGTCTTTTT
>NC_033800.1:89619608-89622813 GCF_001876935.1 Asparagus officinalis
ACGGGGATAGTTTTATTAGCTGCTAACAACCACTTGCAGCTTAAGAAGGTGAGGTTCAACTGCCGCTCAGTACTCGGGAGACTGAACTTAGCACCAGTACAGCCCGTCACGGTCCACAACCATGCACGAAGTCCGTCCACCAAACCGCCGTGGGTCCGAAGCTGCTGACGTGGATTCCCGACATAAAGCTGATCATAGCCAAACTGGCGAGCGAATCGGTAGGGTAGGTATGGCTCTATGAAACACTGATTCCTCACCCGGAAAGTCAGATAACCCGGCCTGATGTTCACCAGCCAGTTAAAGCAGCCGACGTCTAAATGAGTTCGATACCCCCCTCGGCTTTTCCTCATCAATCAGACACTCGCCGTATCGGCCGGAGAACTGCGGAAAACAAGCGGAAAACGTCCAACACTTGTGGACCTGTAGCTGCTGTCTGACGTCAGGGAATCCTCGCCCCTCCCACTTGCCATTCTCAAACAGCTGTAGTAGGGGAGCGGAGGGGTCTGTGGCATACGGTACTGACATCATATCAGAACGATGAAGGACGAACCAAGTCATCAAATAAGTATACGGGAGCTCCACCTTAATAGTAGGAATCTGAGTCGGTGATTCACTTTCCTTCCGTGTAAAAGTACTAGAAATCTGTCGAAGCCCTCGATGAATGTTAGCCACCATCACCGGAAGAAGCGAAAGTTCCTTTTTGTAGGCAAGCTGAACTGCTGGGTAGAGCACCTCCAATGGCAAGATATCACTAGACTGATATGGGACCACGCATTTCTTTAACCAGATAGCGAGGTAACCGGCAAGAAGGGTCATCGGTCGAATCGGCGCGGTCGCATGCCACAAGAATGATTTGAACTTGGTCCCTGTAGGAAAACCACTCTCAGGACTGCTAGTGGTATAGGAATGAGCATCAACCTTCTTCAGTAGATTATTAACCCTTGAAGGAGTGAGTGGTGCCAGCTCACAAATAGCCTCGCCAGAATTGCTCTCTAGATTCCTGAACAAATAAGACGCAAACTGTTTCTGGCTCACATGGGATTTAGCCCTCTTCGCTAAGGGTTCAGACTGCGCCAAAGCGATATGATAGTGACATGTGAGGTCCCATAAAGTCTCGTAGCGGTCGGGCATGCGATCCTTCAGCTGACTCAATTCTTGGTTGGAGGGAAAATATTCCTGATATAGCATTTGTCCCATGGGCAAACCAGAAATCCTGTGCATCTCATGGAGGGCCAAGCCCAACTCCCCTTGCCGTGTCAGAAAAGTGTTCGAATCCGGGTTGTAGAGCTCGCACAAAGCGAAGAAATGCTTCGTGCTAACAGGCAAACCATACATGGTGGCACGAACGGCTGCATACAGACCACAAGCGTGCAACTCCTCGCTCCATCGGCTCAAGACGTACTTCGTCATGCGAGTCCACCAAAGCTTGTCCAAAGAATGGACCCAACCATAAAACCTGTGGCGTGTCGCAGGCATCTCCCGTCCTAAAGCAGCGAGGCGATTCTTCAAAGTAGAAGCAGCGGCAAGAAGCTCGTTACGTGGCGGTGCATCTAACCCCAATACTCCAGGATGCAATCCAGTGATGTGACTCCTGCTCGAACCAGGAGCTGCCTGATGAGTAATGTATCCGCAGTGAACGCTCTCATGCTCCTCCATCAAGCGCCACGACATCTCCCGTGTCACAGCCTGACGCCGGAGCTCAGTCAACGAACGATGCCGAGGAATCTTTGGCAAATATATGAAACCACTGCCAGTCTTATGAAGCCACTGCTCAGCATCTAAATAACAACTTTTTGAGTTACAAAGATCCGGTCTTTTTATAAGATCCGGTTACAATGAAAATCAAAGAAAATAAAAGAAAGATTACAACTTTTTATCCTTGTTTGTCGAACGAATCGCGAGCTCCTGTTTTGCGGTCACTCGCTTTGTGGGTTCTTTGCCTGCGCCGGGGTTTATCCGTGGACCACCGCGAGATCTAGATCCGGTCTTTTTGAGTTACAAAAGATCCGGTCTTTTTATAAGATCCGGTTACAATGAAAATCAAAGAAAATAAAAGAAAGATTACAATTTTTTATCCTTGTTTGTCGAACGAATCGCGAGCTCCTGTTTTGCGGTCACTCGCTTTGTGGGTTCTTTGCCTGCGCCGGGGTTTATCCGTGGACCACCGCGAGATCAAGATCCGGTCGGATCTACGTAGTATTAGTTCTCGGGATCAAAGGCCAAGCTTTGATCCGGAGTATGCCTGCGGAGTGTGCCTGCGTAGATCTGAGATCCGGTCCTCTCGAACTCTTGCCTTATTTGGCGTTGACGATCGCCGAGCACCAGATCTGGATGAGCAAGTCCTCGAAGCCCTAAAGTTTGAATCTTTTTTAGATCTGAGTCTTCAATCCAGCAGGGCTTCGCCTCCAAAAAATCCAACCTTTGAACAAATGAACCATCTCTCCTATTTATAGCCTCTCTTTACCGTGCCCGCGCACAGAACTGGGTCGGCCACCCATGGGTCACCCCAAGGTGGCTCGGCATTGGCCGAGCCACCTTGAGGTGGCTTGGCTTTGGCCGAGCCCCCGCGGGCGGTGTTTTCCGACTTTTTCGAGTCGTTTTCCGTTGTCTCGTTTGTCCGTGTTTCGGTTGACCTGAGACTCTGATTTGATGATCTGATTTGGCAGTAAATTGGATTCCTGATTTGGCAGTAAATCCGCTTCTGAGTTCGAGTCCGAAATTGATCTTGATTCGATCGTGATTCGTCCGAGTCTGTTCTCGGTTGGATGACTCGTTGATTCCTTAACACTTGGCTTGATTCCGAATGCGTATGGATGCATTCCGTCGCTTCTGTGCGATTCGTCGATCTCGTCGCCTCGTTGGTTCGTCGGTTTGTGCCGAGCTGTGCTAAGGGACCTATAAGTAATTTTATACGCCTACAGATACCCCCTCCAAAGTATTTCAGCCTCGTTCTTTTATAGAAGAGTCTGGAATACTTTGGATATGATTGTCCCAACCTTCAGTCGGTGTAATGGGACCTTGGAATGGCTTCTGTTCTTGATTCCTTCAGTCCTTCAGGCTATTCGGTGCTTTGTCGAATGTCTGTGAGGTTTTCGGTGCTGCATTTATTGTCTGACCGTTGTCGGAATTTTAAACTTTGAAGTCGATTCCTGATTTTTTAATCTTTAGCTGACCATCGATTGTTGGCGTTGAGTTTTTATTTGCG
>NC_033800.1:89623813-89629055 GCF_001876935.1 Asparagus officinalis
ATCAACCTCTGCGCATCTCCATACGGACCGGTAGATAGGTATATCAACCTCTGCGCATCTCTATATGGACCGATAAAGAAGTGTAGTCCATCTGCGGTCTCATTACAAGACCCGACTAAAGCACTCACAGTATAGTTCATCCACGGTATCATTACGAGACCTGACTAACCCCACCCAACCGATCATAGTTATAATATATATAATAATAGCTGTTACTCTTAACAATTGTAACCTATTTGGATACCCTAAACAATGTAATCATGCGTACTCAATCTCCGTACATGTACTCCTCGAACTATGTGTGAATATCAGCTCACGTCTTGCAAAAAAATTCTCACCAAACAAACACACAAGCAAAAGGTTCAATCTCACAAAAACCGACCTGATAAAACGACCGACAAGCTCATCGGTCGACTGATAGGGTCATTCATAAAACAACATGGAAAACACGAGCCCATCAGTCGATTGATGCTTTCCATCAGTCGACTGATGACCTCATGTCAGTCGACTGATGGCAACTTCAGTCGACTGAACAAGCCGAAAATGCACAGTTTGTTCTTCTCTCATGTTTTCTTCAAAAACTCGGATATTTATCAGATTATATGAATAAAACTTGATTCCATTGTCATGTCTACTTAACCAGGAGTTTGTTTAAACAAGATAAAACACATGAATACATAGATCTAGGATTTAACATGCAAATAAACCTAATTCTTGTTTATTTCGACAATCTAAAGCATATAATTCATATTAAACTGTAATTAACTCATTAAAATAAATCCTAATGATCATGATTATGTTAATATACTAGTTTCAGATTCATTCTACTACTCTTGACATGATTTTAGGGCATGAACATCATAAATTAAGTTCTAACACGTTAGATCTTACCCTAAACATGAAATTAGACACATATATTACATAAAAACATGATTTTTAATCTAGGGATAGGTTTGGACAGAGGTGATCTTGCCTTAATCTCATGTGCAAGCCTCTCTATATTCACATATATACATTAAATTGATCTCAAATCAATTTTTATCATACTCAAACATTAATAAATATTATTTATCATGATATAATACATTTATTGTTATTTATCAACATATTTTCAAATTCACGTGGTTTTACATTCTTCCCCACTTAAAATAATTTCGTCCTCGAAATTTCACAATCGTATATTAGAGATTAATAATACCAGAAAAGCATGTTGAGAGGATAATCCAGACAAGAAAACCCTCACATACACATCTCGTACCATTAGTTTCCAGATATGAAACATAGAAATATCTACACTTAACAATCTAGAATAAAAATATTCCAACTTAACCCCTAACTAAGCAGAACTAGTACGTCAGGCAAAAAATCAAAATAAGGAACCCCCATATATATACCATATGTTTCGAATAATTAAGAGCTAAGTGTTAATATCCCCATTCTAGCGTTAAATATAAATATGATCATATAGATAATCATGAACACCAAACAAAATCAATCAATTTACTTACTCAAACAGGTGCAGGTTGTCACAACGCATATTCTCCTCATGCTCCCAAGAATCCTCCTCAGCTCCTTTTTAGTTCTATTGAACTTTAACCAAATGTATCACTTTGTTTCTAAGCTTCTTGTCCACCTTGAAAAAATACAAGCAGGAGTCACAATCGTAGTCAAATCATCATGAAGCTCGATCTCCGGTGCATCTGACACTCACTACTACTCCTCATCGTGTAAATGCTTCTTAAGCATCGAAATAAGAAAAATATTGTGTATACTCGACATCAATGTTGGAAGATCTAGCTGATACGAAACGGATCTAATGTGCTCAACAATTCTGAACGAACCAATATACCTCGGGGTAAGCTTTCCCTCGTCTACTAAAATGCTAAACTCTCTTTGTTAGTGATACTTTCAATAATATATAGTCCCTGACTTGGAACTCTAACAGTCATCGCCTCTAATCGGCTTTAACTCTTCTGTCTACTCTGCACTGTAAGAATGCACTCCTATATTTCTACTACCTTCTTCGTAGTCTATCTCACAAGTTCTGATCCAGACAATAGGTTGTCTTCTGGTTCTGCCTAACAAATAGGCAATCTATAAGGCCTCTCTTATATGCCTCATACGGTGTCATGCGAATAGTCGCTTGACAACAATTGTTATAATCAACTAAATCAAAAGAATGTTGTCCTCCTGATTACCCTGAAAATTAATAACACATGCTCGCAACATGTCCTCTAATACTCGGTTCACTTTTTCTATTTGTCCATTTGTCTGTGGTTGGAGAACACTAGAATACCACAACTGGCTACTGAACGAATCTTAGAAGCTCCTCCAAAAATGGCTCTTTAGATCCTTATACATTTTTGTTATGTTTGGATGCACTATGTATCTGGTACATTGCACCTCAACTTTCGCGAAATATAAGCCAATACTCTCTGGGTCTGCATTAAAACACCTCCTAGACCCACTAACTATGCATCTGTGTAGAGGATAAATGTTTTATCACTGCTTGGAATAACCATTATTGACGTTGTATTTCGCCCTTAGAGTCTCAAAGGTTTCCTGGCACTCCGTGCCCCCAAACAAACTATACACCATTATGCGTAAGACATGTAAGTGGTGTTGCAATCTTCGAGAAGTCTTGAATGAACTTCCTGTAATAGCCGACCAAACCTAAAAAATTATGAATCTCTATAACTGTCTTCGGTGGCTCCTAATCAAGTACTGCTTTCACTTTAGCTGGATTCACTATAATGTTTTCCTTGCTGATAACATGGGCAAAAATCTGACCTCAGATAGCCAAAAACTCGTATTTACTAAACTTGGCGTATAACTGATGCTCCCTCAAAGTATGTAATGCTAAACAAAGATGCTGCTCATGCTCTACCTCTAATCTCGAACAGATAAGGATGTCGTTGATAAAACAACCACAAACTGGTCCAAACATGGACGAAAAACCCGGTTCACTAAACCCATGAATACCGTGGGTGTATTGATCAGTCCAAATGGCATGATAAGAAACTCAAAAGAGCCATATCGAGTCAAAAAGATGGTTTTGGGATATCCATTTTCCGCACTCGCATCTGAAAATTACCAGAATGAATATCAATCTTTAAGAAATGCTGTGCTCCCAGCATCTAGTCGAACAAATCATAAATCCTCGATAGTGAATACCTGATCCGGGAGGTGACCTTGTTCAACTCATGATAATCTATACATAATCATATGCTACCATCCTTCTTCTCTATGAAGAGGACCGGTGCTCCCATGAAAATGACTTCGCCAAATAAAACCCTGAGTTAACAACTCATCTAGTTGAGTTTGTAGCTCCATCGTAGCGGGTGCCGTACGATTGGGTGCTCGAAATATCAGTACGGTGCCTGCTGCAACTCGATGTAGGAAAACAATCTCCCTTAATGGAGGAAATTTTGGCGTGTCCTAAAAGACATCCTGATACTCTGAGACGACTCTGGTTTCGCTCAAAACAACACCCCAATCTCATATCATCACTTCCTTGACGTATGTAAGAAATGACTCCGCATTCTGGTTACCCTACGAGGTTACTACTATCTATACAAACTTATTGAATGCTCATAAGCTGACTGTCTTTGCAAAGTAGTCTATACTAACTTGGTAGGATGATAACTAATCCATACCTAAAATAATATCAAACTCGAACATTCGTAGGACGATCAAATCGACCACAGACTCAGACTCGTCCAAACTGACGACACATCTCCTATAGCTACTCTCTAAGAGAGACACCTCTCCCAAAGGAGTAGAAACTGATAATGGAACGCTTAAAGGCTATGCTATAAGCTGAAGTCTAATCATGATATCATGATAGATAAAAGAATGTGAAGTTTCTGAATCAACAAGATTCGAGATGAAAAGGAAATCACTAAGAAAGCTCCGCTCGCACCATGATCACGTGATACAACTGTATAAACCCTACCAGAGGCTGGCGATTAATACGCTGATAGCGGTGGAACATATAGGACTGTCTGTCTTTCAGGAATCTCTTGGATAGAATGAATCTAGCCTACTGACCCCTCAATCCTCAAGATGGCTAGATGTGCCTCAAATCATCTGCTACTTACCATAACCGCGGCCCTGAGACTGCTGATTTTGACATTTGTCATGCTGGTCTCCTGCTGGTGTACTATGACAATCCTTCACTCTATGTCTGATCTTGTTACAATTAAAACATGTACACCGAATTCTGTGCTGTTGCGACGCTCTAAAATCATATTGTAGGTTGTGCTCTCTTCTTATACTGTCCTTGTTGCTAGCAGTAAAAATCCTTAACCCGCTGCTGGGGCTTTCTAAATTTCAAAATAGGTCCTTTGCCCTTGTTATTGTCATGCTGGTCATGATTCCATAATTAACTACATGCATATCTCCCTACTTTAATCGGACTAATTCTACTGCTTGTCAAAGAAGCAAAGAAAATTCTCCTAAATAAGCAGTATTCGTTGCTCTGTCGAAAATCTGAAGTCGGTGCCATCCTCCAGTGCTATCCTCTAGTGAAATCCTCTACACTGAATGTATCTAACTCCACTTTGGTACTGAGTCGATGTTAAAAAAAATTCACATGTTTCTTCTATTTATAGGCTGCACATGAATCCGGTGTGCTCTAAAACTATAGTGCTCTCAGTGTCTGATGTCTTTCGTATTCTTACAGAGCCAAGCCTCCTGCTCTACAGCTCTATCAACATTTGGTTGAGATGATGGTAAAATCATTGGTATTGCCTCTTTAATAGGCATGACTGGTATAACTGATGGTGAAAATCTAATGTCGGTGCCATCCTCCAGTGCTATCCTCCGGTGCTATCCTCTGGTGAAATCCTCTACGTTGAATGTATCTAACTCCGCTTTAGTATTGAGTCAACGTTAAGAAATTTTCATGTATTTCTTCTATTTATAGGCTGGACATGAATCCGGTGTGCCCTAAAACTATGGTTATCTCAGTGTCTGATGTTTTACTTATTCTTAAAGAGTCAAGCCTCCTACTCTACGGCTCTATCAACAGCTGGTTGTGCTGATTATGAAATCATTGGTATTGCCTCTTCAATAGGTACAAGTTTTATCTCGATCGCATCCTCGTCTCGATATTTATAATATCAAGAGGAGAGCTTAATAGACACAGTAAATGAGGTTACAAACATATATACATAACATAACGTATCACATAGTATTCAAGCAAATACTTTTCAATCAAAGTAAGGTAGTCATAAAAAAA
>NC_033800.1:89630061-89631391 GCF_001876935.1 Asparagus officinalis
TAGAGATAAACAATCTAAAGAAAATCAATAATTAGAAACTCACAACATGAGACTGGTACGTCGAGCGAAATAATCCAAACAAGAAAATCCTCATGTATATACCATATGTCTTAAATTGTGAATCGCTAAATATTAATTCAAAAACTAAGAATAAATAAATAAAAGAAAGATAATATAGGAAGTACCACATCATACATCTCCAAAAATGTCATATCAACTCCTCATACTACCCTTAGTGGGTAAAACAAATATCGACACACTCATGTATCTATATTGTAAAATACTTTCACAATGGATCATATCGATGTTGTCAATATTCACCTACACTTAGGTTATTTATTGAATCGTCCTTCTCTGGAATACTTTAACTCATCACACCTCTGTGCAGACCGGTAAATAGATATGTCAGTTCATTACACTCTCGTGCGGACCAATAACTAGGTATGTCAATTCATCACACTCCTGTGCGGATCGGTAACTAAGTATAATAACTCATCGCATAACCATGTGGACTGATAGTTAGGTATATAAACCTTTGTGCATCTTGGTGCAGACCGATAGATAGGTATTTTAACCTATGCGCATCTCTATGCGGACCGATAGATAGGTATATCAACTTCTGCACATCTCCATACGGACCGATAGATAGGTATATCAACCTTTGCGCATCTCCATGCGGACCGATAGATAGATATATCAACCTCTTTGCATCTATATACGGACCAATAGATATGTATATCAACCTCTGTGCATCTCCATACAGACCGATAAAGAAGTGTAGTCCATCTGTAGTCTCATTGTAGGACCCAACTAAAGCACTTGGAGTATAGTCCATCTGCGGTCTCATTGTGGGACCTGACTAACCCCACCCAATCGACCATAATTATAATATATATAATAATAGTCGTTACTCTTAACGATTGTAACCTACTTGGATACCCCAAACAATATAATCATGCGTACTCAATCCCCGTACGTGTACTCCTCGAACTATGCGTGAACATCAGCTCACGTCTTGCACAAAAATGCTCACCAAGCGAACACACAAGCAAAGGGTTCAATCTCATAAAAACCGACCTGATCAGTTGACCGACAACCTCATCGGTCGACTGATAGAGTCATTCACAAATCAACAAGGAAAACACAAGCCCATCAGTCGACTGATGCTTGCCATCAGTCGACTGATGACCTCCCGTCTGTCGGCTGATGGCAACTTCAGTCGACTGAACAGGCCAAAAATGCACAATTTGTTCTTCTCTTGTGTTTTCTTCAAAAACTCAGGTATTTATCAAATTATATAAATTAAACTTGATTCTGTTATCATGTATAC
>NC_033800.1:89632391-89637422 GCF_001876935.1 Asparagus officinalis
GATGTTCGACGCGACGAGGCGATTAAAAGCACACAAACACGGCATATGTTCGCCTGTTGAACCATCGCAACAGTTCGGAAAGTCACGGTCGTCGCATACGACAAAATCGATTTGTACTCAAACACCGAGGGCGGAAATACTGCAAATAAAGACCCGGGGCTATCAATCAAAGTCGGACGAATCAAACGAAGAACTGGAAAGACGGAAAACACCGGAAAACGGCGAACGAACACACCCGGGGAACTCGCCTAAACGAGTCCAACCCGGGTGGCTTCGGCCCAAGCCGAGCCCACCCAGGGTTGGCTCGGTGCCGAGGCCACACCAGGGTGGCTTCGGCTAAGAGCCGAGCCACCCTAGGTGGCTCCAGCCAAGCCGAGCCACCTCAGGGTGGCCTCGGCCAAGGCCGAGCCACCCTGAGGTGGCTCGGCCAAAGCCGAGCCACCCCAGGTGGCTCGCCAAGGCCGAGCCACCCTGGGGTGGCTGCGGCAGCCGAGGCCACCTCAGGGTGGGCTGCGGCATGAGCCGAGCCACCCTCAGGTGGCCCGACTCAACGCCCCCTCTCTCTCTTGTGCAGCAAATGGCACATGTTCAGAGAGGCTATAAATAGGGGGGTGGTTGTTTCATTTGAGGGACTTCTTCTGTAAACTTTGGAGGAGAGCCAAACTCGCTGCCGGATTGTCACTCAACTCGGAGATCTGAAGGCTTGAAACTTGGAGACGCGCGATTTGATTCTTGCGAGCACGCCAGCACGAAAAGGCAAGGAGTTCGAGAGAGTCTAATCTCAGATCTACGTCGTTAGCACTCCGATTTAAGCTGGTTCTTAAGATCCCGAAGATTGCGAGCGGTGTTTCCTTGGTGAAACGATCCCTGCCCGTTGATTTGTCGAACCATCATGCTGAACCATGCTAAGGGACCTATAGGTAATTTTATACGCCTACAAAGACATCTCCACTGTCAAATCTATTTTGAAAGGAAAATAGCAATGAAGAGGAACCTGAACCTTTTCTCTCCAAGTATAGTCAACAATCGTGTAACTTAATGAAGAAATGAGGATATAATTTCGTGCTTGAAGAAGGTCTTTGTTTTGGTCGAGGCCCACGAGTTCCACCTCGTCCGACCTATGTACCGAAAGAAACACCTTACAATTATTATAGCTATAAAAGAGGTCTACGCTACGCCTCTTCATCCAATGATGAATGTTGCTAGCAAGTCATCGACCAATTAGCAAATAAGGCTGGATACTCATCCGACCCTTCTAATTGGGATTCCGATGTCAGTCTTGGAGAAATATTCAAAAGCCTGATGTCGAACATGACCACGATCGATCTTGCCACAATGGAGGAAGATGATCAACTGCCATCTAGGGAAGACCTGTGGATCCATCACCTAAATATTCAGTATAAGGATCAGTTCGAGCAAAGGAAACCTCCCACCAAAGACAAAGTGTCTAGATGAACATGAGAGACGAAGCGAATCTGAAACCCATATTTGTCTGTGGTAGTCTTCCACCAGACGAGAAGGAAGAATTAATTGCCCTCATCAAGGAATACATAGACGTCTTTGCTTGGAACTACGAGGATATGCTAGGACTTGATCCAAATGTAGCAATGCACTGCCTCAACATCAAATCGGATGCCAAACCCATCCAACATGCATAGAGACGGTTTTGTCTGCAGATTATGGAGGTAATTGAGGAAGAAGACAAGAAATTGATTGACTCTGGCTTTATTAGAGAAGAGCAACATCCCGATTGGCTGGTAAATATCATACTGGTCCTTAAAAAGAACGGGAAAATCAGGATTTGTATCAACTTCAGAGACCTTAACACCGCTTGTCCAAAGGATGATTTTCCTCTTCCAATCATGGATGTTATTATCGACAACACGTGCAGATTTGAGAGAATGCCCTTCATGGATGGATTTGAGAGAACTCCTCTCGGTGTCTTCTGCTATACAGTTATGTCTTTCGGATTGAAGAACGCAGGCGCCACCTATCTACAAGTGATGTCAAAGATTTTCTAGGAACACCTCCGAAAGACCGTTGAATGTTATGTAGATGACTAAGTCGTGAAAAGTCATAACAAAGATGACCATATCAAAGATTTGAGGATGATGTTCGATCTCATACGTACTCACCAGTTAAATATGAACCCCACCAAGTCTTTCCTTAGAATGTCTAGCGGTAAGTTTCTGGGATTCGTCATCACCACGAAGGGTATCCGCATTGACCCTGACAAAATGAAAGCAATAAACGAATTACAACCCCCAAGAAACCTTAAAGAACTCAGAGGATTGCAAGGGTGGCTAGCCTATATTTGTCGATTCATCTGGAATCTATCCGGGAAATGACAATCGTTTTCCAAGCTCACCAAGAAGGGTGTGTCGTTCATTTGGGATAACACTTGTGTAGGCGTATAAAATTGCTTATAGGTCCCTTAGCACAGCTCGGCACAAACCGACGAACCATCGGACGACATATCCAAACACGAGCGTCAGTCCACAACGCCAAAGCCAAGTGACATGCAACGAAGCGGATCAACGAGGCGACGAGGTTAACAAATCGCACGTAAGCAACATAATGCATCCATTCGCGTGCAGAATCAAGCCAACAGTCCGGTGAGTCAACGAGTCATCCAACCATAGAACGGATTTGAACTCAAACACCGAGGCGGATTTACTGCCATATTGGGATTCAGACTGTCAAATCAGAGTCCGGATCAACAACGAAGCGGGTTTACTGCCAAATCAGGATTTAGATCAACAAATCAGAGTCCAAATCAACCACGAGACCGGAAAAAACAGCAAAAAAATAGGCCCCCCTTGGTTCATTTTGAAAAGTTGGGAATTTTGGAGGCGAAGCTCTGCTGGATTCAAGGCTCAGAACTAAAAAAGATTGAAGCTTTGGGACTTTGAGGACTTGCTCATCTAGATCCGGTGCTCGGCGATCGTCAACGCCAAATAAGGCAAGAGTTAGAGAGGAACTGGATCTCAGATCTACGTAGTCATCCTCCGGATCAAAGCTTGGCCTTTGATCCCGAGAACTAGGGCGATTATTTCCTTGGTGAATTAATCCCCCCCGGCTATTATTTCCTTTGCGAAATAATACCCGTCATACTGCGTAGATCCGACCGGATCTAGATCTTGCGGTGGTCCACGGATAAACCCCGGCGCAGGCGAAGAACCCACAAAACGAGTGACCGTAAAACAGGAGCTCGTGATTTGTTCGACAAATAAGGAAAGTTGTAATATTTTTTCTTTTTCTTTGATTTCGTTGTAACTGGATCTTATAAAAAGACCGGATCTTTGTAATTGATAAACAATTACTAAAGAGTGTGCAATGACATTAATGAAGAAAGACACAATTTTTCCCGCGAACAATCTGGCGACCACAGTGGGAGCCACCGATCTCTCTACCGAGATCGGAGCGTCGCAGCCGCGGATCTCAATCTCGGTCGTGGAGGAGGTCGAATACGAGTTCGACCAGCAGAAGTTCGAGGAATACTTGTCGTCCTCGTCCGGATCAACCTCCCCCCGCAAGTCCAAGAAATCCCAGAAGTTCTCCTCCAGGAGAAAGGTTCGTTGGTATGAAGAAGTCGAAGCCACCAACGAAGATCTCGCCCCGTTTGATGCCAAAGTCGCATCGGGTGAGATTCCTCCAATTCCCAAAGAGGGCGTGGTGCCTCTCCCGAAGAGAGCCCGCCAAAGGCAACGTCAACGCCTTGCGAAACAATTCGCAAAGGCCATGGAGTCAGTTGACGGGATCCGCTACAACGCGGATCTGAAGAACAAGAGAGGCAAACAGCCTCAACAACAGATGAGCGGTGCCTCTTCCAAGCCGCCAACAATGGAATGGGTCCGTGTCAAACGGAATCGTTCGACACTGGAAGAACGTATCCGCAAACGCCGCGCACTATCAGCGCAGGCACGGGCTCAAGCTGAAGAAGCCCGTAGAAAGCTGCAGAAAGAGGTAGCCAAGCCGCCATCAACCCGCAAAGCTTGGAAACCGAAGTCTGAAGTGGCGATTCAGACTAAGGAGCAACAACTGCAGCCTCCGAAAGTTCAACCTCTGGCAAGTCAATCCAGACCACCGATGATTTCCACAACTGCTTCGGGAGATCCTACAGGACCATCCCAGAAAAGGAAGTCAGTCTTGGAGCACCTCGGTCCACTTCCCGAGGAGCGAAGCAAAGCTCCAATCCAAGGACGTTTGGGCCCACTAAGAAAGCCCTGAATGAATCAACATGATGGGGGTCGCCGCAACCCTCAACATGACAAAGAAATCATGGCGCCCAAGCACACTACTTTGCGCATCGAAGTTCAGGAGCCCATTGAGAATTCACGCCCACAAAGGCGCGTTTCGAGGCGCGTGACTCTCGAAAGTCCGAAGAAGGTAATTCACTCTCAGAAGGAAACGTTATCGTCTGATGATGATTACATTATACCTGAGAAATCATGCCAACACACGATAGGTTGCTCCGACTTTCAAACGGACGAGCTGTACTATCGTGCTGGGGGTACGAGCAAAGCCAGAAAGAGAAGTCCTCGAAGGCTAGAAACTCAGTGCCCTTGTTCAAAGCTCATTCGGACGGTACTGTCTGAGTGCAACTGCATCAAGGCAGTCCCCGAGAGAATTTCAGTGTTCGAAAGGCTTAGTACAGAAACGCCGAAACCAAGGCCTAGGCGTTTCCGACGAAGTAGAAGGATAGTCAAAGACGGAGAATTTCCGAGGGTCACCACCAATATGACCAGCAAAAGAGCATCGACACGGGATAATCCCGAGTCAATTCCGCCAGTACCCCGGTATCGAACTCGTCTGCAGTCTGGAGCTATTACACGAGGAACTTATGGTAGGGTTCGGACAAGACTTCCTTCAGAAGATGAAGAATCGGATGCCTGCTATGCAGTCGCATCGGATAATACAGTATCCAGCAAGGGACAACCCCGGGAGTCGCTGATGATAAGTGCCGAACAAGTGGCCAAGATGCTTGAAGAAGCCATGGCTAAACAGCAGGAGAGCTTCAAGCACGAAATG
>NC_033800.1:89638422-89642260 GCF_001876935.1 Asparagus officinalis
CGTTCAATCGTCGATCGTTAATACTGAGCTGTGTGCGGGGACCTATTGGCAATTTTTGATGTCTACATAAGAGAGTGAATTCTCTTAGACTTAATGCTATGATTTTGAATACATAGACTTTGCCATTGTTACGGGGATAGGCTACCCGGCAACGTGTATTAGACGTTGACTTATCCCTACTTAGGCTTCGGGATAAAATTCGCCGTGCATCGAGTGCCCGGATTTGACAATCGTGTCTTTTCTAAAAGCAAAGACAGATTGAGAAACGGGAGAGGAAGAATTTTATATTCTATCTCCCGGTGCTGAAGAGGAAGAATTTTATATTCTATCTTCGGCCGGAAAGGAGACTTGGGGTGGGATCTCCACCCCCAGAATCCAGAATGGTGAAACTAGGAGTGGGATCTCCACTCCGAGAATCGAAAAGATTCGGATAACCCTAACTGTCGGAAGGTTCGATTACCCTATTTTGAAAGTGGACCTCTTGTTCGTTGGGAGAATCGAGAGGGGATTTTGACTGTGGTCCTAACTGTATGAAGGTTTGACCAAGCAGGAGATTTGAGACGATCCTAACTGTCGGAAGGTTTGATCGCTCGATTTGAAGGTGGACCTCTCGTTCATTGGGGGAATCGAGAGGAGATTTTGGCTTTGGCCCTAACTTTTACAGGTTTGACCCAGCAGGAGTTTGAGATGACCAGTGGACCTCTCGTTCATTGAAGGAATCGAGAGGGGATTTTGGCTTTGGCCCTAACTTTTATAGGTTTGACCAGAACGCAAAGAGAGTGGAATACGGGTAGCAAAGAAAGTGCCAACTCGTATCATCACTCAAAGGGAGATTTTGAATGCTAGGCGATCATGACCTGACATGTTGAGTCTGAGAAATGCTAATGACTGGCAGATGGCAATGTTGGTGGATCCACTGTCGTTTGATTTGATTAGCGGATGGTTTGGTGAGGAAAGATTAACCTATCAGAAGATTGGATCTCCTCCCACAAAAATAACTCATAAGAGTTAGAGAATAAGAAGAGACATTCTGACCTTCAGAGTTCGAACGTGAATTTCTTATTCACCAATTCCACAATGATTGGGTTATCCCTAAGAATACCCCTGTGGTATTCTTTCGGGAACTTCCCGATGCATTGGATAATCCACCCCCAGTTTCTCTCTTGGAACTGGGTTTGACTTTGTTATCCGACCGGGTTATCCTTAAGAATATTAGCGTAATATCCTCCAGGAACTTCCCATCAATGGTAGGAAATAGTTTAGACTCATATACCTATTGGAGTATCAGGGAGTAGTTTAACCTCATATACCGATTGGAGGGTTGAGAAACAGTTTATACTCGTATACTCTTTGGAGTGGTAAGAAGCAGTTTATACTCTTATACTTGTCGGAGTTTCGAGAAACAGTTTATACTCGTGTACTCTTTGGAGTATAAGAAGCAGTTTATACTCTTATACTCGTCGGAGTCTGTAGAGAGCAGTTTAACCTCATGCACCTGTTGGAGGATTGAGAAACAGTTTATACTCATGTATTCTTTGGAGTGTAAGAAGCAGTTTATACTCTTATACTTATCGGAGTTTTGAGAAGCAGTTTATACTCGTATACTCTGTCGGAGTTTTGAGAAACAGTTTATACTCGTGTACTCTTTGGAGTATAAGAAGCAGTTTATACTCTTATACTTATCGGAGTTTTGAGAAGCAGTTTATACTCGTATACTCTGTCGGAGTTTTTAGAAACAGTTTATACTCGTGTACTCTTTGGAGTATAAGAAGCAGTTTATACGCTTATACTTATCGGAGTTTTGAGAAGCAGTTTATACTCGTATACTCTGTCGAAGTTTTGAGAAACAGTTTATACTCGTGTACTCTTTGGAGTATAAGAAGCAATTTATACTCTTATACTTATCGGAGTTTTGAGAAGGAGTTTATACTCGTATACTCTGTCGGAGTTTTGAGAAACAGTTTATACTCGTGTACTCTTTGGAGTTTTGCCGTTCTCAATTGGCTTACCCTAGCGTTATGACGCAAGGAACAGTTTATACTCGTGTACTCTTTGGAGTTTTGCCGTTCTCAATTGGCTTACCCTAGCGTTATGACGCCGGCTTCAACCAAGGTCTGGATGCTATTCTTGAGAGCAAAACAATCCTTGGTGGGATGGAGGATCCTCCTGTGGTACTCGCAGTACGTTGGATCCGCAGAATCGTCAGCTTCCTCCTGATTCATGACGGACGGGAGCTTGATTTTGTTGTTTTCGAGAAGGTTCTCGAAGATAGCTGGAACGTCTTCGTCTTTGAACGAGTACTCGTTTTGGAACGTCTCGTCCGAATTCTCCTGCTGTTCCCAGGACTGCTGTTGTGACGTTTGATTATCGTCAATAACCGTTGCAGGTACGTCCCCTTCATCATGAGGTGCGAGATTCGACGACCTTCCGCCTTCTGATGAAGCGTTCAGCCTGTTCTCCTCGAGCCTTCAACTCTTTCCAGGTATTGAGCGGCTCTATTCCCATCACGTCCAAGATGTTAATGGTCAAGTTGTTCTGACAAGTCTGCAAGAGGAATTCCTCCGTGACGGGATCCCTGCAGTTCATTGCCTGATTGCGGAAGCGTTTGATGAAGGTATCCACTGACTCTCCGCCTTTTTGTTTCTCGTCGAAGAGTGTTCTGATCGACACCTCAGTGTCATCATCGAAGAAATGGGCGAGAAACATGCTTTCCAAGTCCTCCTAGCTGTTGATGCTTCCGGGCTTGAGACGGCGGTACCAATCGAAGGCAGGCCCGCGAAGGGTGCCAACGAATGACCGTACCATCAAGGGTCCGTTGCCAGAGATCACCCCCAAGTGGGACTTGAAGTAGATCAGATGCTGAGTGGGCGAACCCTTCCCGCCGAACGGCGTGAAGTTGATCAGGTTGAACTTTGCCGGATACGGGATCGAATCCCATTCTTTCGGGTAAGGACACGGAATGCCGGTCTTCTTGACCTCTCGAGTAGACATCAGGGCATCGATTTTTCTTTCGAGCTCCTTCATCTTTTCGGCCTGATCTGTATCCTGTTTTGGACAATCGTCGAGAGGAATAATACGACCACCCCCAGTGTTATCATCACTGGTGGGTCCACCCCCAGCATTGTTATTTTTAGTGGGGCCACCCCAGCATTCTTGGGCGGTGCGTCGGTCATGACGATTTCGACCACCTCCGGATCGCTGTCGACTGCGGCGTTCTGGGTGCGACGATTGGACTCAACTAGCTGGTTTGACAAAGCTCGGATTCGTTGATCGTGCATTTGTCTCATCTCTTGCATAGCCATTTCCATTTCAAACTTGAAGATTTCCTTCTGCTTAGCCAGGGCCTCTTCAATGATTTTGGCTATCTGTTCGGTGTCGGCCATGCACACCTCTCGAGCTTGCCCTATGCTAGATGTTGTGTCGTCGGAGGCGAGCGCGGAATGAGAATCTGAGAACTCATCATCGGAATGGACTCCTTCATGGACCCCATGGTCATTGTTATATCCGACGGCTTCTAGTTGAAGCTGAGCTATTCCCGAATTGACCCTGCTTCCCAAAGAGAAATTAGGGTCGGAATCACCTGAAATGATTGGGGATTTTCCCTTGTTGACCATGTTGATAGTAACTTCTAGGAGTTCATCATCTCGATCAACCGATCCTCTTTGGTGGGAATGCCTTGATTTGGGCTTCGTCATTCCGTCGGAGATTCTCTCAGATATCGAGACCCGCTGTAGAGCGGTCTTGGGGTAGCTACATGTTGATAATACTACCCTGATAAGTTTGGTACACGGACAGTGAGAGTCCGCTTCCCGGGTGTTTCTCTTTCGAGATTCATTCG
>NC_033800.1:89643260-89647095 GCF_001876935.1 Asparagus officinalis
GTGTCTAATTTCATGTTTAGGGTAAGATCTAACGTGTTAGAACTTAATTTATGATGTTCATGCCCTAAAATCATGTCAAGAGTAGTAGAATGAATCTGAAACTAGTATATTAACATAATCATGATCATTAGGATTTATTTTAATGAGTTAATTACAGTTTAATATGAATTATATGCTTTAGATTGTCGAAATAAACAAGAATTAGGTTTATTTGCATGTTAAATCCTAGATCTATGTATTCATGTGTTTTATCTTGTTTAAACAAACTCCTGGTTAAGTAGACATGACAATGGAATCAAGTTTTATTCATATAATCTGATAAATATCCGAGTTTTTGAAGAAAACAAGGTTGATATACCTATCTATCGGTCCGCATGGAGATGTGCAGAGGTTGATATACCTATCTATCGGTCCGCATGGAGATGTGCAGAGGTTGATATACCTATCTATCGGTCCGCATGGAGATGTGCAGAGGTTGATATACCTATCTATCGGTCCGCATGAAGATGCGTGGATGTTGATATACCTAACTATCGGTCTGCATGGTTATGCGATGAGTTATTATACTTAGTTATCGGTCCTCACGGGAGTGCGATGAATTGACATACCTAGTTATTGGTCCGCACGGGAGTGCAATGAACTAACATATCTATGTACCGATCCACACAGGGGTGCGATGAGTTGAAGTATTCCAGAGAAGGACGATTTAATAAATAACCTAAGTGCAGGTTAATATTGACATCATTAATATGATCCATTGTGAAAGTATTTCATAACTTAGATACACGAGTGTGTCCATATCTGTTTTACCCACTAAGGGTAGTATGAGGAGTTGATATGACATTTTTGGAGATGTATGATGTGGTATTTTATGTATTATCTTTCTGGTATTCATTTACTTCTAGTTTTAGAGTTAATATTTAGTGATTCACAATTTGCGACATATGGAATATACATGAGGGTTTCCTTATTTGAATTATTTCGCTCGATGTACTAGTCTCGTGTTGTGCATTTCTAATTATTGATTTTCTTTGGATTGTTTATCTCTAGTTCGGTGTTAGTGTTTAGGTATCTACAATTTGAGACATATGATATATAAATGAGGGTTTTTTGTTTGGTTTATTTCGCTCGATGTACTATATCTCGTTTTGTAGGTGTCTAAATATTGATTCCATTAGATACGGAAAAAATGATCTTGGTACACTATGCACTTATAGGTAGAGCCTCCATCATACTTCGTAGCACTTTTCCTTGGGACGGATAGAGATGATCTTGCTATAGCGCTTTGACGCTCTTGCTGATGTTCTTTTTGTTTAAATTGTCTCTTTCAAGCAGTTCAAAGTTTTGGAGAGCCGCAGGATAACAGAGTTCTTACATAGTCACTGTTGCATGAGTTATCAGTAGAGGCTTCAAAGTGGATTTATGTTTCCATTCAGTCATTTGAGTTGTATTCCATATGGTAAAGGCAGTGTGCATTAGTTACATTTCTAGTTGATTCATCTTGAGATATTTTATTTTAGAGATCAGGTGTATACAAGTATATTCATTTAAGACATGGTTTTATTTATGAGATTTATCTTCTATATCATGTCTATTATTTTTACTTCCTCATTTTGCCTGTTTTGTTCCTTCACTTCTTATTGATTCCACTAGAGCATATTACTATGATTAGTGAAACGTGTTAATGCACTGTGTGGGTGCATGGCAGGTTAGACATCCTTGGATTCACCTATCCATTAAAAAGAATCTCAAAGTTTGCTTGAAATTTTTTTATCAAAAAGCAAGTGTTTAGAGATTTTGTATCTTGAACAATTAGTAAAATACATGACTTTTCACAATTGGGAAATGTAATTTAAAAATTTTATTCTCTAATTTGTTCATCATCATATATACAAACATTTTCCCATGTTTTATTAATTTTGGAGTTGTTTTGTTATTTTAAATTCAATTTACAAAAACAAGTTTTTAGCAGTTTTTTAGAATCTTAAATATCTATTTTAAAATAGTAATTTATAACAAATGTGAAGTGATATTTCAGAAATTCTTTCTCTAACATGTTTATATTCATGTTTATAAATGTTCCCCAAAACTTTACTAATTTTAAAGTTAATTTGATATTTTTAATTGAATTTAGAAAATTAACTTTTCAGGTTTCATGCTATTTTTGCAAAACAGATGAGTTTTTACAAATGAGAAATGATATTTTAAAAATTTCTTCTTGAATATGTTTATTTTCATGTATATAAACGTTTCTCTAAGTTTTACTATTTTAGAGTTGATTTGTTATTTTTAATTGATTTTACAAAATCGGATTTTTAGGTTTTATGTTTCTATGAATAGGGCTCTGTGAATAGTGCATCAGTCGACCAATACTATTCATCAGTCGACCAATCAATGGTTATAAGCATAGTAACAACTAGTTTTGGGATATTTTGGCTATAAAGGCTATATATATGCCTCATAACTCATTTGTTTCACTTATGGAAGTTTAGAAAAAGGTTTTGCAAGTTTTTCAAGGGTTTTTGGCCTGTTTGTTTCAAGTTTTTGAAGAACAAAAATTCGTTTATGTGAAGAGGTCTTCATAAGAGAAGGAATTCAATTTCGAGTTTGAGGCTATCATCCTCAATATCTTCATCTCTTGTTTGGAGAAGTTTTCCAAACTCTTCATCTAGCTTTTTATTATTTTGCTTCTCATATATTCATGCTAGATTGATTTCAGTTCAATTTGTTTTACTTATTATTTCACACATAACCATTGAGCTTAAGTATTTCACACACAGTATTATTGGGTTGTGAGTATGATTGTTACATGAGTATATTTATTTTTTTGGGTATTATACTTTATTTTTTATTTTATATATACTCTTTGTGTAAATTGTTTGTCATCATCAAAAAGGGGGAGATTGTTGGTCTTTTTGTTTTGATGATGTTTTAATAAATAATTTACAACTAATATTATTTGTCTAGTGTTTGTGTTTTCTTATTTATTCTAGGCAAACAATGTGTTAGAGGTATCCATTGGAGGATGGAAGGAATATCGGTATGAAGCAATGCAATTCAAGTCAAGTTCCAAGTTCAAGCTTCATCCGCAAGTTTACCAAGAAGAGCTTCATCGTAGATCAAGAGCTTGGGTATAGTTTTTATAGTTTTGGTTTTATACTTGTGTGTAGATACTTTAAAGCTCAATATCATATACACACACAGTTTATTGGTTTATCCGATATCTTATTTTATCCACAAATAAAGTTTTTACAAATAAATTCCAAAAATTATTTATACATGTTTATCTTCAATGTGGATAGATTGTTTTTGGTTTAGTGATATAGATATGAAACAAATACACATTTATACACATTTATATATTTCATATTTATCATTTTGTCAAATGCATATATTGGGCAAAACTTCATTTTTGCATAATATTAAAATTTTAGTTTATAAACATCATAACAATATTTTATATCTTTTATCAAGTCTATAAAAATATTTTATAAGGTGTCAAAATATTGTTTAAGTCAAAATATAAAAAAACAAGTGTTTCATGTTTTCATGTTTTGACCAAGTTTTGCAAAACAATGATATTTTACAAATGGAAAGTGAAAACTAAAAAAATTCTTTTTGCAACATGTTTATTATCATGTTTATAAATATTTTCCAAAGTTTTATATTTATCTGAATTTATTTTTTATATTTAAAAGAGGTTTAAAGTTTAGGTTTATTGTTAATTTCAGGCTGATACTATGTTATCAGTCGACTGAAGATATCGTTTAGAATAACAAAAAGTTTTTGTTTCTTATTTGGTTGACTGATCAGTCGACTGACGGGGTCATTGGTC
>NC_033800.1:89648095-89655033 GCF_001876935.1 Asparagus officinalis
CTCCACCAATCGTTGAAAGTATTGATGAAGTCCACAATTCAACTTTCGACGATCTTAAACCCTAGGGTAAACGCCGGTCAACGCGTAACCCTAGGTCAACGTCAGTCAACGCGTTGCAACAAAAGTCGACGTTTGACGGTTCAAAACCCTAAGGGTAGACGCCGGTCAACACGCAACCCTAGGTCAACGCCAGTCAACGCGTTGCGACAAAAGTCAACGTTCGACGATTCGAAACCCTAAGGGTCCACGCCGGTCAACGCGTAACCCTAAGTCAACGCGTTGCAACAAAAGTCGACGTTTGACGATTCAAAACCCTAAGGGTAGACGCCGGTCAACACGTAACCCTAGGTCAACGCCAGTCAACGCGTTGCAACAAAAGTCGACGTTTGACGATTCAAAACCCTAAGGGTAGACGCCGGTCAACACGTAACCCTAGGTCAACGCGTTGCGACAAAAGTCAACGTTCAACGATTCGAAACCCTAAGGGTCCACGCCGGTCAACGCGTAACCCTAGGTCAACGCCAGTCAACGCGTTGCAACAAAAGTCAACGTTTGACGATTCGAAACCCAAAGGGTCCACGCCGGTCAACACGTAACCCTAGGTCAATGCCAGTCAACGCGTTGCAACAAAAGTCAACGTTTGACGATTCGAAACCCTAAGGGTAGAGCGCCGTCAAGCGTAACCCTAGTCAACGCCAAGTCAACGCGTTGCAACAAAAGGCGACGGTTTGACGATTCAAACCTATAGGGTAGACGCGGAACACGTAACCTAGGTCAACGCTTGCGACAAAAGTCAAGCGTTCCAACGATTCGAAACCTTAAGGTTCCACTGCCGGTCAAACGGTAACGACCTAGTCACAGCGCCAGATCACGCGTTGCAACAAAAGTCGACGTTTGATCGATTCCGAAACCCAAAGGTCCCGCCGGTCACCCGTAACCTAGTCTGCCGTCAACGCGTTGCACACAAAGTCAACGTTTGACGATATCGAACCGCTAAAGCGGATCCACGTCTGGTCAACGTGTAACCCTAGTCAACCGCCAGGTCAACGGCGTGGCCAGCAAAAGTCGACGTTTGAGACGATTCAAAACCCTAAGGGTAGACGCCGGCACACTAACTAGGTCAGACCCAGTCAACGGATTGCGTCAAAAGTCAACGTGCAATGATCCGAAACCCAGGTCAACACGATGTGACAGCAGAGGCATGTACGTTCAAAATCCAAACTCAATGCCGAGCCAACTCAATCACCAGCGTAGACTCGAGATTCCACGACGGCCAGTGCGATAAAACACAGCGCCGAAAAATTCGGTTATCTCAAAGCCATCGAATAAGAGAAATCGAAGGAACGAGAGTGCAGCTAACCAAGGTCCTAATCCAGACTCGAAAGGCCGGACAATCATATCCAAAGAATTCCGGTTCTCTTTATAAAAGAACGAGGCCGGAAGCTTTGGAGGGGCGTACTGCAGGCTCAAAAATTGCCGATATGTCCGCAAAACAGCTCAGTTTGTATCGACAATGACGATGAACGTCACTCCCCGGTTCACACAGAGTTCAAATGATAAGCTCGTATATAGCCCGCTGAAGCGAAATCGATGAGACTATGCGAAACAACAAGAAATTTCAGAACAACGGGATACGGATTGATCGGCAAGCCATGCGACCGCGCAAAGAAAGCAGCGCCCTTCGTGTCCGTTCACCCCACTGATACATTCAACCATGGGGGGCTGAGAGCTCTTGTCAGAATTTCCCCAAAAAAAACGCCATCCGAAATCAATTAAACCGAGTGTGGAAGACGATCAACCAGCAAATCGCACCCGAAGGACCTGCGACGTGAACTGAGGCAGCCCGGGGGTGTCTCGGCAAGCTCCGAAACCCCGAGGGGTGTCTTGCAAAACCAAGACACGCCAGGGTGTCTCGCCAGGTGATGACATCCCAAGGTGGTTCGGCCTGGCCGAGACCCAAGGGTGTCCCCTTATTACCGACACCCCCGCTTTGGTTTCCTATAAATAGGCCCTTGAGGCCTTCCATTTCAAGGGGCTCCTGATTTTTGTGGCTTTTGGTGTTGGTTAATTTCAGGTCTTGAGTTTCTGCCTTGAGACCTGAATTAAGAGAGCCTAGGCGAAGCCTGCCGGAGCGAGGAGTGAGCGAGCCCGTCTACAGCAAAGGAGAGTCTTTTTCTTCTTTCCCCTTCTCTTTTCCTTAGTCTTGCCCCTTAGCGGTGATACTAAGTAGAAGCGAATATCTCGATTATCCGAGATAGAGCTGTAAACTTCTAGATCTCACACAGATCGACGAAAGTTCTGCTTCTATATCCTTCGGGATAGACGAAGCTCTGCCCGATTTTCCTCGGAACGGATCTGATCTACCGGTGGTGCATACGGATTATTGACGTCCCCATCACAAGGCTAAAAGACCAACACGCAAGCAGACAGCCCCAACAACGCGGATCATTGCTGTTATATAATTTTCAGCAAAAAAACCTTGATAATCTTCAATGATTTTTATTGCAGTAACAAGCTTATACAGACCCGAAACTTATCATCAATCGATAATTGTACTGATACACAACGACTGAAGTTGTAACAGATTCGAAAAGCAATGAAAACAGCAACTTTCTCCGAAAACAATTTCGGAGAAAGTTGTTGTTTTCATTGCTTTTCGAATCTGTTACAACTTCAGTCGTTACAACAATAATCGAATGAAAAGTCGGTCTTTTTATAAGACCTACTTGTGCAATAAAACAAAGATTACACCTTTCTTGAAAATAAACACAAGATCCCTTGCTTGCGTGGGTCTTTTGCCTGTGACGGGGATGTTGATATCCGTGGACCACCGGGGCACTCAGATCTGGTCCGAGAAAATCGGGCAGAGCTTCGTCTATCCGCGGAGGGATTTAGAAACTTCTGATCCCGAAAAATCGGACAGAGCTTCGTCGATCCGCGGGGGATCTAAGAAGCTATGAAGCTTATATCTCGGCTAAAGCGAGACACCAGCTCTACTTAGTATCACCGCTAAGGGGCAATACTAAGGAAAAGAGAAGGGGGAAAGAAGAAAAAGACTCCTCCTTTGCTGTAGACGGCTCGCTCACTCCTCGCTCCGGCAGGGCTTCGCCTAGGCTCTCTTTAATTTCAGGTCTCAAGGCAGAAACTCAAGACCTGAAATTAACCAACACCAAAAGCCACAAAAATCAGGAGCCCCTTGAAATGAAGGCCTAAGGGGCCTATTTATAGGAAACCAAGAGGTGTTTTGTTGGTTTCCCTGTAGATTCTTCGTCCGGATTCGGATTTGAGCGATTCCGGGTGCGTTGGATGCTTGACGAATAATTCGATCCGCTCTGGTGATTGGATTATCTGTAGAGTGGTCGAGGCGCGAGGGGCGTTGTCCTTTTTGTGAACAGTGCCGGGTTCCCGATTGGTCCGGGTCTTGGTTGTTCCGAAACCCTATCAGCTTACGTAGCTCGTCGATTCACTTAAGTCGTTCGTCGACGTCGATTAGACTCATGCGGATCGGATAGTGACGTTCATCATTGTTCTTTAACACTGAACCGTTCGTGGAGACCTATAGGCAATTTTCGATGCCTACATCTGCCAATCATTGGCATTGCTCAGACTCAACATGTTAGGTCATGATCACCTAGCATTCAAAGTCTCCCTGTGAGTGATAATACGAGTTGGCACTCTCTTTGCTACCCGTATTCCACTTTCTTTGCTTTCTGATCAAACCTATAAAAGTTAGGATCAAAGCCAAAATCCCCTCTCGATTCCTCCAATGAACGAGAGGTCCACTTTCAACTCGAGTGATCAAACCTTCCGACAGTTAGGGTCATCTTAAACTCCTGCCTGGTCAAACCTTCCTACAGTTAGGACCAAAACCAAAATCCCCTCTCGATTCCTTCCATGAACGAGAGGTCCACTTGGAACAGTCAAACCTATAAAAGTTACGATTGTTTCCGATCTCGCTTAGTCAAGCCTACACATAGTCAAGACTAAAGTCGAGTCATTCCTTTTCGATAAACGAAAATCCACCTTTGTCCCCTTTTTCACCAAACCTATAAAAGTTAGGTTAAATTAGGTTTTCTCCCTCAATGAATGAGGGTTCTTTGGGTTCAAATGACCAATCCTATAAAAGGTGCGCCTCGTTCGAACCTTTCGATTCTCGGAGTGGAGATCCCACTCTTAGTTTCATCCTCCGGATTCTGGGGGTGGAGAATCCCACCTCGAGTTTCCTTTCCAGCTGTAGATAGATATAAAAATTCTTCCCTTCAGCACCGGGAGATAGAAATATAAATTCTTCCTCTCCTCGGACCTTTTCGATGCTCGAGTGGAGAACCACTCCCAGTTCATCATTTCGGATTCTGGGGGTGGGGGATCCCACCTCAAGTTTCCCTTCCAGCTGTAGATAGAATATAAAATTCTTCCTCTTCAGCATCGGAGATAGAATATCAAATTCTTCCTTTCCGTTTCTTAATCTGTCTTTGCTTTTAGAAAAGACACGATTGTAAATCGGGCACTCGATGCACGGGGAATTTCATCCGAAGCCTAAGCAGGATAAGTCAACGCCTAACACGCGTTGCGGCGTAGCCCTATTCCCGCTAACATAGCAAGCCTATGTATTCAACATCATTAGCACAAAGTCTAAGAGAAGCAATTCTCTTAGCACAACGTTACATGTGAAACGGGTTTTAAATAATTCAATTGCTAGCCCGATTCAAACGGTAACCGGTAAAGGCACGCGTCAAACCCTCGTTGATGGCTGGGGCGTTTGCTAAAAATCCCATAGCTATGTCTAACACGCATTGCCGGTTAAGTCGTTGACCGGTAAAAAAGGACAAAAGACCACATATTCAACATTGTGGCAGGTTGTTATTAATAACACATAATCCATGCTTCACACTGTTTGCGGAAAAAGTTGCTGTATTCATTGCTGCATTCATTACAACTTTGATCGTTACAATGAAATAAAAGATAGCCCCTTTTTATAAGACCGGTACACATGAAAACAAAGAAAATACAACTCTTTTCAAACAAACGCAAGATCTGTTTGTCATCTCTTGGCTTGCGTGGGTCTTTTGCCTTGTGACGGGACAGGATGTGATATCCGTGGACCACCGGGGCACTCAGATCTGATCCGAGAAATCGGGCAGAGCTTCGTCTATCCACGAGGGGATTTAGAAACTCTAAACTTCGTCGATCTGCGTGAGATCTAGAAGTTTACAGCTCCTATCTCGGATAATCGAGATATTCGCTCGCTTAGTATCACCGCTAAGGGGCAACCTAAGGAAAGAGACGGGGAAAGAAGAAAAAGACTCCTCCTTTGCTGTAGACGGCTCGCTCATCCTCGCTCCGGCAGGGCTTCGCTGTGCTTTCTAAAATCCTCTCTCCTCTCTTATAGCCTTGCTCCAAGACAAAATAAATCCAGCCCTTTGAAATGAAGGCCTAAGGGGCCTATTTATAGGAAACCAGAGGGGAGGGCAGGTGTGTAAAAAGTGTGTAGGGGACCATCAAGGGGTGCGGACACCCCTTGGTGTCTCGGCCATGGCCGAGACACCCTTGGGGTGTCTCGGCCATCGCCGAGACACCTAGGGTGTCTCGTCATGGCGAGACACCCCAAGGGGGTCTCGCCGGCCGAGACACCTAGCGGTGTCTTCGGCTTGGCCGAGACACCTGGGGTGTCTCGGCCTGGCCGAGACACCCCTGGGGTGTCTTGGTTTTGCCAAGAACACCCTCGGGTGTTTCGGAGTTGCCGAGACTCCGTAGGTTTTTTTTGTTGGTTCCCCTGTATATTCTTCGTCCGGATTCGGATTTGAGTGATTCCGGTGCGTTGATTGCGCGACGAAAGTTGATCCGCTCTGGTAATTGGAATTATCTGTAGAGTGGTCGAGGCCATGAAGGGCGTTGTCCTTTTTGTGAACAGTACCGCGGCTTCCCGATTCACTTTAGTCATTCGTCGACGATCCGATTAGGCTCATGTGGATTGGGATGGTGACGTTCATCGTCGCTCGTTAACACTGAACTGGTTGTGGAGACTATTGGCAATTTTTGATGCCTACAGATACCCCCTCCAAAAGTTCCTGAGCCGTTTCTTTTAATAGAAGAGGCTGGGATACTTTGGATGTGATTGATCTGGCCTTCAGTCGGCGTAGTTAGCTTCAACTCTTGACTCTTTCGATTTCGATCTATCCGATGCTTTGACGAATAGCTGAGGTTCTTCCGGCGCTTGCGTTTTATCGTCCTGGCCGTCGTCGGAGTCCTCAAAGTCTGCAGTCGATGAAATTGAGTTTGGCTAGTGTCATTGAGTTGACTTTGAACTACCTCCGCCACATTGTGCTGGCTTAGGGGTTTTCGATTCCGCGTCTGTTGACTTTTATCGCCACCAGTTGACGGCGTTGACCTAGGGTTACGCGTTGACGGCCGGTTGACCCTAGGGTTTGTGATCGTCGAACGTTGAATGGTGTGGATCTTGAATCCTCGAACGTTGACTTGCGTCGCCAACGCTGTGACCGGCGTTGACTAGGGCGCTACGCGTTGACCGGCGTCCACCAGGTTTCGAATCGTCGAACGTTGACTTTCGTTTTGCAAGCCGTTGACTGGCGTTGACCTAGGGTACAACGTTGACCGGCGTTGACCCCTAGGTGTTCAAATCGCTCGAACGCTGACTTTTGCTTGCAACGTGTTGCTTGGCGTTGACCTAGGGCTACGCCGTTGACCGGCGTCCACCCTAGGCGTTCGAATCGTCGAACGTTGACTTTGTTGCAACGCGTTGCTTGGCGTTGACTAGGGTTACGCTGTTGACCGGCGCGGACCCTGGGTTTACGGATCGCCATTAACACAGTTATATACTCGACGTTTGCTGGAGTATACACAGTTTAAGGCTCTTTAAGGTATTGGAGCATAGCGATTTCAAGTGTCGGGCTGCAGGACCAACTGTTAATCTCCTTTTT
>NC_033800.1:89656033-89658384 GCF_001876935.1 Asparagus officinalis
TAGGCTCTGCATTGAGCATAATTCAGCGAAGGCTTTTGAGTTTTTTAGAAATCCCCCATCACAATCTCTTAAAGACTTCTGTAACCATACTCAGTTTTAACTCTAGTGGTAGCCGATCTCCCAAAAAGATTCAACTCAAGTGTCAAATCAAAAATTTAAAGACGAAGATGACTTGCTATGTCATCGATATCAAGACACCTTACAACCTTCTCTTTGGATGACCTTGGATACATTCCAACATGCTCACCCCTTTAACATTTCATCAATGTTTCAAATACATTGATGGACAGGGGGTCCAACAAAGAGTTGTAGCTAAAAAGCATCCTTTTAATAAGGTGGAGAATTACTTCACCGACTCCCTCTTGTATGATGAAAATCATACAATCGAGATTGTCCTTCCTAATGAAGAGGATAGTGGTAATGAATCAGATGTCGAGCTAGATCCTATTCATAATTTAATCAGGGGGATGGATCCACTTGTAATTACCCTAGAAGAACTATGTATCGATTAGTCCATCGAAGATCAGAGCGATTGGAATGTTAATGAAGAAGAATTACTCTTTAGACTTTGAGTCTGAAAACTTAAGAGTTGAAAATCTGATGGCCAGGGTAGCTTTAGAACTGGCATCACATATATCGATAAGAGAGTTGTTCTCCGCTCACAAGCAACTCGAAGGATGCTACTTTCATGGTCTTACCCAAAGGGAACATTCTGAACCCAATTATCTTCAAAAACATTGAGACACAACCTCACTTATCACACTCCAATAAAGAAGCTGAACGAGCAACAAATTCTCCCTATATAGCCAATAGTCTCAGCAGATTATGGTAAAAATAGGATATAGCCTAACTGCAAAATAAGGATTGAATTTCAATAGAGGACTAAGAGTCCCTTTGATCTCCTTTACACCGAAAGATGAAGTTTTTGATTATTATAATCAAACCAAATAAGGAGTTAATTATATTTCTCCCAAAGCCAAACCACAAATAGGACCAACATCTGATGACTTTTTAAGAAGTTCTTTAGGCACGTCCAATTGGGATTCAGACATCAACCTTGGAGTCTTGCTTAGTGAATTCATATCTAATATGAGCTTATACGATCTAACCATGGATCTTAATAAATCTGAAGTGTTTGAAGATCTTAAAGATGATTTATGGGCAAAGCAAGTTGAAAAGCAATGGGAGTCATGTTTTAAGGTTAGCGAACTATCCACCGAGGATAAAAGTGGTTTAAATTAACATAGGCGACAAAATCAACCTCAAACCCATCTTCATCAGTGAAAGTTTATCATCCACTAAAAAAGAAGAACTCATAGTTCTCCTTCAAGAGTACATTAATGTCTTTGCCTAGAGCTATGAAGACATGTCGGGTCTAGATCCCAACGTGATTGTACATTGCCTTAACATCAACTCTAGTGTTAAGACGGTCAAGCAACAGCAACCACGCTTCCATCCTGAGTTAATGGAGGAAATAAAAAAGGAAATTCTCAAATTCATTAAGTTTGGGTTCATCCATGAAGAACAACATCCCGATTGGTTAGCCAACATCATGGTGGTGATGAAAAAGACCTGCAAGATTCGAATCTGCATTGATTTTCGGGATCTCAATCTAGGTTGCCTAAAAAAATAAATTTTCTCTCCCTATTATGGATGTAATTGTTGACAATACATGTAGGTTTGAGAGGATGTTATTTATGGATGTGTTCTCTAGATACAATCAAATCAAAATGCATCCAGACGATCAAAAACCCACATCCTTCAGAACACCTTTAGGGATATTTTGTTGTATAATAATGCCCTTTGGTTTGAAAAATACTAGAGCACCTTATCAACACGCTATGAAGACGATCTTTCATGAATATTTGTGAAAAATAGTAGAGTGCTACGTCAACGACCTTGTAATCAAAAGTCATCACAAACAAGACCACATTGGTGATTTGAGAACGGTGTCCGAAATTATGCGAATACACCAGCTCAAGATAAATCCAGCAAAATCCTTCTTGGGAGTATCATTAGGTAAAATTTTAGGATTTATTGTATCATCTGAAGGAATATATGTTTACCCCCAAAAAAATGAAAGCATTCTAAGAGATGCCACCACCGAGAAATCTTAAAGAACTCAAAGGTCGACAAGGACCATTAGCCTATATTTATAGGTTTATTTCCTACTTATCTAGGAAATGTCAACCATTTTAAAGAGTAATGAAGAAAGGTGGTTTGCTCGTTTGACACTTTCTAAGAAGCTTTCAATGAGATTAAGGGATATCTCACAAAGTCGTCGGCTCTAGCCGCACCAGTATAGGGTAATCCATTCTTAATCTATGTTAGGGAAATGGACCTATAGGCTT
>NC_033800.1:89659384-89661446 GCF_001876935.1 Asparagus officinalis
GAAATCTTTGATGAAGTTCAGTAGCGAGATCTTTGGTGAGGTTTTGTAGCAAGATACTCGGCAAAGTTCAAGGCAAAGAATAATCAGTGAAGTTGAAGGCTAGTCTACAAATATACTATCTTCCTTCTTCTTCTTCACTTTGATTTCAAAAGCTCTCTGACTTTTCTCCAAGCCCTAGTTTTATCAAAATCCCCTTAAGTTCCTTATCAATGGCTCCTCGTCATGCTGTCTATAGAGGAAGAGGCTATGCTTGAGGAGCTCGTCGACCATGAGCTGAAGAGGCGTCAGCACAACTGGAGATGGCAGTGGGTAAGATTTGAACCTATTAATGGTGATATTGAGGTTAGCCTAAAGCTCAACTTATTAGCTTTAAGAAATGCCTTAAGGCATTTAAAAAACTTGATCCGCTACTAAAGGCAAGATCTTTATGACCACTTGTGGTCTTTCTGATGATGATGATGCTTTGGTCATTCCAATATGACAGGGGCTGGAAGGGTAGCGCCACCAAGCCCTAAGCCTTATTCTGATGAGGGTCTCGACATGGCTATAGCTACTATTGATGGGCTAAAGATTTTGTCTACGGGCATTGAAGTTGCGTCTATGGACATGCCGATGACCACAACAATGATTATGAGGACTGCTGCCTAATTTATCATAGTGACGTTTGTGACATCGTCACTGTAGATGTTTCAAACATCTTGGTCATGTTTGCACTGTTTCTTATGTAGGGTAATGAACGGATACAAGTATTGGTGGCTATCTCTCCGACTACCACGGATGCAGTGATGGTCTCCACAGGAGTAGGCCCTTCATATCACATTGAGGTTCACCAATCTCCTAATCCTAAAGAATTAATTGAGATGGAGATAAAGATCTTGATGAAGAGTTTGATGAGACTGTTCAACCAAAATGTTGTGATTGCCTTGCATTTGTAGAGACGCTTGTCTATTCGCACTCTTAAACTAGTGAGAGATCACCTTGGTCTTTGGTTATCAATTCTCAGTTCTGCTCATACCAAACCCTTCTAGATGGTGATTGAGAAAGCTGAGTTCTACTTTCAAGAGCTACAAAAGCTTTGTACAGTTGATCTCGATGGTATTGCTGACATCAAATTCCATCGTCTCTTGGCAACTCAATGTAAGGCTGGAGAATCTGGTCGTATAAAAATGGAGCGGATCAATATAAAAGTTCAAGGGTTGAATGATAGCATTGCATCACCTGACGATCACCAAGAAACTCTCAGTCATTAGGTCTTAGAACACTCCCATCGATCCCATAATCTTGAGGGAACATGCCCAAAAGGGTACGCATGATGCTAGAGATTCCAGGATGGCTGAGTGTATTGCACAAATACACACTTTTTATCTGTTTTTCCTGTAGGAACCTTTTGTAACCATTTAGCTCTTTTGATAATAAAGGAACTTTTGACTTTTTCAATGCATGTACGATAGAGGTGTAATGTTAACGTATCATAATGATATCTTTGCTGGGAAGAATAGGTTAGGATCAAATTGGTAGAGGTGTAGTGTTAACATAATAATTTGATCAAGCTGACTTATTCAGAGGTGTAATGTTAACATTAAAGTATAAGGATATTTGACAAAGATGTAGTGTTAGTCAAATTTACTAAGATAGATCGATAAAGATGTAATGTTAACTTGTCAACGAAATGGTTTGGCAGAGGTGTAATGTTAACTAGTTGGATCGTGAGAAATTGTTCTGAAGTGTATTGTTAACATGATGGTTTGATCGAATTGACACTGTTTAGAGGTATAATGTTAACATGACAGTGATGATGTATTTGGAGTCAAGCAGAGGTGTGATGTTAACTTAATGACTCGTTAGGGATTTTGATTGGACTTTGGATCAAGAAGATCAACATCTCTAGTCAGAGGTAGAAACTTAAACGTGACCATGATTTTTTTGGGGGGAGATGATATTGGCCAGAATCACATATAGTATTTCTTGAGAAATCTCCTATTGATTGGCGCGATGAGCCTATTGCCATTTTGGTCAATTAGGTGATATGCTCTATTTGAGTAGACTATCTCTATAACAAAAG
>NC_033800.1:89662446-89663981 GCF_001876935.1 Asparagus officinalis
TTCTCTCTGTTCGAACCTGTCACCATACTGCATATTCAGATGATGAACCCACGGGTCTTCCCATGTTAGTATTTGATCGTTGTCCTCCATTGTAGACGGATCAGCTGTAGCCATGTTTACCATTAGGGTTTTGAATGCCTCCCCTAGACTTATGTCGGAATTCCTAGCTGAAGAATCAGAAGAGTATCCGTTCTTAGTTTTGTTAGCAATTTGATCGATGATTTGCCAACCACATTCATCATCGGACGAGGAAACATAGCCTAAGCCTCGCCCGTATTTATAATAGTCATTGGGTCTCCCCTTTGGTACATATGCCGCTTTGGCTGGAATACGAGGACCTCGATCGAAGTATAGACCTTCTCCGAGTGTGAAATCGTACCCCTGCTTTTCCATGAGCTTACGCGCTTCTGGACTATACTTAGATAAATGTCGACTAGGTTTGTCATCATCTTCATCTTCACTTAGGAAATGATCTGGTAACGGAGAGCTTTTTCCTTTACCGTAGATCACTTCTTTTGCGCCTTTTATTTTGTTCGGGACGACCATGGTTGTTCCGAAAGAATGCTGAAGGCGTTCTTTTGTTACATAGGATGACCGAAGCGGCATATACAAATCAGGATTATTATACAATTCTGTTATCACATCATCAAGAGACAGGGAGTACTCTAAATCGTTATTTATTTCAACGTCGACAAGTTGCCAATTACAACCTCTATCTGACGATTGTTCATCGTCAAGATTGATTACCAAGGGTACAATGTCATTTAAAACAAAACCACCATTGTAACCAAATCCGGCTTCGGTATCAGCTTCTTCTCCGCTGTCCGTGCCTTGGGCCGATGATTCAGTATCGGATTCGTTACCATAAAGGAGAGAATCAGTGAAATAATTCTCATACCCTTTAAATGGTTGCTTATCCGCGACCACCGTTCTAACCCTATTATCAGCGTCGACATATTTCAAACACTGATGGAGAGTTGAGGGAATTATAACATTACTATGGATCCAAGGCCGACCCAATAGTAAGTTATACGACGTCTCAGCATCAATCACATAACATGTGACTTCTGTCTTCAGATCACCCATTTGGCACTTTATCCGGATCTTTCCCAAAGGTCTTGACCCGCTGGTGATGAATCCGTAAATGACCATGCTTGTGGACGCCAACTTGCTGACTGGAATACCGAGGAAATGCATCAAACGAAGCGGCATAATACTCACAGCAGATTGCTGGAGCCGATATACCCGACGAAGTATAGCGGTCGATCGTGGTTCGAATTCTTCGTCTGCATATCCTCTTTGGTGAAAGTAATGCAGGGAAGGTTTTTGGTCGCTATGTTGCACTGTTGACTCAGCGGTTCTGGCTGTTCAGGCACCGGCTTGATTTAAGTCAGAAACACCTCTGAATTGGCCAAAACTTCTTGCAAGGCCTCCCTGGTTTCCTTGGACAACCGCAGCAACTCATATAGCGTTATCCGTGCTGGAATATTGGCTAGTTGAGCCATTATATCGAAGACTTGCGGAGTCTTCGAGCT
>NC_033800.1:89664981-89666002 GCF_001876935.1 Asparagus officinalis
AAAATTCAACTTCCGGCGAACCCAGCTAAGTCGCCGAGAATTCCCATAGCTACTCCGGGAGATCATGCAAAATCCTCCCAAAGAAGAAAGCCAGTCTTGGAGCGCCTCGGTCCAATTCCCGATGAGCGAAGCAAAGCTCCGATCCAAGAATGTTTGGGCCCACTAAGAAAATCCCGAACGAATCAACACGCTGGGGTCACCGCTACCTCCAACATGACAAGGAGCTCAAGGCAACTGCGCGCGCTAATTTGCGCATTGAGGTCCAAGAGCCCGCTGAGAATTCACGCCCAAAAAGGCATGTCTCAAGGCGCGTGACTCTTGAAAGTCCAAGGAAGGCAATTCGCCCTCAGATGGAAACATTATCATCTGATAGTGATAATGTTATACCTGAGAATTCGTGCCCACACACGATAGGTTACTCCGACTGTCAAAATGACGAGTTGTACTATCGTGCTGGGGGTACGAACAGAACCAGAAAGAGGAGTCCCCGAGAACAGGAAACTCAGTGCCCTTGTTCAAAGCTCATTCGGGCGGTACTGTCTCAATGCAACTGCATCAAGGTAATCCCCGAGAGAATTTCAGTGTTCGAAAGGCTCGGCACCGAAACGCCAAAACCAAGGTATAGGCGTTTCCGGCAAAGAAGAACGGTGGTTAAAGACGGAGAATTTCCGAGGGTCACCGCCAACATGACCAGCAAAGAGACATCGACACAGGTTAATCTCAAGTCGTTTCTGGAAGCATCCCGGCGTGTAACCCGTCTGCAGTCCGGAGCCATCGCACAAGGAACTTATGGTAGGGTTCGGACAAGATTGCCTTCGGAAGATGAAGAATCGGATTCCTGCTCTGCTGTCGCATCGGATAATACAGTGTCCAGCGAAGGACAACCCCGCGAATCATTTATGATAAGCGCGGAGCAGATGGCCAAGATGCTTGAAGACGCTTTAGCTAAGCTGAAAGAAATTTTCAAATTCGAGATGGAGATGGCCATGCAGCAGATGAGAGAGATGCATGAGCAGCAAAT
>NC_033800.1:89667002-89668007 GCF_001876935.1 Asparagus officinalis
TAGGCTCTGCATTGAGCATAATTCAGCGAAGGCTTTTGAGTTTTTTAGAAATCCCCCATCACAATCTCTCAAAGACTTCTGTAACCAAACTCAGTTTTAACTCTAGTGGTAGCCGATCTCCCAAAAAGATTCAACTCAAGTGTCAAATCAAAAATTTAAAGACAAAGATGACTTGCTATGTCATCGATATCAAGACACCTTACAACCTTCTCTTTGGACGACCTTGGATACATTCCAACATGCTCACCCCTTTAACATTTCATCAATGTTTCAAATACATTGATGGACAGGGGGTCCAACAAAGAGTTGTAGCTAAAAAGCATCCATTTAATAAGGTGGAGAATTACTTCACCGACTCCCTCTTGTATGATGAAAATCATACAATCGAGATTGTCCTTCCTAATGAAGAGGATAGTGGTAATGAATCAGATGTCGAGCTAGATCCTATTCATAATTTAATCAGGGGGATGGATCCACTTGTAATTACCCTAGAAGAACTATGTATCGATTAGTCCATCGAAGATCAGAGCGATTGGAATGTTAATGAAGAAGAATTACTCTTTAGACTTTGAGTCTGAAAACTTAAGAGTTGAAAATCTGATGGCCAGGGTAGCTTTAGAACTGGCATCACATATATCGATAAGAGAGTTGTTCTCCGCTCACAAGCAACTCGAAGGATGCTACTTTCATGGTCTTACCCAAAGGGAACATCCTGAACCCAATTATCTTCAAAAACATTGAGACACAACCTCACTTATCACACTCCAATAAAGAAGCTGAACGAGCAACAAATTCTCCCTATATAGCCAATAGTCTCAGCAGATTATGGTAAAAATAGGATATAGCCTAACTGCAAAATAAGGATTGAATTTCAATAGAGGACTAAGAGTCACTTTGATCTCCTTTACACCGAAAGATGAAGTTTTTGATTATTACAATCAAACCAAATAAGGAGTTAATTATATTTCTCCCAAAGCCAAACCACAAATAGGACCAACATCTGAT
>NC_033800.1:89669007-89670008 GCF_001876935.1 Asparagus officinalis
AGCGAGATCATCACTACCTCTCCCCAGGGGAAGGGGTAGGAGTATATAAGAAAATAGAGTTAGGACATGTATATATCAAATCATTTATATAGCTTTCTGTGAATGAAAACAAATAGTCAAGGAAACATACTCAAATCTCCAACATAAAGAATAAATACTTCATCTTGAATTACATCTGATTAACCTGCTCTAATATAAAAGTATGTTAACCAAAACGAATATAGCTGCCATCCATAACGGGTGTGCCAAAACTCAAAGGAAATATCCTACTCACGGGTAGTCTATCATGAAAGTAAAACTTACAACCGATCAAATATCTATGTGTGCATCATCTTGTGCTATAACGATACTCTTATAATGTTCTTACTCAATCGCTCTACGGCAATAGGATTTATTATCTCCCTATTCCGGATACATGAAATAACGATACTATTGTAATACTTTTACTCAATTGTTCCGCGACAAATATGTTTCATCTCCCTATTTTCGGATACGTATAAAACAACACTATTCATATGTGTTTATCTGTTTAACTTACGTCATAAGTGTGTCAATCCAACACAAACTAAGCATAAATGTACATATCTCATTGTGCGTGTCCACATGTGAAGTTCACCATCATCCTAGGTGTTAAACAACTCTTAAACACTGTAATATATAAGTACGAGATTGAGGAATTCTCTTGAAAACCAAAACAAATCCAAACAACATGCACAGGCCAAAAACTGTGTGGTGATCGACCGCACATATGCGTCGGTCGACCACGACGGCTTCTAGGGGCTAACTGTGACTCTGACCTGCACGCGGTCGACCACCGCTAAGGTGCGGTCGACCGTGGGCTATTTTCCCATATTCTGTTGTGTGTCGTGTACAGTCGTGTTTATACGATTCAAACATGATAAAAACTTTATGAATCTTACATACAAACATGGTACAGTAGATAGGAATATCTGGAAACAAATTCAACATATATAACCATGATTTTATGCATTTGATTTATA
>NC_033800.1:89671008-89671794 GCF_001876935.1 Asparagus officinalis
AGCCTCTCTATCCTTTGAGTTGATGAAAAGTAAGTGAAAAATGAGGCTATTAGGAACATATAAAAATAGGTAAAAAAAAAATGACAAAAAGGTGTTGGCTACACGGAGTGTAGAAATTATCTGGATGTTGCTTTCTTACTTTCCCTGGTTGATATCTCTAATGGGATACTGATATGAAAACTGAGAGAAGATAAATTTAAACATTAGGACAAATTCTATATTTGTTATTGGAAATAAGTAATAAGACAACATATTGGACAGTAATTGTGTGGTTTTGGACGCGATTAACAAGAACCAAGTTTATTAAGACCTGTTAGTGGTTTGATTATTTATCTGATAGGTGTGTGGAAGCTATTGTGCATACTTAATCATATATAAAATGAATACCATTCTCCCATTTGAAATTAGGATGTCCTTAGAATGTTACCTCTGCAAAAACAAATCTGAGTGGTTCTGTTGTGCTGATGTTTGCCCAACGATCCCACAATCATCTTTGTATCCTCATCTTGTGTGAATATTGGCATCAAGGGAAACTTGTCTCCACCTCCTTGGATCTTAAAACACATGGTTTCTCCCCAGGTTACTTTTATCATGATTCCATGTTGTAGACATGAAACACATATGCGTCCTATGAAATTTCCTAACTTGTCTTCTACTTCACTAGTAAAAATCGGATTATTGCAGACGGATTATCCTAGACGGAAATTTTTCCGTCTAGGATGCTAAATCCCGCGACGGAAAATTTCCGTCTGTATTATTCCGTCTGGAATAAATTATTCTAGACGG
>NC_033800.1:89672794-89673559 GCF_001876935.1 Asparagus officinalis
GTTGACTGGGACGAATTTTCGGAATACTTTGGATCTCAACTCTGATTTTGGAGCTGTTGATTCCTTGTCACAAATGAGTTGTTCTCTGCACTCGATTCGAAAGCAGCTTGGTTGAACGGATTTTCCATGCAGGACCTGTGTGAAGGTATGTGCCATAATCCTTCTTCTGGAATGTGGGGGTGGACCCTGCATTTTGAACTTGAGATGCGGGTTTCACCGTTGCATGTTGAATTTGGAACACAGGTGTGACCTCGGCGTTTGGTTTTTTGCATCGCGGGTCAACATTTTGACTTAAGACATGGAAGTGGCTTCCGTGCATTTTTGACTAAGTCTTTGAGACTTGTCTTTGGCGCATCTGTTTTAAGTCTCGACTCACATCTATTAAGCTGATGGGCCTGCAAATGTGCGTAGGATTTTTGGCAAACCCTCAGCCATCAACGGATTTGATAAGCCTTTACCGATTACCGTTTGAGTCGGGCTAGCATGTGAATTATCTAGGTCCGTTCCACATGTAACGTTGTTCTATGAGAATGAACTCTCTTAGTCTTGATGCTATGATTTTGAATACATAGACTTTGTCATTTTGACGGGAAAAGACTAACCGGCAACGCGTGTTAGGCGTAGACTTATCTCTTATTAGGGATCGAGATAAAGTCCCTCATGCGTGTGAGGTATGGATTTTGATGTTCTTTTCATGGTAAAAGACTAACCGGCAACGCGTGTTAGGCGTAGACTTATCTCTATTTAGGGATCAAGATAAAGTCC
>NC_033800.1:89674559-89675144 GCF_001876935.1 Asparagus officinalis
ATCTGGCGGTCGACCGCGACGGTCGACCGCGAAAGTCTTTGGATGAGCCACGATCGATCGTCATGGTCGACCGCGATCCAATAAAAGGCATAATATGAAAAAGAACTACGGGCGGTCGACCGTGGCGGTCGACCGCAAACTGATACATGCTGAAACAAGGTTTTGAACTTGTTTTTGGTTGACTTTGAAAATACATAAAAAATATCAAATCATTTCTAAAAATAGTAAAACTTTGGAGAAAGTTTCTAAATTATAAAATAAATATGTTTGAAAAGGAAGTTTTGGAAATGTAATTTTCGTTTGTGAAAACTCACTGTTTTTGAAAAGTATTCAGAAAACCTGTTTTTCGTGAACACAAAACTTGAACTATGACTTGTAAATTTGTGTATATATATCATGCATACATTATATATATTATGAAGTATAAAAGAGATGTAAACATGAAATAAAAGCTATTGTAATAAAGTTTGATAGAAAATCATTTGTATGATAGAAAAAGTCAAACTTGTGTTGTGATTACATATTGAGCTTAAATATAATCATACAATATATGTAAGCAAACTACTCTTATACCTAGGTGAATAC
>NC_033800.1:89676144-89676544 GCF_001876935.1 Asparagus officinalis
GACGCACCTGCAACTGTTATTGACGATAATCAAACGTCGCAATAGCAGTCCTGGGAACAGCACGACAGCCCGGATGAGACACTCCAAAACGAGTACTCATTCAAAGACGAAGACGTTCCAGCCATCTTCGAGACCCTTCTTGAAAACAACAAAATCAAGCTCCCGCCCATCACGAACCAGGAGGAAGATGACGATTCTGCGGACCCAACGTACTGCGAGTACCACAGAAGGATCCTCCACCCCACCAAGGAATGCTTTGCTCTCAAGAATAGCATTCAGACCTTGGTTGAAGCCGGCGTTATAACGCTAGGGTAAGCCAATTGAAAATGGCAACACTCCGAAGAGTATACGAGTATAAACTGCTTCTCAAAACTCCGACAAGTATAAGAGTATAAACTGC
>NC_033800.1:89677544-89677921 GCF_001876935.1 Asparagus officinalis
AGTCCGGAACACTTTGGAGGGGGTATCTGTAGGCATCGAAAATTGCCTATAGGTCTCCACGAACGGTTCGGTGTTAAAGAGCGATGATGAACGTCACCATCCGATCCACAGGAGTCCGATTGACATCGATGAATGACTGAAGCGAATCGACGAGCTATATCAGCGGATAGGACTTCAGAACAACGAAGACCCGGGCCAATCAGAAATACGGCACTGTTCACCAAGAGGACAACGCCCTTCGAGTCTCGTTCATTTTACAGATAATCCAACCATTGGAGCAGATAGAACTCTTCATCAAGCATCCAATACACTTGGAATCACTCAAATCCGAGTTCGGACGAAGAGTTTACGGCAAAAACAATCGGATGCACCCCGGA
>NC_033800.1:89678921-89679224 GCF_001876935.1 Asparagus officinalis
TTTGCACGCACCGCCGAGCTGGTTGTTGCAGAGTTCGATTTGTTAGGAGATCGTGTACGACCCCCAGTCAGTGTGTTGGCTTGAAGCTCCTTCAACGATCCCCAGCTTTCCTTGACAAGCGCTTTTCCTCGATTCTCGGGTAGAGCGTCGATACGGTTGTTCAGAGGACTCCTAGACTTGGGGAAATCCACGTTGCGGTGGGGCTTTACCGAAGGTTCGGGACCTGAAATTGATGAAGGTTGGAGAGCAATATTACCTGCTTTTACCTTAGGCATTGATTTGACCTTTGGTACCCAAACTCGT
>NC_033800.1:89680224-89821112 GCF_001876935.1 Asparagus officinalis
TGGGTTTTTGGGTTGGTTTCGGGTAAATTATATATATATATATATATTACGGTTAAAACCCGAACAAAACCCAACCAAACCCGCAACTAAAAGAAAACCAAAATCTGCCCGTCAGTCGACTTATAGGTCGACTCATCAGTCGACTCATTAGTCGACTCACGAGTCGACTCATAAGTCGACTGAGCGGACACTAAAACCAGATTTCGTGCATGTTTTGCTATTCAGCCAAAACCAATGCACAAAACTCTATGAAACCACACTCATACATATCTAATGACTTGTTATCAAGTATATTCATGACCTCAAGTCATTTACCACAAATAGAATTATTTATCACTAATAATTCACATATACTTCTGACCTCAAGTCATTTACCACAAATAGAATTATTTATCACTAATAATTCACATATACTTCTAATAAAATAGGGGGTTCTACAAAGATAGATTTTTCATATTTATTGACAAAAGCAAAGAACTTGTTTAGGGAACAAAAAAGTCATATCACCTGGTGTTGGATAAAGGATAGCTAACAGTAGAAGAACTACATTCATCCGGCTCCATCTATGGCGCTGAGTCCGAAGCCAAAGACAGATGTTGAAGAGGGATTGTTGTTGTTCTGACATCTGTTCAGTCTTGGTTTTAGTTGGTAGCTGAATCTAAAGTTGAAGGATTGAAGATGATGACTTGATGAGTATGTTGCAAGTGGAAAGAGCAGAGTGGAGAGAGGAAGTTTTTTAGGGGTTTTTTTATTTAAAGGATACTCAAATGTTGATTTGTTCCAATTTCCAACTAATTAGTATATACCAATTTAGAATTATCAATTATGTTCTGACAGGAAGCACACGTTTCGTGACTTGCATTCGTGATTGAGTAATCAGTTTCAACTTTGCTTAATCGCATAAGAAGGCAAATATAGCAGTAAAATTCAAAATCCTATAACCTTCTAATGGCAGCGGTCGGTTTTGGGCAGCTCAGGTTGAGTTTTGTTCTATCCGAACCAAACAGCAGTAAATTTAGAACGGAACTGAACCGTCACAGTTCGGTCGGTTAGTTCGACTGAACTATGCTCACCCCTGGTCAACGAGCTATAAACTCTCTAAATTCACGTTTTTATGCTTCTGCCACTCAAATCCGGTGCTACTTAAGCAATTTTTTCTTCTTCTAATTTTACCCCTAACTAAAGCTCCACGTGAAATTTTCGATGGTTGGGTGAGAATTTCCCTTTCTTTCTTGAAAGTTGAACATATAGATTTTCTTTTAGTTAGTTATTAAACTTATGTCTTGGTTGTTAAGCTTATGTATTTGTTAAATTTTTTAATTAGTTATTAAGTTTATGTATTTGTTGTTAAAGTTATGCAATTTTTTGTTAAGCTTTTGGTTAGTTGTTAATTTGATACATTTGTTGTTAAGCTTTTTATCAGTGATTAAACTTATGCATTGGTTATTAAGGTTATGTATTTGTTAAGTTTTTTTTGTCAATTGTTAAGTTTATGTATTAATCGTTAAGTTTATGCGGTTGATAAGTTTTTTTGTCAGTTATTAAATTTATGTATCGATTGTTAAGCTTATGCGTTTGTTTTTAACTTTTATTAATAGTTAAGTTTATGTATTTATTGTTAAACTATTTCACTAGTTGTTAAGATTATGCGTTGGTCATAAGGTTATGCATTGGTCTTTAAGTTTATGTGTTTTTTAGGTTTTTTCTTTTGTCTGCTGTTCAACGCACCCCTAGGTTGTTAAGCTTATCTCATTAGTTGTTCAGTTTATGTGTTTATTGTTAAGTCATACTTTAGCCATTTTCATACATGTATTTCTCTCCCCAACTATATATTTGGAGTCATCTTCAATAAAATCACCAAATGGAGAAATTATCTTTGGAGATTGGGGGTTTTCAACATTATATAATTGAAGCAAGCCCTAATTTTTGAGAGATTTAGAGAGAGAAAAAAATTGAATCTTCTTCAACATGGAGAGAAGAAAAAATTTCCGACTGATTCGGTTAGGGTGATGATTTGGGGGAGAATGGAGAAAGAGATGAGAGAGAGAGAGAGAGAGAGAGAGAGAGAGAGAGAGAGAGAGAAGACAAAAAAGGGGGAGGGATTCATTATGTACTCAAGGGCGTTGTAAAAAGTGGATTTAGTAAGGTTTGTGGGTTATCGACCCGGTCTTTTTTTTTTTTGAGGGGGAGGGGTGGGGTGTTGTGATTTTAGGGCTAGGAGCATTTTCCCTTTTTATAAGAGGGGAGGTTTAAAAAGTGGGAAATTATTCAATTTTTTTGAATGGACCGATTGAGAGGAGAGCATGAGTATAGAAAATTATTTATATTTGGCGACTTATTCGTATTCGTATTCGTTCCCATTAGGATGCATATATGGTTAGTAAAGTCTATAACCGATATTAATGTAATTATATATACGCCTATGTAATGAAATGTTCGTATCCATATACGAAATATTAGAATATATGTTGATCATACAATAGCACTTGTTCTAATCTTTAGATTATGTATTAGAGACTAATTTTGATGATCTAGACATCTAATCTTAGCTTTTTAGATATAATGAACATATTAATGAACTCTTTTTTATCATACAAACTATATTATGTTCAATATTATATGGTTTTCTCATATTCATTTTGTATCCGTATGTATATCTGCATGCATATCTATATCCAGTTATAATAGTTATGGATATGAGTTTTTCTTACCGAGATATCTCTATATCTGTTATAGTATCCATGATTGATAAATAGATATAAATATGATAAGTATCATATCCGAGCCTTGCAAGTTGTATTTGATCTGCTTGCACCCATAAAGGGGAGCGATTAGGGATGAGATGTGGGTCGGGTCAGACCAACACAGCTTTGGCCTGGATATGACCTGGCCCATAACGGGTCAAGTCTGACCTGGCTTGCCCACCCAATTATAAACTCATTCCCATTAGCTCATTCTGTATTTAGCATATTTGTTTCTCAATCATCTCTCTTTCCTCAACAATATCACTTCCTTAACTACGTGCTTCCCTAAGACCTTTGAAAATGTCCATAATGTTGGCCTTTTTGTTTTGATGATGTTTTAACAAATAATTTACTTCTAATATTGTTTGTCTAGTATTTGTATTTTCTACTTATTGTAGACAAACAATGCATTGAAGGTTGGATGGAATTACACCATAACGTTCATATCCAATGGAGGTTGGCGAAATATCAGAGTGAAACAATACAATTCAAGTTAAGATTCAAGATCAAGCTTCATCCAAGTTTACCAAGTCGAGCCATATTGAAGATCAAGAAAGCATGGATAAATTAGTTTAATGTTTATATTATGTGTGTTGATACTTTAAGCTCAATATCATATACACACACATTTTATTGGTTTCTATGTATATATATAGTTATATATATACACATTTTAGTTTTTGGTTTTATCCACAAACAAAGTTTTTACAAATAAATTCCAAAAAATATTTATACATGTTTGTTTTCTATGTGGATAAGTTATTTTGGTTTAGCTTCATAGATATGAAACAATAGTTATATTCATATACATATTCTTTTGTTTCATATTCTATTATATTTAGAAATATATTGTGTTTTTGATTTATAGACTTAAGAATAATAGTTTATACCTTTTATCAAGTCTATAAAGCCATACAAGAGTTTTCAAAACTTTGGTTTATGTCAAAACTTCAAATTTCAAATATATCACATTTTCATGTTTTGGATATTTTTGGAAAAATGAAGAGATTTCTCATTTGAAAGATGAAATTTGAAAAATTCTTTTCGTAACATGTTCATTATCATGTTTACAAGCATTCTCCAAAATTTTATATTTTTCTGAATTTGTTTACTATTTTTAAAAGAGGTTTGAAAATCAGATTAATTGTTTGTTTCTAGCTGATAACTTGTTATCAGTCGACTGATGGATTTTATCAGTCGACTGATGAACTCGTCTGAAAAGTGCAAAATCCTCTGTTTTTGTGACTAATAAGCTCTTCAGTCGACTTATGAGCTGTTAGCTGCCTATAACGGTCAGCTCATTAGTCATCTGATACTGTTCATCAGTCGACCGATGGCTTTCCAACGGCTAGTTTTTTCAGATTTTCAAGTTTTTATTTTTTTTATCTTTTTCCTTGATTTTCTCTTGGTATTAGGGCTTGCTCTATGATCCTTATATACCCTATTGCCATTACTATTTTCACCTAATCAAGAGAGTTTTAAAACAAGTTTAAAGAGGGTTTTAAAGTTTTGTTTAAGTGTGTTTTTCAAGATTTGTTTTGTGAAGAAAGTTTCACAAGTGGAGGAGATCATCTTTATTATTTAAGCCTCAATTTAATCCATCTCTCCATCTTGTTTTTTTTCAGAGAAGAATTTCTAAACTCAATCTAGTTTTACATTTATATAAGGACAAATTTTTAAAAACAACCTTTTTGCCAATTTAAATAGCAAAATCGACCTCATTTAGCATTATTTAGCAAAACCGACCCTTTTCTTCTGAAAAGGGTCGGTTTTGCTGCTGTGTAATTTTTACGAAATACACGGGACTGCTAGTCCCGTGTATTTCAATGTGCCCTGCTCAAAACACGGGACTAGCAGTCCCGTGTTTTGAGAGCTGCGCCAGTTCCACAAGCAAGAGGCCAAAATTTTATTCCCAGATCGCAGCCACCAACATTTTTCCTTTTCAAAAAATTTATTTGAGCGTTGGGGTACTACTACGGAAGCAATTGATCTTTTTGAACCGTCTAACCGGAGAAAATTTTTCTAGGATTTTTAAGATTTAGGGATGAAATATCACCTCGGGCGAGATTGAAAACTCGTGTGATCTCTGATAACGATGAAGATGATGAAAGCATCCAAGAATCTCTACTACGACCGCCAGTGGAGAGTAAGTAAAAATTAAGGACGATTAGAGAGAAATCTGCACCTTATTTGTTGCGATATTGTTCTCGTTCTTGAGTTTTGGTTGAAGACGGCAACGGTTCTCGAATCTGGATCCTATCATCGCTTGCAAATTCAAAACCCAGATTTTTCTAAGATTTCATCCCCCAAAATTACAACTAATTCAGTTGTTTATTGATTTTTTAGATTCCTGAAATAATTGAGAAATTTTATTCCTAATTTCTACAGTGGAAAATGAATAGGGGAAAATTGAAGATGAATATTCTGACCTGCCCGCTTAAATTCGGGTAGGCGTTGGATCAAAGGTAAAATACACGGAAAATTAGTATGACTAAAACAATGGACTGCTAGTGCGGAACTGGTGCAGCTCTCAAAACACGGGACTGCTAGTCCCGTGTTTTGAGCAGGACACATTGAAATACACGGGACTAGCAGTCCCGTGTATTTCGTAAAAATTACAAAGCAGCAATACCGACCCTTTTCAGAAGAAAAGGGTCGGTTTTGCTAAATAATGCTAAATGAGGTCGATTTTGCTATTTTACCGACCCTTTTCAGAAGAAAAGGGTCGGTTTTGCTAAATAATGCTAAATGAGGTCGATTTTGCTATTTAAATTGGCAAAAAGGTTGTTTTTGGGTCGGTTTTGCTAAATAATGCTAAATGAGGTCGATTTTGCTATTTAAATTGGCAAAAAGGTTGTTTTTGAAAATTTGTCCTTTATATAATTGTTTGATTATTATTTTATTTAAGCTAGAGTTTATATTGAGTTTAGTTTTAATTTTTAGTTATACTCATTGTTCACACACAATCTGTTGAGCTTATTGTATTTGCATACATAGTATAATTTTAGGGTTGTGGGATTGTGACTTTGAGTGTGGGATTGCATAGAGTTCTCATCCATTATAGAGAACAAACAATTTGTATTTATGCTTTCATTGTGAGGATACACTTTGTAATACATTTGTAAACCGAAAAGAGTGTGTGGTGAGAGACAGGGTCATCCCAAGAGGAGTGACATCGGTAGTAAAGCCTAGGGAGATGTTGTGAGCACTTGAGAGAGACACGGGCTAGAGACCAACACTTAGAGGGTATAGAGTGGGATTGCAAGAGTGTTGATTGTAAAGTTTTTTGTGAGCTAGAAAACCGAGTGTGAGGTGTAAACATTTTCGGGTGAGCGTTGATGGGTGAGCGTTAAAAATCCGGTGTGATAGTGGATTTCTCGCCGGGAGTGAGGAGCGGAGACGTAAGACGAAAGGTCCGAACTCCGTGATCATTTCTTGTGTGTTTGAGTTTGGCTTGTGCACTTATATTTTGTTTATCTCTATCACCATTCTCTCATTGTCTAATTTATCCACTATATCATTTGTAGTTTGTTTATCTTACCCTTGTTTGTATATCCTTGCATATATATCTTGTTGTATATCTAATTTGTTAGGATATTTGTTAATTAGTCTTAATTGACATTAAATTGGATTAGATTAGCATAAACCCTATTCACTCCCTTCTAGGGTGCTAACACTTAATCTTGACACACTAAAGTTAACAACTAACATATAGAGTTAACATTTAAGATGTAAAATTAATATCAAATATAATGAAGTTAGTAATTAGTATAAAGTTAACATAAGCATTAAAACTAAATAATAAACACATAAATTAGCATAAAAACATAAACTTAGTAGTTAAGCATAAACTTTCACTGTTAATTTTAATGTTACTTAAATTAGCTTTTAATGGTTAACTTTTATGATACCTTTTAATTTTTTAATGTTTTTTTGTGCTTCATCTTTAGCTTAAGTATGTTTTCTAGTTGAAAGAAGTTATAACATATGAAAATTTACATTTGTTCTTCTTGACTCAAACAAAAATTATAAGTTTTGATTTTGAAAAGTGTGCCGCAGGAGACTAGATTTGTAAGAATCCTACACCGGATCAGACCAGTCTAGAACATAGAGCTAAACTAGATAATTTTGAACCATTAGATTTTCCTAAGCCAGGAGACGGTGACAGGTGTGTGTCGCACTTTTTCTTTTATGAGTTTTAGTTTGGATTTAATTTGGGCTTTCAATGGATTTATCAAATCAGGTTTTATGAATTTTTTCACCATTTTGAATTAGGTTTCAAGAGACTCTCTTAGTGGGCTTTTATAGAGAACTTTACATTATGAATCACTTAGGTTTAATAGGTTTGGACCTAAATGGTTATAGACACATTATTCTTAAATTCAATAGTTCGAATCCCCTTAAAAAGCAATTTTACTCATCTCATTTCACATAAGGGCTGAAATTAGAAGAAAAGAGGCAAGCACAAAGAGAGCTTGAAGAGCCGAAGGCAAGTGCTTTTACTTGTAAAATCTAGTTTTTCTTAATTACCAATTTATGAGTATTTGAGATAATGAGTTCCTCTATCTTTTCAATCAGGAAAACTTGTTTTACTTTTAAATTCATGGCTTTTTATGGGGTTATATCTCCCTTTGAGGTGAGAGTCAATCTCACAATCTCTTTCAAGGAAAATGGCTCATTGTCGTAAGATGTAAAATAATAATGGTTTTTTTTGAATATTTTCATGTGGGTATTTTTGTGTTATTTGTATTTGATGTTTTAGATGTGGAAGAATGAGATTGGACTGAGGTTGTCCCTATTTTTTGTTGAATGAGAGATTCAAGCTCTTCTCATGGCGTAATTTGACATGTTTGATGGTTTTTCATGAAAGTAATTGTAATAGCTTCCCTTTAATGTTAGAAATTATGGGTAGAAAGTAGATTTGAGTTTGGTTGAGTTTTAACAAAGATTTGGATTGAGGAAGTATCAAAATCCACAAATTCTTAGGACTAGTGCATGTGCTCATACTATGAGTGCCACGGCTCAGAGGAATCATCCTCAGAGTTTATAAGCATAGTGTTCGAGCTTCTGTGCCCAGACTTGCAAGCATTTATGCTCGAATGAGATTTTTAGTTGACTTTTTTTGACCATGAGTCACTAATCTGACATACCAGGATGGGCAGTGCCTGCGCTTAGCTACCTAGTTCAACTCTAAAAATAAATTGAGGTTTTAGTTGAGGTTTCTTTTGTTTTCCTTCACTTTCATAATTGTACTTTATGATACCTGAGATGTAGTGTTGCTTGTTCTTGCCATCTTATTAGATAGTAGTAGTTAAAATAGAGTTATTGCTTCTATATTTTGGTTTATAACATATTATGTGATATACATGTTAGATTCAACCCATGATAGTTATTGTTATAACATTACATAGTTGTATCTTTGTTATACCATGTTTTGAGTTGGAAATCATGGACATTCTATATATTTTGGCTTAGGACTCACATTGGACTTATGTTGTGATTGGTATGTTATAATGAGGCTTGACTCTAGTGGTATGTATGATTAGGGACCACGATGTGGATTATACACGATGATAATGAATGTCATGTATTGAATATTGTGTGTGTCCTCGTGACACCAAATCAAGAATAAGTATGATAAAATAAGAAGTTCTTGACATCAAATCAAGAACAAGTATAACATGCATGATAAATTAAGAACAAGTTCTTGACACTAAATTAAGAACAAGTATGATAAATTAAGAACAAAGTCTTACTATAAGATACATTATGCTTGTGAGTACAGACTCATAATCCTCCACCACTCAAAAACATAATCAAGTATAAAATCATGATAAACCAAGAAAGAAATTGAGATCAATTGTCCATGTGTATCTAGTCATGTTTGACTTATGTTTTGTGTTTGATGAGCATGACTCGTAGCTTTGGAAACCTAGTCGGAGAGGATAACCACGAGATGGATGTTTTCTATATATTGAGTTGTTCAGATCTAGTGCATAACATATCATGTATATTAAGTTAATTAAGAAGTTTATTTAGATAATTATTGGGGGAATTGGATATCTCTTAGGGAGTGTGTGACCAAAGATTGTGTTTTGAGTGCAAATGCATGAAGGAGGAGTTCGTTTGCCCAAAACCCAAGATCAATTATGTAAGTAAGATCAAGTTTCCAGTGGGCATTCAAACACATATTATCTAATGGAAACTTTCCCAAAAAGATAGAGTTAAAAGTTGAGTTAGTTAGTTAACATACACCACCTGATGCATCACACCTGAGGATCTAGGTGCACTCTCTCTTATGATATCTGTTGCTACTTATCTACTATTATTTATCAATTAGTCTTTAGTTTTTATTACAGTTTCTATGATGCATGTTTTGCTAATCATGAAGTAAATCAAGTTGTTACAAGTTATACAGTGTTTCTTATGCTAATACCATCATGCATCCATGATATATATTACAAGTACACCCACAACCTTCGCTCATTTTACAACTTGCTAGACAGCTTTTTAGTCATCCTAGTTTGCACACTAGTGGCAAATCTAGACATGATTCCTTTGTGCATAGGAAACAAGGTGTCAGATGAAGCCAGCAATAGTAGCGACATGCACTACTGCAAAGGGGACTATTGGCGACGGACAAATTCCTTTGTGCATAGGAAACAAGGGGACTTTTATTTCGTCAAAATTTCGGCAGCACCTACCCGCTGTACTTAATCGGATCCGGATCCTCTCCTAATGAGAGGGTTCCTAATATCTCCTAATGAGATCTTGGCCTTTGATTTATCAATCAAAGGCCAAGATCTCCTCATGCACAAAAGTAGGCGGGAGATAAGGCCTAGATATTGGCCTTTGATTGATAAATCAAAGGCCAAGATCTTCTTATTAGTAGGTATTAGAAGAGGATTCATTAGGAGAGGATCCCAATTCGTTCTCCGAGTACACTATAGTACACGGAGAACAACGAGTAAGCGCCGCCAACAATCCTGTATGCATATATCTCAAAAATAAATTAATTTAAAGTATTATAATTTTTCTAAAATAATCCTCTTCACAAATAAATTATTTTTATTTATTTATAATAGTTACTTCTAAAATAATCTTTAAAATATTCATTTTCTTTAAAATACTTCTTTTCTCTCGCTTTCCTAGTATTACGACACATCATATAACAAAATAATTCAACATCGCCATAATATTACCCAACTACAATATTGAAAATAATTGCTAACAATAATGACTAATCTTCAACACACAACCATAATAACTTTTCATCGTGAACATAGAAGAACTAATCTAATAATCAAAACACACAACCATAATAACTTTTCATCGTGAACATAGAAGAACTAATCTAATAATCAACTGACAGTATACAGTATACGTATTATGCTTATACCACATGTATCATCTATTCTACTTAATAAACAACATGAAATTAATCCGTAATAACTGAGCATGAGAGAATAACAAGTCCAAATGGGTCTTGCCTTGGTTCGTGGCGTTGGACTTGACGGCGACGGGAGAGAGGATCAGCGGAGAGGGGCTGCCGGGGTTGTCGGTGACGTGAGGACAACGAGACGGCGTCGATAGCGGCTAAAGGAGGAGCTCACGACGGATCTGAGCTCAGGGCGGATCTCAGAGCTATCGGACGTCGGGGAGGATCTCGGGTCTGAGGTAGTGCAGGTCTGACTATGGGGAGGGCGACGAGCGGCGGCGCTGGGGATTCAGGCGGCGCGGTGGAGGAGATGGCGGCTGCTGCGGCGAAGCCGGCGGCGAAGGCGGCGGCGACGAGGGTCTGAGGTTGGGGGGTCGGGATCTGGGAGGGGGGGGTTGGTCTCGGTAAAAACGGGCGCGGGGTGCCCAAAATTTTGGGCGCCCGCGCCCGAAATTTTTTTCCCACCGAAAAGTTTTAGCGACGGATAATTCCGTCGCTAAAAACTGTTTTAGCGACGGAAATTCCGTCGCTATATTGGATTTACCGACGGAATTTAATATTGTCGCTATTATTTTAGCGACGGAAATATTCCGTCGCTAAAATATAATTTTCCGTCGCTATAAAGCTATTTTCCTACGGATAAATAGCGACGGAAATTCCGTCGCTATAAGTTATGTTATAGCGACGGAAAATTCCGTCGCTAAATATCCGTAGGCAATAACCCATTTTCTAGTAGTGATGATCTAACGAGCGTTCCAGAAGATCTATATGTTTTTCTATTCTGTAGTTTATCTAGTTTGCTTTATGGTTATTCTAGACCTTGTGGGCCTCTTATGTACATACTCTTTCATGTATCAGACTAGGTTATAGCCAGGGGTCTTTGCTTATCTATTTCCGGATCATTTATATATCAAACATATCATGTTCTCTTATCTTCTACTGGGTTTGTGGATACAGACTTTTTTTTTTGTCAATGAATTAATTTTATTCCATTCACCAAAATGAAACAATTATACACATCAAGATCTCTTCAGAGAGATAACTAACAAGAAAACATCACTTAACTAACCAATCTTACAAAGATAAAAACCAGTCTCTATTTACCGCTATAATGTAACTGCTCATGTAGATGGTTAAGATATCAATTTTGATATTCCTAACCACTTGGGATGCTGTTCTTGATTTCTGCTGAAAACACCTGAGATTCCTCTCCCTCCAGATACTATATATAGCCGCCGAAATTGCCATCCTCTTCAAGTTCTGCTTGAAGCCATTTCCTCTTAATTTGGTAGAAAACCAATCTATCAGTGTATTCCACTCACAGGCTTGCCATTCAAACTTAAGCCATTCCATAATAGATAACCACACTTCTCTTGAAAAGGAGCAGGTAAAGAAAAGGTGATTTCTGTTTTCCAAAGCAGTCGAACACAGATAACAAGAATTTGTGCTTATAATACCTCTCTTCATCAATCTTTCTTGAGTAAGGAGTCTGTTTTGCACCGCCAGCCAAAACACAAATGTATATTTTGGGTAGTTCATCTTTCCCCATACTGTATTGAACCAGGGCACCTTTGAGACAAGTGGGAAAATTTTGCATAAACTGCTGACAGTTTAATTTTTGAATTCTTATAGTATGAACTCAGAAGCTCCAGCAAATTTCTACTCCTCCCAAAACAACCAAAGCTTTATTCCTGGTTTTGATGAGTTGTTTCCAGCACCACGAGTCCCCAGTTTTTGCATTAACATTCCAAATATCTGAATGGATTAGATAGTTCCCATGAATCCATTTAACCCATAGCATTTTCTTGTTTACATGTACATACCATAAGCTTCTTAAAGCTGATGCCAAGTTCCATAAGGAAGCAGAGAATACACCCAAACCTCCTTGTTTTCTACCATTGCAAACTCTATCCCATGATACTAACGGAATTCTAAGAGAGTTCTCAGATTTTCCCCATAAAAACTTCCTACATAACTCATCAATCCTCTGAGTAACTCTGACAGGGAGAATGTAATTCGATGTCCAGAAGTTTTGAACTCCTAGAATCACACTTTTAATCACTTGAACCCTCCCTGCATAAGATAGGTTGTCATGCTTTAACCAACTTTGAAACTGGCCTGAAATTTTCTCTATAAGAGGATTACAATCCTCACATGAAAGCCTTTTACTGATCAAAGGAACCCCCAGATATCTAAAAGGGATTGTGCCTTCAGTGAATCCCAGGAACCTGTGTATAGCCTCTTTAATAGAAACATTCACACCCCCATAATATATAGCACATTTATCCAAATTAGCTTCCAAACCAGTGGTCGCACTAAAGTCTTTAATGCACTGAAATAATTTTTGAACTGAGTACAAGTCTCCTCTGGCAAAAAGAAGTAGGTCATCCGCAAAAATGAGATGAGTTATTTTGAGCTTTTTACACTTTGGATGATATTTGAAAGAACTGTCATATTTTAAAAGATCCAGTTTTCTTGACAAGTATTCCATGCCCAAAATGAATAGGTATGAGGAAAGGGGGTCACCCTGTCTTAACCCTCTTCTCCCTTAAAAATATCCATGAAGAGAGCCGTTTAGAGAGATTGAGAACTTAGGAGAAGATATGCAAGCCATGATCCAGTTCACCATTACTTTAGGAAACCTCAGTCCATGAAGCATTTCTTTCAAGAATTCCCAATTCATTGTGTCAAAAGCTTTACGAATATCAATATTTAGCATGATTCTAGGTGAGATGCAATTCATTGTGTCAAAAGCTTTACGAATATCAATATTTAGCATGATTCTAGGTGAGATGTATTTCCTGGTATAATTTTTAGCAAGCTCATGAGCATTTAGCATGATTCTAGGTGAGATGTATTTCCTGGTATAATTTTTAGCAAGCTCATGAGCCAAGGAAATGCTGCTAGTAATCTGTCTCCCTTGATAAAAGCACTCTGGGCCTCATTCACAATATCCCCCATAATTGATTTAATCCTATCTGCTAAGATCTTGGAAATAAATTTATACAGGCAGTTGCAGCAGGATATAGGCTTGAAATCAGATGGTGACTTAGGACATTTTACCTTTGGAATTAGGGTGATGGAGGTAGAGTTGACCATTCCCAACATCTTCCCATTCTTGAAAAATTCCAGTATAGCAGATGTTACTTCATCCCCAATCGCAGGCCAAACTGATTTGTAGAAAGCCACCCCATACCCATCAGGACCAGGAGCTTTATTTTCATCCATGGAGAAAATGGCCTTTTTTATTTCTTCAATAGAAACTGGCCTAGATAGGAAATTTGCCTGTGTATCTGATAAGCAAGGTCCTGCTTTAATAACCTGAATGTCTGGTGCAACAGTGGCAGTGGAAGCCCCCATCAAGCTTTTGTAATAAGCTACTAGCTCATTTGCAATCTCATCTTGATCAGTTATTCGTTGTCCCATGTTATTATAGAGCACCAACACTTTATTATGATGTCTATTTGATTTTATCCTCGAATGGAAGAATTTTGTGCACCTATCACCTTGAACACTCCATTTAATCCTAGCTTTTTGCTGGAGGAAAGAAAGCTCACACTCCTGAAGTTTATTAAATTCAGCTATACACTTTTTCTCTTCCTTAATGAATACAGGATTGAGAGGGCTAGACTGGAGTTTTTCCTGAGCATCATCCAGTGCAAATTTTGCTCTTTGAACTTGCTCACTGATGTTGAAAAAATGCTTCTTGTTAATATCTTTGAGAACTCCTCTTAGATGCTTAAGCTTCATGCAAACTGAGTACATTTTATATCCCTCTATCTTTGTTTGCCAAGTTGAAGTGACAGCTGGAAGGAAACTATCATGGTTTGCCCACATATTAAATAATTTGAAGGGTTTTTTTCCACCTGGACATTCCTCAAAAAAAGATACTAGAGCAGGGGAGTGATCAGAGAAATTAGGGAGTAAGAATTCAACCTGACTAGATGAATACAAGTGAATCCAAGCATCATTGACCAGTGCCCTGTCCAATCTACTCCACACCCTTGAGTCTTGATCTTGCTTGTTATTCCAAGTATAAAAACAACCAGTAGTTTTAAGATGGTTGAAACTGCAATCTTCAATAAAATCTCGAAAGTCTTTAAAGTCAGCTTCAGCAAGGATAGATCCTCCTAACTTTTCCTCATTACTGATAACAACATTGAAATCACCACATAATAGCCATGGTCCACTTCCAATTGATAGTTTCATCATTTTCAATTCCAGCCACAAGTTCTTTCTTGCTTGCATTTGATTTAAACCATATATTGAAGTAATGGTACAATTAATTCCCCATCCAAGGATTGAACTTTGCAGGAGATACTTTGATCTGACATCTTGATAACTTGAATATCCAATATATTTGGATTCCACATAATCAAAATCCTAGCTTTTCCCTGATTTCTGACATTAGATAGCCAGTTCCAGTTTTTTGCAATACTTTTTGCAGCAATCTTCAATCTGTTTTCTCTAATTTTTGTTTCAAGTAAAGCAATGAAAGAGAGATGATACTGAGATAAGAACTGCTTAACTAAATGCTGCTTAGAGGATTTATTTAATCCTTTCACATTCCAAAAAGATATATTCATCATTGTCTCCCCCCCCCCTCTATCCAATGTAGAGGGATCAATATCCAAAATATCTAGGTATGAAAAAGCATTGGTTGGGATTGATGACTTCATGTGTTTGCCTTTTTGAATATGTAACCATGAGCTACTGCCCTGTGTAGTACCCCCAGATCTGTGAACATTTCCAGTATTGGCTTGATTTTCATGCACCAAAACATGCACAGACTCATGCTCAAGCTTTTGACCAGAAGCTGTAGACCCTTGCAGTTCTACCTTCCCATATTCACCCACTATGTTCTGCTTTGAGGTAACTTTTGCTTGTTCCAAATGATGAGAGCACCCCACTAATCCATCAGTCTGTTGATCAGAATTTTTTCCAGTTTGTATAACAGGTTCATTTACAGCAGACTGAGTTTGTACATTATTGACCTGGCCTTCCTGTCTATAATCGTGTATATCATTAACATTCTCCTTCTCTACAATACCAGATATAGAAGTTTTCTTTGGAATCCATCTTTGAGTTCTCATTTTATTCCTGCAGAATTGTGTATCATGCCCCACTAACTTGCACAGATTACACCATTTGGACTTTAACTCATATATCACCTTCTGTATGATTTGTTTCCCTTTAGGACCTTGAATGATGATTTGGTCTGGGAGAGGGGAAGGCATATTAACCTCAACCAGTACTCTTGCGTATGTCAAACGCTGCCTATTTGCTGTTAACCTGTCAGTAGTGGATACAGACTTATGATATCTATCTATTAGTATTCTGTGGGATCTGTTATATATCTATGTTATATATTTTGGTTCTCCTATTCTGATCTACACATGGTTGTGTGATATATTCTGTGTTGTTATTCTGGATATTAGATGTATGTGATGTATGTACAGGATGATCTTATATGCTTATGTATATGCTCTTGGGTAAAGTTTGACCTAATTGCATATTCTAGCTAGCCTAGTTACAAGCTTAGAACGTGAGTGTTAGTCCTGGGGCATGCCAAGATTTTGTTGGTAGCAGAGCCTATAGCTCTTGTACGTACATCAAGATATTCCAATAAGGAATACCACAAAGTTTATATATTGCGTTTGATTATACAATTTTTGACTTTTTATTCCTTGATTCCCACTAGAGTCTCTTCTCTTCCTATGTTAGGAGAGATATGTCATCATGCCTCTTCTACCGTAGCCACATCCCCGTCAATTTCTAAGTTTGTCTTTGTATTCTAGGCTTTGATGGAGCAGGACCGTCATTGAGAGAAGGGGCGATGTTATGGGTTTGATGCAATGAGGATGGCAGTAGAGCTCCATGGTAGGATTCCCTAGGAGGAGTAGAGACCAAATCATTGATGATTCGGTGGCGGAAGACCATTTTTAGTTTGCTCAATGCCACATCTAGTCACAATGATGACTGAGTTCAATGCAAGTCTATCTTAAGCACATAGCCCTAGAGTACGATGAGTCTGAGGAGTCCAGCTAGTCCATTCCACTTATCTGGGTTGAGTTTACCCGAAGGTCCACCGAGCTGCTTTTCGCAGACACCTATCAGTCAGTGATGCGTCACTAGTTCCTAGACCTAAGGCAGAGTGCCATGACAGTTATAGATTATGTGGCCGAGTTCACCAGACTTAGCTAATACGTAGAGGTGCTAGTAGTGAATGAGGCTGACAAGGCCAAAGCTTTTGCAAATGTCTTTTGAGAGCAGATTTGTATTAATAACGTCCACCAATTGTGTATCTCATATTTATACGGATATCGATGTTGTTGACCATGTTGACCGATAGTCCAAAAACTAACTACCTCATATCTAGGTTAGAACAAACCTCTCCTATGAGTTTGGACTCAAGTTAGAAAGTTAATAAGATAAACCCAAGAGTTGGAGAGCTTAGATTAGGGTTTTAAGTGCAAAATTAGAGTGAGTGACATTATTGTAATTACGAAAAAAATTGGGAATTGAGGGAAAAACTATAAATGGAAATGTGCTCTCTTACTTCAAACCATAGTTGGGTTTTAGGGTAGCCTTCACATAGAAGAGACTGCGTGAAAGAGAGAAGGGAGTGAAGTTAAGAGTGTGATGGTTTTGAAGAAGAAAGATATCAAAATCGAAGAAGAAGGATATCAAAAGATATAAGTTGAGAACCAATCAACCAATCACGTCATTGATCCAAGTGAAGATACATTTTCTTTCAAGCTCAATCCTTTCCTTTTCAATTTTACATCCTAGCTCTAACTAGGCTTGTTCGTGATAGACCTAAGATGCAAATTTTGCTCGATCGATGAAGAAAACTCGGGTTTTACGACCGATATCTCTCAAGGCAAGCATGTCTACCTTATTTGTTTAAATGAGTAACCTTGGACTTCTATTTTATTCATGTTTTATCTCTTAATGCATGTTTTTATTGATGGATATGTTCATGTCTAGCTATTTTCCTTATGAAAGCTTGTACATTTGGATAATACCAAAATATTAAGATTTCTCTTTAGATTCTTGATGAAATAAACTCAAAATATTTACAAATAATTCCTACTGTGGACATAAGAAATGGGTAATTCTTGAAATAATATTTAATTAGAGTATGTGACAGTAGAATTTGATAAATTACATAAAAACTGTAGTTTTTTTTAAAACTGAAGTCTGTTAGGTGGAATGCACATGATCACTCTGCTAAGCACATGTGCCGATCGGGCAACAACTCAGTTTGAGAAGTTCGATTGGCTACTTATCTGACATGGTGTGTTATTGAGCACATATGCACAACCACCGAGTGCATGCGCTCAATCTGCAAATTGTCAAATTCTAATTATGTGCATATTTTGAGATTCTGACTTCTAGTTTCACTTCTATTGTCTTCGTTAGCTCCCTTGAAGTGAAAACCAATGACAAGGGATATTTACAAGTAGTTTGATATCTTGTAAAGTTTTATGGATTTTTTGGAATCCTTCCAATAGTGCTTTTTCAGAAGTATTTGCATTCTGTATGTTCGAATCATGTTTTGTGAGCTTTTGTATGTATGATGTGATGCTAGGAATGTGTTGAGATAGTTGATATCAACGACTTAGATGATTTTACGCAATTGTCTCTAATTTTGCTACACACAAAGGATGAAACCCGTATATTATACATTTTGAGCAAAGTATATATGTTGAACCATGACATTTGGTTGATGCCCAATTTGTGTTATCATGTTGCCCATATAGGATATTACCAGTAAGTATACTTGTTCAGAGAATTTTTTCCATTTAACCATGTTTGGAGTACCGATTCATTTGAGTTTGTGATATATCCATGGTATCTCATAGTGAATAATGAATTTTGTTTGGAGTGCCTTGTTTGCACGAGCTATGAGAAAAGATAATGTCTTTGGATTCATGATTCGACATTTCATCTTCTTTGAGTTCCCAGATACGAAGGGAACTCCGGTTCAACACCGTGTCAATATCATCTAGATAGGTATTGGGTTTCATGAAAGTATGTTTTTTTATGAGCTGAGATTCTCAGGATTGATGCATAAAATTTCATATACAACAAAACCAAGAAAAAGTAATCTGATGGATTTAATTTTGGGGACTAAATCTTCAGTGTTATGGGGGGTCGTGGTCGTGCTTGTTAGACCTATTGGTCTGTATATGAGGGTTTTGTCGGTACCAAAAATTGTTGGATCCCATGGAACTTACACATATCCTTAGCGAAGGTCTTTCCAAAAAAAGATGTTAATAATTGAAACTTGATTCGATCAAGGAAGCAATATGTGATATGGAATCTATCCAATTAAGTTTCAGATGTGTTGTTTTGTATGAGTAGTTCCAATTAGCAATGAATAGTAGGTGTGTATGCTTGGATGTTTAATTTTAATTTTATGCTATTTTTTCTCTGTGTTACTTTTATAGCTGTTTACAAATATTTTTGGCATATTGGACATCTGCATTTTCTTTCTGCTGTTTAGTCTATCTTTCCTTGTATGTTCTCCATGTTAGATCTTTGTGAGTGTATCTGTTATGATATTCTCTACCTATATCTGCTTTCATTTATTTTCACCTTTGGTGCTGCTATGGATTGCTTTCTTGATGGCCCCTAGATTTATTTTCTTCCTTCTTCCTCTAGGTTGTAGGAGAAATCGGTTATGGTTCAAATTCAAAAGTTTGGACAGTTTTACCCTTTACATAGTTAGTGAGTAGCTCTTTTATGTTTTACCCTCGTGTTTAAGTTTTTTACTTAAAATTCCTACCATGCTAAATTGCTTATTGTTGTATTATCTGGATTAGAGGTAGTTTGATTAGAAGTTGACTGTTGTCAATTTTGCCCACCTCAACTGCATAGTTACTATTTCACCCTTATTTTACAATAGTTTTAGATAGATGAGGCTTAAGTATGTGTTTATTTGGAACCGTCTGACCAGGTTTCCGTGTACATATTGCCAATCGAGTTACATGCTCATATCTGTAGATAGGATGGGGGTAACAATAATGTAGTCTCCACCATGAAAGCTACTATCTATAGCATAGTTTTGGCAACTATTCAACGACATGAGGAGTTGACCAGTATTGATCAGGATAGGGGAGAACAGAAGTGCCCCAGAGCTTTTATAGTGGCTGGACACCAGAGGGGAGCTAGTGGAGATAGCCAGCTGCTAAGAGACCTTTTGTGCCATTGATTTAGAGGGTTGTAGTGTGTGATTTCTACATGCACTTTGGACATATCACCAAGGATTGCTACCACAAGTTGGGAAAGCACTACACATGTAGCTGCAAAGGGCATTGCCAGGATCATCCCACTATTTTCTTCAAACTGCATTAGCATCCGGTGGTGCAGTGCTAATCCCGCCACCTAGAGCATTGCTTCTACCTCAGAAGGATGCATTTTAGGGGTACTTTTATCAGTAGTACCAATGTTGATGGCCACCACAATAGGTAGCTAGAGGACATGTCATGGATTTGATAGCATAGGAGGAAACCCACCCCGAGAGAGCATTATAGGTACCATCCTGACTAAATCTGTAACTGCACGCACTTTATTCTACTTTGGTGCATTCCATAGTTTTCCATCTTTTGCATTTATCACTACGCATCACATTCTCTACATCCTTATGGAACCTACATGGAGATTTAGGATTAGTATTAGGATGATAGTTTTAGACCAGGAGTGCAAGTTGTGTCCGATAGTCATCTTGTAGTCGAGAGTTGTATACTGATCTTCTAGTGTTAGACTACCCTAGTTTTGATGTCATACTAGGCATGGATTGGTTGAATACCTTATATGCAATCATCTTTTATCATTAGTAGCGCATTAGATTCCTTCTGCTTAGACACACACTCTTCGAGTTTGTGTGCAACAGTGAGAGTCTAGATCTGCCTGAGTACTATGCCATTTCCACTGATATCTTAGACTTGAAGGAAGTTAGAGGAATAGTAGAGGAGAAACCTATCCCGCTAGTTGGGGGAATTTAAGGATGCTTTTTGTGATGAGTTACCCAACATAGCGCTACCTCGTAGTACCGAGTTTACCATCGACCTAGTACTGGGGACTACCTTGATATCTAAGCTAGCTTGCCATATGGCCCCTAAGGAGCTCAAGGAGTTCAAGGATCAGTTGAAGGACTAGATGAGGAATGATTTCATTTCCATAGTTGTTCTTCCTGAGGAGCATCAGTCTTGTTGGTGAGAAAGAAGGACAAATCTAATAGGGTCACCATCAAGAACAAGTGATCTATTCCTCGCATCAATGATTTGTTCGATCAGCTAGGGAGAGCGACAATATTCTCCAAGTTAGATCTGAGATCTGGGTACCATCAACTTTGGGTGAAGAAGGAATATATACCCAAGACTGATTTTTGGAGCAGATATAGGAACTTGTATTTTTAGGCATGCCTTTCAAAGTGACTAAGGCCCTATCTGTGTTCACCACTTTGTTGAATCAAATCTTCACCTACTACCTAGACTAATTTGTTATAGTTTTTATTGATAACATCATGGTGTACTCCTAGAGCAAGGAAGAGCATGAGGATTACTTGAGGATAGTACTAAGATGACGAGGAAAGAGAACTTGTACATTAAAGCTTGGAAAGTGCAAGTTTTGGTTGAGAAAAGTTACGTTCATAGGACACATAGTGCCAGTAACAAAAATAGCCATGGATAGATGAAGATCATGGATGTATTTAGATGACCGCCACCTAAGAATATTGTAGTGATACATAGATTTCCCAGGTGGGTAGGATATTATTGAAGGTTTGTCAAGGAATTTTTAAACATGTCCCATGACCAAGATGACATGGAAGGAGGACAAGTTTGAGTGGACCAAGAAGTGTCAGTAGTCTATCAAGGAGTTGAATAAAATACTAACCACCACCCTTATTCTAGCCATTCTAGAGGGATCGAGAGGATTTTTTGTTCTTAGTAATGCATCTCACAAATTACTTGGCTGTGTGTTGATGTAGAATGGCCTAGTGATTGGTCACACCTCTAGGCAGTTGAAGCCTCATGAAAGGACTATGCTACCCATGATTCGGAGCTTGTCATGATTATCTTCATCCTAAAGATGTGGAAGCATTATCTATTGGGTGAAAGAGTTGAGGTCTTTACCGCCCATTGAAGTATATTTTCACTAAGAAGGAGCTCAACATGAGACAGAGGTGATGGTTGGATCTGATAGAAAACTATGAAATTATGCTACAATACCATCTAAGGAAAGTGAATGTAGTCCCCGATGCCCTATGTCGATACCCAGAGTTGAGGAGGTTGACTGCTTAGGTAGACCTAGTGTAAGACCCCGTAAATTTGAATATTTTATGATAAATAATAATAAATATGTTATATAGTAAAAAATAATATATCTTGATATTTGAGTATGATAAGAATTGATTTGAGATCAATTCAATGTATATTTTTAAAAATATGAGTGCAAATGCACAAAACATGCACAAAGGCCAAAAGAGTAAAAATCTGTGAATAATGACCAGTTATGAGTTTCTATGTTTTACATACCCATGCAGTCAGAATATGAAAAAGTATAAAAGACCAAAGTTGTAGATCTGTTCAACATATTTCCAACAAATCTTAGATCACTTCATTCCGAAGTCGGATGAGAAAGTTACAACAAAAATACCAAAGGTTATTTTTCTAGTCAGACTAGGTTTCCTGGTTCGGGTCAAACATGTTTGTTTCGGGTTTGCCTCTATAAATACCTGTGTTTTTCACGAAAATTCATTTCTTTTATCATATCTATAAACCCTAGCAGCCACCCTCTCCCCTAAAAAATCCTAGATCTTTTTCTTATGAATTTGGAGAGCTTTGTGAAGCAAAACACCGACACGAGGGCGAGATCATCGACATGTGGCGAGGGAGAACGGGTTGTTTATGCTCGGGGATAACTTGCTGCTTGTTTCAGAGGCTTGCACATGATATTAAGGCAAGATCACTTACATCCAAACCCCCCATAGTTAAATAACTAGTTTAGAAGTTTAAATTGTGTTTACATGCTTATATCTTAATCTAATGTAAAAAAGAATAGATTTTTGTTGTTAGATCTTAAACAAATATTAGATCTACATAATTTTCTTACTATTTATAATAGAAACATGATCATGATCATTAGATTTCTTCAAAATTTTATTTTTTAACTTGTTAATCATGTTCTAATCGTGTTTAAACCCTATTTGATATTTAATTGAGTTTACATGTGGATTAAAGATTGTTTTCCTAGTCAGACTAGGTTTCCTGGTTCGGGTCAAACATGTTTGTTTCGGGTTTGCCTCTATAAATACCTGTGTTTTTCACGAAAATTCATTTCTTTTATCATATCTATAAACCCTAGCAGCCACCCTCTCCCCTAAAAAATCCTAGATCTTTTTCTTATGAATTTGGAGAGCTTTGTGAAGCAAAACACCGACACGAGGGCGAGATCATCGACATGTGGCGAGGGAGAACGGGTTGTTTATGCTCGGGGATAACTTGCTGCTTGTTTCAGAGGCTTGCACATGATATTAAGGCAAGATCACTTACATCCAAACCCCCCATAGTTAAATAACTAGTTTAGAAGTTTAAATTGTGTTTACATGCTTAGATCATAATCTAATGTGAAGAAAAATAATTTTTTTGTTGTTAGATCTTAAAAAAATATTAGATCTAAATGTTTTTCTTGTTGTTTATAATAGAAACATGATCATGATCATTAGGGTTCTTCAAAATTTCATTTTTAACTTGTTAATCATGTTCTAATCATATTTAAACCCTAATTTGATATTTAATTGAGTTTATATGTGGTTTAAAGATGAGAAAACCTTAGGTTTGTGATACCTAAGTGTTAAAAATATAATTTAATAAATGTATATCTTTTCTAAGTCTTTTGGCAATCATGCTTATATTTAATATGTTAAAAGTTTATGCTTTAGATTGAAGAATTTGGTTAATTAGGCTGAAAAACCCTAATTAGATTAACACAAGAGTTTGATTTATGATTCGAGATAATTTCAGTAAGTGATTATCAAAGTTTAAGTGTTGTTATATGTTTTATATATGTTTTAATATGTTTTAAATATGATTAAAGATTTAAATATAATTTCTTGTGTAAATAATCATGCTTGTTATGTTCTGTAGAAAAACTGTTGCACATATATACTGTTTAACTAGAAATTTGAAGTAAAAAATGAAATCCAAATTGAACCAAACTAATGCCAATTTAAAGATATGTGAATATATATTTCAAAACAGAAAACTATTCCTAAAGATAGGTTTCCTAGAGAAAGATATACTCAATTTACTAATGATACATTCTGCAGAAAAACTGTTGCACATATATAACGTTTAACTAGAAATTAGAGATATCATATGAACTCCAAACTAAACTAAACAAATGCCAAATGATAGCTATGTGAGTCTAGTTTCCAAAACAATAAAATATTCTTAAAAATAGTTTGTCAAGAGAAAGATATGCTCAATTGACTAATGATATGTTCTGCAGAAAACTACAAATGTGCTGATTTAAAATAATTGATATATAACATGAGAGTTTCTTAAGTTTCGCTCTTGTTTGTTATTTTCGAGAGAGTTTCTTAATTTTGTACTATTATATTATAATGATTAAGAGTTGTTTAGCATCTGAGATATTATTGAACATCAGTTATGGACACGCACACCGAGATATGTGCACGTATGCTTAGTTTATGTTGTGTTAACATACTTTTGTTCATATAAAGAAGTATAGTTATTCATGTATCCGAAATAGGAAGATAAAACCTATTTCCGTAGGACAATTGAGTAATAGTATTACAAAAGTATCGTCATTTCATGTATCCGAAATAGGGAGATAAAACATATTTTCGCAGGACGATTGAGTAAGAGTATTACAAAGATATCGTTATTTCATGTATTTGAAATAGGGAGATAAAACCTATTCCAGCAGGATGATTGAGTAAGAATATTATAAAAGTATCGTCATTTCATATATCCGGAATAAGGCAATAAAACCTATTTGCCGCAGAACGATTGAGTAAGAATATTACAATAGTATCGTTATTTTATGTATCCGAAATAGAGAGACAAAACCTATTACCGCAGAGCGTTGATTAAGAATATTACAAGAGTATCGCTATTGTATAAGGAGATGCACACATATATGTATCATCAGTTGTAGTTACTCTCATGTTAGAGGGGTTATTGGTTGGGACAAATTGGGGCTAAGTGGGAAAATTATTCCAATAAAATAATTTTATCCCTTTGGGATATTTTGAGTGGGGTAAAGTGGGATAAAGTGAGATAATGAGATAATTTGAGCATTTAATTTGACAATTCATGTGGGATAATTAATGATGTGGCACCTTATTAAAATATAATTTTATCTATTAATTACTTCTAAATTAACTTATCCAATTGGTTTAGTATATTATAATATAAATATTGTTTTACTTTATATTAAAATATAATATATTGTACTATACTTACAAATTACTATTATTAATTATTATATTATATTATATTATATTATATTAGCATGCTATACTATATATAATAATTAATATAATATAATATCAATATATTTAATATAATATTTTAATAATATAATATTTAATATTATACATTATTTTATTTATACAAAAATATAATATGTTATACAATAATTACTAATTAACATTATATTAGTATGCTACATTATATAATAATTAATATAATATATGAATAATATATTTAATATAATACTTTAATAATATATTATTTAATTTAATATATTATAATATAGTATCATAGGATATAATGTACTTTATAAAATATTATAATATTTTACAATGTAATATTTTTAAAATTTTATATTAAAATTAAAATATAATATAACATATATATATTACATGATAATTACAATAATATATATTAAAAGGTATCATGTTATAGTATAATATATTATATTATTTCAAACTATAGTATTATATTATATTATATCATAATATTAGTAATTATTATATTATATTATAATAGTATGTCATATATATAATAACTATAATAATATTTTATAAATTAATTATATAATAATATATTATATAACAATAATTAATATATGTTATTATATAATATTATTAATATATGTTATTAAAATATTATATAATATTATAATAAATATGTTATACTATAATTACTAATTAATATTATATAATAATATATTACATAATATTATTAATATATGTTATTAAAATATTATATAATATTATAATAAATACGTTATACTATAATTACTATTATATAATATTATTAATATATGTTATTAAATTATTTTATTAAAATATTAGTATATGTTATATTTTATATATCATATCATATATTTATAATATAAATAGCAAGTATTAGTTAAGTAATACAAAAATATTTTAAAATTATCCCAATTGCCTTCAAAGTGGAACAATATTTTTCCAATATGGAGGATTGGGTAAATTTGGGGTAATTATGAGGAAGGGGTGGAGGGGATCATTATATAGTTAGTGTAATTTAGGGGAAAGTGGAGTATTTGTCCCTCAATTACCCCAACAAACCAATAACACCATAAAGTTGACTCCAGTTCCAATTACCCCAATGAATAACACCAAAAAATGATGTTTCAAAAATTATCCCATTATCCTCCAAATTACACCAATGAATAACCCCCCCTTAGATTACCCATGAGTCGGGCACATTCTTTGATTTGTGGCATACAGGATATGGCCTATGGCGATTTTTTTGAGTTGGATGATATTCTCTTATTATTGCGCCAACTACTTGAGAAGTAGTTCGAGATTATAACATTGGTCCTCTATGGTTTAGACTTGGAGTATTTCTTTTGAGTGTTGTTTTCATTCATAGAGTTGGAATTGATATTTAGAGATCTATAATTTGTGACATATGATATATATATGAGGGTTTTCTTATTTTTATTATTTCGCTTGACGTACTACGTCTCGTCTTGTAGGTGTCTAAATATTAACTCCATTAGATACGGGAAAAATAATATAGGTAGACTATGCTTAATAGATAGAGCCTCCACTTTATCTAGCAGCCCTTCCCCTGGGGGCGGATGGAGGTGATCTTACTGTAGCGCTCTGATGCTCTTGTTATTGTTCTTTTTGTTTAAATTGTATATTTCAGGCAGATTAGAGTTTCGGAGAGTCGCAGGATGACGGAGTTCTAACATAGTCGCCGTCGCATAGTTTTAGCAGTTGAAGCTCTACTATTTAGTTATGTTCATTGTTCAGACTTTAAAGTTGTATTCATTTTGTAGAGGCTGTGTGCCTTAGTGAGATTTCATTTGACTCATTGTGTTGAGATGTATTTCTGACTCAGAGATATTTTTATTCTATTTTAGTTGGGCTCATTTGTTGATATACTTCTTCTGTGCATATCTGATTTTAAACTACTTCTATTATTTAACTATTTTGTACCTTCACCTATTTATTGTTTCCACTAGAGAGATAGTGACTGTAATGGTGAAACATGTCATAGCATGGTGTTTGGTGCTTGGCAGGTTTGATAATTCGGGTTTCACCTTGGACTGCAGCCTTGTGTGAACCCTGGGGCATCATAGTTGGTATCAGAGCTCTAGTTCCAGTATCCTTAGGATCATTTTTGTGTCAAATTGTGGAGTTAGGATAGAGTTTCCTAGGATTCATGTATAGAGTCCGCTAGGAATTCCTAGAATGAGTGAGGACGATATGTGCGTATATCTCAAAATTTTGAATTTTTTTATGACAATTATTTTATATTGATTTAATTTGCATGAATACTATATGTTATGTATACGTATTGTGATACACAATATATATGTATATATGTTTACGATCTCACTTACTGTGATCATAAGCTCTCCTCTCGATATTATAAATGTTAGGACGAGTATACGATCGAGATAAAACTCGTACCCGAAGAGCTGGGCAAGCAGAGCCTGAACCGCAGTAGGCTCCACAGTATCTGATCAACTTTAAGACATCGTTTACAGTAAGATTTTGTAGCACTCGAGGAGCGAGAGGCGTATCCGTTTTGCCAGCAGTATCACTTTCTGGTGTTCCACCACCAATTGTACCAGTCATGCCTAATCCCAAAAAACTCCTAATCTCCATCAATAAGGTGGGGTGTGGCCAGTTCATAATACCTTTAACCATCACTGGGTCGACGGGTATCCCATCTCTAGTGATCACATGACCCAAAAATAGCACATTCCCAAACTAAAATTCACACTTCTTAATCTTTGCATACAACTACTTCTCTCTCAAAGTCTCTAATACAATTCTCAGATGTTCTTCATTGTTCTCTAAACCCTTTGAATAAATTAAGATGTCATCATTGAAAACCACCATAAATTGATCTAAACATGGGTAAAATATTCAGTTCATTAAATCTATAAATGCAGCTGATGCATTAGTCAGTCCATATGGTTCACAGAAATTCATGGAGACCATACCTAGTCCAAAATGTAGCCTTTGACATGTCCTTGCGTTTAATCTTCACCTGATAGTATCCTGACATCAAACTAATCTTAGAAAATATTGAGCTCCTTGGAGCTAATCAAATAGACCATCTATCCTAGGAAGTGGGTACTTATTCTTAACTATCATCCTATTCAACTTCCTACAACTTATATCATACTCCCATTTTTCTTCTTCACAAACAACATCAATGCTCCCAATGGAGACACGCTAGGTTTGATAAATTCTTTATCTAACAATTCCTAAAGCTACTCCTCAGTTCCTTCATCTCATTAGGTTCCAATCTATAAGGGGCCTTAGATACCAAGGTGGGCCCTGGGATCAAGTCTATGACAAACTCTATTTCTCGGTCTGGTGGCAATTTTGGCAAGTCTTCTAGGAAAACTTCTAGGTAATCACTCACACTCTGACAACTTCTTCTCATTCAATTTCTCACTCATCACACAAGCCAAATATCCACTATAGCTCTATCTCAACAGTTTAGTGGCCTTCATAAATGAGATTAGGTGTGTGAGTGATCTTTTACTCTTTCCTTGGAAAATAAAACTTGCACTTCCTTTTGGTTTAAATTTTATTAGTCTTTTCAAAATAGCCTATAGTAGTATGATAAGATGCTAACCAATCCATTCCTATGATAACATCAAAATCTAGCATATCTAGGCATATAAAGTCTACATTCATGCTATCATCACTCATTAGAACTCCAGAATTCTTGTAGGCATATGATTCTAGGAAATTACTACCCATACTATTTCGTAGTGTCATTGAATTGGTAAAGTTCCTTGTAAAGTGAAGTGATATAAAATAGTGTTTAGATCTAGGGTCAAAAAGTGCATGAGTAATGAATGAACATACGAGAAGTATACCTTCCACCACAGATAGCAATGCCTGAGCATCCTTCTTTGCCAGAGCAAGGACCGTTCCTTGATTCCTTTGTTTTTGCTACACACTCTAGTGAGACTGAGACTTATGTGGTGGTGTTTGATTTCTGTGAGGTATTAGCTCAAGCAGTGCGGTTTCCTTCTGGTACTTGCTCTGTTATTAGTTGATACTTCAAGGTCAAGTAGTCTCTCTTAAAATGTCTAGGCTAACCATACTCATAGCATCCATAGTGATGTTTGTAATACCCAGAGTGATGATTACCACGTCTGGAGTTGGCTAATGACTCATTCAGCTGGTTTAACTATATTCTGACAAAAGGAATATTTTTCTGTGACTAACCTTCCAGGCTGGTTTGATGCTGACTTGTGAATAGTGAGGCTTCCATTTGTTCTTGGGCATTTTGCCGAGTTATGTTTCTTGTTGTGGATTTCTTAGTACTCTAGTTGGTCCTTCTCAATTTTTATTATGTCTCTACTAGTTCCGCGTAATCCTTATTTTGAGGGCCACTAGGTTTCTCCTAATATTTCCCCTATGTCCCCGTTAGAATTTCTTGGTCTTAACAAATTTTTTGGCTATTAGATATGGAACAAACCTTAATAGTTGAGCGAATTTAGCCTCATACTCCCGTACCATCATGTTATTCTACTATATAGCTCCTGAAATTCAATTGCCCATTTATCCCTAACACCCTTTGGGATATGCTTTTTGTCACAAGCTCTATAAATATGTCCCAATTGATTAGTCTTAGGGTGGTCCTCTCTAACCTCAGCGTTTTTCTCCACTAATGTTCAACTGCCTCCATGGACATAAAGGTAGAAAAGGATACTTTTTCCTTACTCAGTATAGTTTAAAATAGTGAATATCTTCTCCATCTGTAAAATATAGTCTTCTGCCACTAAAGGATCGATGGTTCACAAAAAAGTCAGAGGGATGAGCTTCTGAAATTGTTTTAGGGCTGAGATAGTAGGTATCAATTGGTTGCGCCTAGGATTGACACTAAGCTTGAGGATCTGGGCAATCCACTCTAAGGGATCTAGCATTTATTTTGCTAGCAAGCTCTTACCGGTGTTCCTTACTACTGCTACAAGTTGAACAACCCTCTCCTAGACCCTCCAAGCCTTGTCCCTCCTTGTTCTGTGTTTTATTTTCTCTTGCCCCTAGGATTGACACGATGCTTGAGGATCTGGGCAAGCCACTCTAAGGGATCTGACATTGATTTTGCTAGCAAGCTGCTTACCAGTGTTCCTTACTATTGCCGCAAGTTGAACAACCCTCTCACTACATTATCTACATGAAAACATAGCCAAGATTCAGATTCCATAGATTAATAATAGTACTCAAATTAAAATAATTCTATTACTTGCATGATATATAATGAATGACAATTTGATCAACGTAGAGCACTATCTAATAGAAAGCTTTTTATTCATAAATATTAGTATATATGTTGTCATCATCTGTAGGGTTCAACAAAAGTACAATACTCCATAACATAGTCATCATCACTAGAGTTCTCCAAAAGTACAATACTCCATAACTTAGACAAGTGTCAAAATATACAACCCCACACCTGGGTGTCTCCCCCTTAAAACTAAAAAGAAAGTACATAAATACAGAGACCTTACTGATCAATCTCTAAGGAGATGAAGAGGAGCTACCAGGGGTGGAATCTAAATCAGAGTCTTCCGCTCGGCTAGGGTTTGCTACCATCTAGATTGATCTCCTCTTGCTCATCAACCCCAGCAGGATCCTCCAACCGCATGCTTCAAGTGTTAGGAAAGAGTCTCTTATGATTCCAACACAGGAACCTTACAATTGAACATTTAGGTGAGTTTTACTCATAACTTTGCATCGAGTTGTCTGAAGTGCATTTGGTTTATGTGGGCATCTTATATTGTAGGTGTAAATTTTGATCTCCCGAAAATAGGGAACTTCGTTTGTATTAATAAGAAGGCTTATTACAAACTAATAAATCGAAATTACAACAGAAGCAGAGGGAAGGCCCTCCTTGTTTAGTGTGAGGACTTTTGGTAGCTACAGGATGCTTCGCTCGATGCTCGTGCCGAGTCTGCTTCCCTTGGACGGTTTGACCGAAGTTGCTGGAGAGCTTCAGTACACAGTAGAAACTCGGATTGATGGAGTTCGGGTTCTCGAGTTCGGCGGCGATCAGGGCCCGGAACTAAGAGGGGATGCTACAGTGCAAGGGTTATGCAAAGAGCTTGCAGTTGACCCGATTGGGAGTCGAGAGCTAGCGGTTCAATTAGCTGATTCAGCAATGAGCGAATCGTTGGACGGCTGAGAAACAACTGAACTTCTTCTTCGTAGCTGGAAAAAGTTCTGAATTGGTGAACCGATCTCCGAACCCCTAACCTGTGGCTGGAAGAAGTTCTTAAATGGTGGAGGGACGGCGTGGTCACTCCTTGAATTATGGGATGTGACCATGTACTGTTGAGAGATGTCTTGTCGCTCATCTGTACTAGGAACGGTCATTCGATGGGTTGTGCTTCACGTCGTGTCACGTAGGAATGGGAAGGCCCACTCCTCGTATGTGAGACAGCGGCTACCCACTACTCGAGTGGATTTGGCCAGCCTACTGTGCACCGGCGGATCCAGCTCTTGACTTGGACCGTTGAGCTGAGTCGCATTTATGAGCGCGCAGGTTGATTAGGCGTCTGTCTGATCACTCGTACTTTGAGCGGCCACTGGACAGGCCTAGAGTACTGTGCCCTCTCTCTTTTCAGGTCATGAGAGGTGGGAAAGCAAGTGCCCGGCACTCGAGTGGGTTTGGACAGCTTGCCCAATGCCGGTGGATCCAGCTCTCGACTCGGACGGATGAGGTGAGCTGCATTTATGAGTGTTCAGGTTGACTCGACACCTGCCCGATCACTCGCGGACGGATGAGGTGAGCTGCATTTATGAGTGTTCAGGTTGACTCGACACCTGCCCGATCACTCGTACTATGAACGGCCACTCGACGGGCCTGGAGTACCGTGCCTTCTCCCTTTAGGTCGAGAGAGGTGGGAAAGCCCGCCTTGGCAGGGTAGCGGATACTCAGCTATTCTGGCGACCTTGAGGTTTGCAAGCGGATCTGACTTTAGACTCGGTCAGGCGAGTTGTAAAAGAAATGCGAATTTTCGTTATTTAGTTGATCTTGACTTGTGCGGGCGAGTCAATCATTCAGGCGAACCTGGGACACGAGTGCGTTTGACGACCGCACGGCTTGGGCCCGTGTTGGCGTTCCTTCTTTGCAGGCGAATTTCTCGCAAGTTTACAGAGGTATTTTTTACCGTCAACATATATGCAGGCAAAAAGCCATCCCTCTAAATCAAAGAGATCTAAATGATGAAAAGAAGGTAGATTACAAAGCCTACACTGATACCTATCTTAATGCGATGTGGGCTTCAAGGGCGATGTTGGTGGCTCTTCATATATGCTAGGTATGCTTTTCTCTATCGATCTTGAGTAGCTTCTTTGCTTTGATGATTGATGCTTTTTCTATCTCTTTAGTAGATAATGGTGCATCTTCTATATCTATTCCTGTTGGCAGTGAGTTTGAGCCGGTGGTTGATTTCGATGGTACTTCTAGTGCTCTTGAGTATGAGACAACTATCGACATACTAGCAAGTCCTACATTGTAAAACCCTAAAAATTTGAGAAAAGAATTTTAAAAGAGTTTTATTATGATTGGTGATCATTCTGGGATGAATAGATCAGATTGGAATCGATTTGAGATCGATTCGTAGTTTCAGCCTCTTTGTCGCGAGTCTGATGAAATCTATTACATTTGTATTTTTAATAATTTTTCTATTGATCAGATGGATGTGAGGTTTATGCTATTGATTTTAAAATGTCAAGATGATACTGTGGGTAAATTTTCGTTACTTTCTGTAAACCGAGATTGAAACCCAATTTTTAAATCATATAAAATTATATATAATATACACACACACACACACCCTAACCATCACTGTTCCACCATAAATATAGTTAAATGGAACGTGAGTAGTATACCATGTGTTTTGAGTATAAACAAGTTCATTCATGAGGAAGAGAAGAGTCGAAACATGCACAATGGCCAAAATCATTAGAACTAGATATTCCAAGTCTAGTCGACCGCGAGACCTGCAGAAAGTTTTCTCTTGTTTTGAGTTCGTTTCAGATTTCTAAAGCCCATATTCATTTTCTCTAGTTTATATATATCAAACTTTCACGAATTTTCTCAGTTTTCTAAGAACCCTAACAGCCACCAAACCCCCACAAACCCTAATTTGATTCTTGGAGAATATTGGAGGCTTTCAAGTGGAATTTTCGGGTAATTTGGGCTTTTGGATTGGAGATCTGCTTTGTCTTAGCATCCTTAATGTTTTTCTACAAGTTTCAGGCGAGTCCATCTCTGCTAATCCCTCTCCTAGTTTTTAAAATGTTTTTAAAGAGTTTTTAACATATTTATAGAGCCAAATTGACTAGTTTATGAATAAAAGTCAATTCTTTTGTATTAAATGTATAAAGACTAGGTCTTTCCATGTTAAAAAGTTTGAGAACGAATTTACAGAAGTATGTAAGATCTAAAAATGATTTAAAATGTGGTTTAATCTGAAGAAAGATGATTTGTTCTTTGTTTCGAGTTTTTATGCATGATTTAGGGTTTTGAATATAAATTTTATGCAAATAATCATGCTATATATGTTGTGTTTGTTTCCAGAAGTTTTTATCTACTGTAAACATGTTTTGATGCAAGTTTCATGCTGATTTAATCATGTTTGAATTATCTAAACATGACGTGAAACACGACACACACAACCTAATTGAGAATCTGGAATATCAGCCCACGGTCGACCACGCCATAGTAGCGGTCGATCGCGTGTAGGACAGAGGCCTGAGTAGGCTCTGGAACCTGTAACGGTCGACCGTCGTTCTTGTGCGCTCGACCGCCACACAGTCAATGGCCTTGTGCATGTTTTGTTCGACAGTTTGAGTTATCGAGCGAGTTTCTCGACCTTGTACTGTTATAATACAATGTTTATGAGTTATTTAACATCTGAGATGCCAGTAAACACCAGATATGGACACGTACACCGAGATATGTATACATGTGGTTAAAGAATGTTGTGTTAACATACTAAATATGAAAAGTATACAAATATTATATTTCCGGGATAGGGAGATGAAACCTATTTTCACAGGGTGATTGAGTAAAAATATTATAAAAGTATCGTCATATTATGTTTCCGGGATAGGGAGATAAAACCTATTTTCGTAGGGCGATTGAGTAAGAGTATTACAAAAGTATCGTCATATTATGTTTTCGGAATAGGGAGATAAAACCTATTGCCATAGAGCGATTGAGTAGGAGTATTACAAGAGTATCGCTAATATATAAGAGATGCACATTTGTAAGTAAAATAAAGTATAATTTTGCTTCCATATTGAATAAGCGTAAGTAGGGTGCTTTCTCTGAGACCATGGCTTACATGACATGGTATTTGGTTGGCTTTTATTTGGATGAGTTCCTTTTACGTTAGATCCATCTACCCGAGTGTAGATCAGGATGAGATATTTGTTCTACAGGTTTGAGGTTTAGAGTATTATCTATTTGTTTGTTGTTTTTCATGCATAGAGTTTGGAATTACTATTTAGGGAGTCACAATTTGAGACATGGTATATACATGAGGGTTTCCTTGTTTGGATTATTTCGCTCGACGTACTAACTCTCGTGTTTTGGATTCCTAAATACTACTCTAGTTAGATTTATATGAATGATTCTATACTTATGTATTCTCTATATTTTTTGTACACTCCTACCCTTTCCCCTGGGGAGAGGTTGAGATGTTCTCGCTATAGCGCTTTGACGCTCATTGTTTTCCCCCTTTCAGGCAGTGAGTCCGGCGCACGGAGAGTCGCAGGTTGATGAGATTTCTTCATAGATTCCATCTAGCTATTTATTATTTAGTAGTTATTTTTTTGTTCGACTGTTTGAGTTATCGAGCGAGTTTCTCAACTTTGTACTATTATGATACAATGTTTATGAGTTATTTAACATCTGAGATGCCAGTAAACACCAGATATAGACACGTACACCGCGATATGTATACATGTGGTTAAAGAATGTTGTGTTAACATACTAAATATGAAAAGTATACAAATATTATATTTCCGGGATAGGGAGATGAAACCTATTTTCGCAGGGCGATTGAATAAAAATATTATAAAAGTATCATCATATTATATTTCCAGGATAGGGAGATAAAACCTATTTCCGTAGGTCGATTGAGTAAGAGTATTACAAAAGTATCGTCATATTATGTTTTTGGGATAGGAAGATAAAACCTATTGCCGTAGAGCAATTGAGTAGGAGTATTACAAGAGTATCACTAATATATAAGAGATGCACATTTGTAAGTAAAATAAAGTATAATTTTGCTTCCATATTGAATAAGCGTAAGTAGGGTGCTTTCTCTGAGACCATGGCTTACATGACATGGTATTTGGTTGGCTTTTATTTGGATGAGTTCCTTTTACGTTAGATCCATCTACCCGAGTGTAGATCAGGATGAGATATTTGTTCTACAGGTTTGAGGTTTAGGGTATTATCTATTTGTTTGTTGTTGTTCATTCATAGAGTTTGGAATTAGTATTTAGGGAGTCACAATTTGAGACATGGTATATACATGAGGGTTTCCTTGTTTGGATTATTTCGCTCGACGTACTAACTCTCGTGTTGTGGATTCCTAAATACTAGTCTCTAGTTAGATTTATATGAATGATTCTATACTTATGTATTCTCTATATTTTCTATACACTCCTACCCCTTCCCCTATGAATGATTACCCAGGTTTCGCGCAAGGCTACAGTCCTGACTTAGTTGTTTATGTTCATACTCTAGATTTGTATTTCATTTTGTAGAGGCTGAGAGCCATAATGATACTTTGTTCAACTCATTATACTTGAGGTTTATTTTAGACTCAGAGATATTTCTATTCTATTTTAGTTGGGCTCACTGATGATTATTTTTCATACTTCCTCTATGTATTTCTTGCTTTGCTCTATTTCTTTTATTTGCCTGTTTGTACCTTCACTTATTTGTTGTTTCCACTAGAGAGATAGTAATTATGATGGTAAAACATGTCGTAACACGGTGTTTGGTGCTTGGCAGATTTGACAATCTAGGTTTCACCTTGGACTGTAGCCTCGCGCAAAACCTGGGTAATCATCAGGATCAGTCAGGAGAAAAGGGTAAAGATGGAAATGCTAAGTCAGGAAAGTCAGGAGAAAAAGGTAAGGGTAAGAGACCTTTTACAGGCTCAGGAGGACCCCAGCATCAGAATAAGTTTCCACAGCAGTAGGGTCCCCATAAGAAGGGCAATCATCAGGATCAGAGAGCGCATCGGCAGTGTTGGTTTCATGGAGCTTGTTTCAATTGCAACAAGCCAGGTCACAGAGCTGCAGAGTACCGCAGCGCACCCGCAACTGGCCAGCAGGGTAAGAATTAACAGCAACAGTAGAACCGCACTCAGGGTCATGGTCAGGGTTAGCAGTTGAGGATTGAGGCACCTCTAGCAGTCCTAAGGATTGAGGGACAGGTGCGAGCGATTCAGGAGATCAGCAGGGACAGATAGTCCCATATGTTCCAGGTGATACAGCACAACCGACTGGTAGGGTGTATGCAGTTGTTCCTTGCGATCATGACGCGAGCAAGACCGTGGTGGAAGGTACTTTCCTTGTGAATTCATTTCCAGCACATATTCTTTTTGACTCTGGCGCTTCACATTCTTTTATCTCCTACGATTTTTTGGTTAGTCTCCAGCTTGTGGCGTAGTCATTAGATTTTCCTTTATCTATATCTACTCCTTTAGGAGAGACGTCTCTTTTAGAGAGTGTTTATAGGTAATGTATCGTCAGCTTGGACGATTCTGAGTTTGTGATAGACCTGATCGTATTGCGTATGTCTGAGTTCGATATTATCCTTGGTATGGATTGGCTATCTTCCTACCATATGAGTATCGACTGTTATGCGAAGACAGTCGGTTTGTGAGCTTTTGATGGATCTGAGTTAGTGGTAACGACCTCCAGAGACAACCAGTTTGCGGAGTCATATCTGGCATATGTTGAGGAGGTGAAGTTACGGGTTCGGGGCGCAGATTTGAGTGAGATGCAAGTAGTCTCAGAGTTCCAGGATGTCTTTCAGGACATATCAGGATTACCTCCAGTGAGAGAGGTCAAGTTCTGCATAGAGTTGTAGCCAGGCACCGCGCCGATTTCCCAAGCTCCTTACCGTATGGCGCCTACTAAGATGAGGGAGCTATAGATCGAGCTAGATGAGTTGTTGTCTCAGGGATTCATTCGATGGAGTCATTCTCCGTGGGGAGCACCGGTCCTCTTTGTGAAGAAGAAGGACGGGAGTATGTGATTATGCATTGATTATCGCGAGTTAAACAAGGTCACTATTCAAAACAGGTACCCATTATTGAGAATCGATGACTTGTTCGACCAGTTGCAGGGGGCTCAGTGTTTTTCAAAGATAGATCTTCGTTCCTGTTATCATCAGCTACGGGTTCAGGAGATGGATATTCCCAAGACAACCTTCTTGACTCGATATGGGTCATTCGAGTTTCTTGTCATGCCATTTGGGTTGACCAATGCACCCGAAGTATTCATGGATTTGATGAATTGGGTTTTTCGTCCATACTTGGACCAGTTCGTGATAGTTTTCATCGACGATATTCTCATCTATTCGAGATTTGAGGCCGAGCACGAGCAGCACTTGATTTTGGCATTGCAGACTTTGTGGGATCACCAATTTTATGTTAAATTCAGCAAATGTGAATTCTGGTTATCGGAGGCTAGATTTTTGGGCCATGTCATCAACCAAGAGGGCATTGCCGTAGACCCGACTAAAGTGGAGGCCGTACTTGATTAGGAACTACCGAAGACAGTTACAGAGATTCGTAGCTTCTTAGGTCTGGCTACCTATTACAGGAAATTTATTCAGAACTTCTCGAAGATCGTGACGCCACTTACACGCCTTACTAAGAAAGGTGTACATTTTATTTAGGCCACAGAATGCCAAGAGGCCTTTGAGACATTGAAGACTAAGTTGACTTCAGTTCAAGTATTGATTATTCCTAGTAGTGATAAGACTTTTGTTGTCTATATGGATGCATCCTTATCGGGTCTTGGAGGTGTATTTATGTAGACCTAGAGAGTCGTAGCCTATATTTCGAGACAGTTTAGGACTCATGAGTAGAATTATCCCACGCACGATTTGGAGCTAGCAGCAGTGGTCTTTGCACTGAAGGCGTGGATGCATTATTTGTACAGAGTGTAGTTTGAGTTATTCACAGATCACCAGAATTTGAAGTACCTCTTCTTACAGAAAGAACTCAACCAGGGGCAACGACGATGGATAAAGTTTATTAAGGATTATGAGTTCGCTATACAGTATCATCCGGGAAGGCGAACGTGGTAGCAGACGCGTTGAGCAGGAAGCGTCATCGTGGGCTAGCAGCTTTGAGGTGTTCACTATATCAGGATCTTTATACCCTCAGTCATTATGATTTCAGGCTAGAGATTGGTAGGAGCAGTGTTTTCCTAGGAGCTTTATCAGTACAACCATCTTGGGGAGATAAAGTAGTCGGAGCTCAGTTAGAGGATTCATGGATTCAAACCCGCAAGGGGGAGATCTCCAAAGAACCCAAGGATGATTGGACTATTGGAGTAGATGGAGGCCTTCGGATAAAGGGTATGATCGTCATGTCGAACAATCTACAGCTGAAGAGAGAACTTTTTGATGAGGCACATCACAGCAGATATACAGTGCACCCAGGCACAACGAAGATGTACAAGGATCTAAAGAGGCATTTTTGGTGGAGTGGTATGTGCAGAGAGATAGCAGATTATATGGCTAAGTGTTGTACCTACCAGCAAGTTAAGGCAGAACATCAGAGACCTACAAGAACCCTACAGTCTTTACCCATTCCCGAGTGGAAGTGGGCAGATATTTCCATAGATTTTATAGTAGGGTTGCCTAAATCAAAGAAAGGAAATTATTCTATTTAGGTAATAGTAGACAAATTGGCAAAGTCGGTGTATTTCTTACCTGTGAGGATGACTTATACGGCGGACACCTATGTGAGAATTTTTATTCGAGAGATTGTCAGATTGCATGAAGTTTCAGAGACGATTGTATCAGATCGAGGCTCAGTCTTTACATCCTATTTCTGGAGGAGTTTTCAAGATGCTTTTGGCAGCCAGTTATCATTTACCAGTGTATTTCACCCCCAGACAGATGGTCAGACCGAGAGGGTGAATCAGGTATTAGAGGATATGCTGAGAGCATGTGTTATAGATTTTTAGGGTAGCTGGGAGGATCACATCTCATTGATTGAATTTGTATATATTAATAGTTATTAAGCTACCATCGGGATGGCACCGTATGAAGCCATGTACGGGAGGCCTTGTAGATCACCTATATGTTGGGCAGAGCTAGAGGATAGTCTATTACTTAGCTCGGGAGCTAGTTAGGCAGACCACGGAAAAGGTGACATTGATTCAGGAGCGCATTCTTGCTGTACAGAGTCGACAAAAGAGTTATGCAGATCGTCGGAGACGATCCTTAGAATTTCAGGTCGAAGACTTAGTTATGTTGAAAGTATCACCGATGAAGGGCATTCAACGATTTGGTAGACGGGAGAAACTTGCTCCGAGATATGTTGGTCCCTTCAGCATTATTGAGCGCATTGGAGCTGTTTCTTGTAGATTAGATCTTCCGGCATCGATGTCGAGTATACACGATGTATTTCATATTTTGATGCTTAAGAAGCATTTGTGTGACGAAGAGTAACAGATGGTGATTGATTCACCAGAGGTTAAGATTCAGGATGATTTGACTACCGTAGAGATTCCGATATGCATTCTTGCTAGAGAGAATAAAAAGCTTAGAAACAAGGTCATTCCTTTAGTGAAAGTCCAATGGAACCGACAAGGAGCCGAAGATATTTCTTGGGAGCACGAGGAGGATGTACATCATGACTACCCACACCTGTTCAAACAGGTAATATGTTAATATTTTAAATGTGCTCATATGCGTTGATTGATGTGATTGCATGTACTATTTAGACACGTTTATACTAACCGCTAGATTGAGTCATTCAACACATAGCTCTTAATTATTCGGAACATATGGTATATATATTGGGGGTTCCTTATTTGGATTTTTCGCCCGACGTACTAGTTCCGTTTAATTACGGGTTAAGTGGGGATGCACATATTCTAGATTTGTTAAGTTTAAACGTGGCTTATGACTCATATCTAGGGATTAATGGTACGAGATGTGTACGGGAGGGTTTCCTTGTCTGGATTATCCCCTCTTAGTGCTTTTCTCATATTATTAATATGTGAGTAGTATACCATGTGTTTTGAGTATAAACAAGTTCATTCGTGAGGAAGAGAAGAGTCGAAACAAGCACAATGGCCAAAATCATAAGAACTAGATATTCCTAGTCCGGTTGACCGCCACGGTCGCCTGCGAGACCTGCAGAAAGTTTTCTCCTGTTTTGAGTTAGTTTCAGATTTCTAAAGCCCATATTCGTTTTCTCTGGTTTATATATCAAACTTTCATGAATTTTCTCAGTTTTCTAAGAACCCTAACAGCCACCAAACCTCCACAAACCCTAATTTGATTCTTGGAGAATATTGGAGGCTTTCAAGTGGATTTTTTTGGGTGATTTTGGCTTTTGGATTGGAGATCTGCTTTGGCTTGGCATCCTAAAATGTTTTTTCTACAAGTTTTAGGCGAGTTCATCTCTGCTAATCGCCCTCCTAGTTTTTAAAATGGTTTTAAAGAGTTTTAACATGTTTATAGAGTCAAATTGACTAGTTTATGAATAAAAGTCAATTTTTTTGTATTATATGTATAAAGACTAGGTCTTTCCATGTTAAAATTTTTGAGAACGAATTTACAGAAGTATGTAAGATCTGAAAATAATTTAAAACATGGTTTAATCTGAAGAAAGATGATTTGTTCTTCGTTTCTAGTTTTATGCATGACTTAGGGTTTTGAATATAAATTTTATGCAAATAATGATGCTATATATGTTGAGTTTGTTTCCAGAAGTTTTTATCTACTGTAGACATGTTTTCATGCAAGTTTCATGCTGATTTAATCATGTTTGAATCACCTAAACACGACGTGAAACATGACACACATAACCAGATTGAGAATCTGGAATATCAGCCCACGGTCGACCGCGCCATAATGGCGGTCGACCGCATGCAAGACAGAGACCTGGGTAGGCTCTGGAACCCGTCGTGGTCGACCGTCGTTTGTGCATGTTTAAAATCGACTGTTGAGTTTTCGAGCAAGTCTCTCGACCTTACACTGTTATGATACAATGTTTATAAGTTGTTTAACATCTGAGATGTTAGTAAACAACAGATATGGACACGTACACCGAGATATATACACATATGGTTAAAATATGTTGTGTTAACATACTAAATATGAAAAGTATACAAATATTATGTTTCTAGGATAGGGAGATGAAACCTATTTCCACAGGACGATTGAGTAAAAATATTACAAAAGTATCGTCATTTTATGTTTCCGGGATAGGGAGATAAAACCTATTTCCATAGGGCGATTGAGTAAGATTATTACAAAAGTATCATCATATTATGTTTCCGTGATAGGGAGATAAAATCTATTGCTATAGAGCGATTGAGTACGAGTATTACAAGAGTATCGCTAATATATATAAGAGATGCACATTTGTAAGTAATTAGAGCGATTGAGTACGAGTATTACAAGAGTATCGCTAATATATATAAGAGATGCACATTTGTAAGTAATATAAAGTATAATTTTGCTTCCATATTGAATAACCGTAAGTAGGGTGCTTTCTTTGAGACCGTGGCTTACACGACATGGTATTTGGTTGGCTTTTGTTTGGATGACTTCCTTTTATGTTAGATCCATCTACTCGAGTGTAGATCAGGATAAGATATTTTTTCTACAGGTTTGAGGTTTAGAGTATTATCTATTTATTTGTTGTTGTTCATTCATAGAGTTTGGAGTTAGTATTTAGCGAGTCATAATTTGAGATATGGTATACACATGAGGGTTTCCTGGTTTGGATTATTTTGCTCGATGTACTAACTTTCGTGTTATGCATTTCTAAATACTAGTCTCCAGTTAGATTTATATGAATGATTCTATACTTATGTATTCTCTATATTTTCTATACACTCCTGCCCCTTCCCCTAGGGAGAGGTGAAGATGTTCTCGCTATAGCACTTTGATGCTCGTTGTTTCCCCCCCCTTCAGGCAGCGAGTCTAGTGCACGGAGAGTCGCAGGTTGATGAGATTTTTTCATAGATTCCATCTAGCTATTTATTATTTAGTAGTTATTTTAGAACTCCACAGTTAGTTGTTTATGTTTAGACTCTAGACTTGTATTTTATTTTGTAGAGGCTGAGAGCCATAATGATACTTTGTTCGACTCATTGTACTTGAGGTTTATTTCAGACTCAGAGATATTTCTATTCTATTTTAGTTGGGCTCACTGATGATTATTTTTCATACTTCCTCTGTGTGTATCTGGCTTTGCTCTATTTCTTTTATTTGCCTTTCTGTACCTCCACCTATTTATTATTTCCACTAGAGAGATAGTAACTGTGATGGTGAAATATGTCATAGCTCGGTGTTTGGTGCTTGGCAGGTTTGACAATATGATTTTTGTCTTGGACTACAGCCTCACGCAAAACCTGGGGCGTCACAAAAAGAGAGGGGATTTTGGTTATTCGGAGAGAAGGAACGGATAGGGATTCTAATTTCAGAGTTTAATAAAGGTAAGTTTATCTCTTTCCTTACCCATTCCCAATTAGTTTTGATCTTGATAAAAATTAAGGAATAAAACTTTAGATCAAATCCCTAAATGAAGAAAAGACATGATCTTGATGAAAGTTGATGAATAAAATTTTAGATCAAATTCCTAAATGAAGAAAATACATGATCTTGATGACTAGAACTCTTAAGTATTTAATATTATTCTCCGCTGGCGACGCAGTTCACCATCGGAATTACTATTCACCACAAATAATACTATTCACCATCCGCATTACTATTTACCACCATAATCACTATTTACCATCGGTGGCACTGTTCACCGCCAGAATTACTACTCATCACAGGTGTTACTGATTATCGTCGGAATTACTATTCACCGATAGACCGTCAGGTTTGAATCTTTATTTCTATTCGGTCGACTGACTCCTGTCATCAGTTGACCAATAATAGATTGTAGTGTTGTACACGTTGTGCACGTTCATCACTGGTAGACCGATGCTCAAGGGAAGTCGACCGACATGTTAAATTGTTGATGAAGGATTTTCCACTCTTGTTTGGTTGTGAACACGAGGTTCAAACCATATGTACACACGTGCGACCATGAACGTACACGTATGGAGTTTTATCACACACAGACATTCGAGAGAGGATAATTTTTCATGTATTGTTTTGACCATGACTGGGAGATGAGTTGTTAGAATAGTATATATGTTTGTATGAATATCGTAGATGAGCACAGCTCAGTACTGCTTAGGGTAGTATGTTAGTATACCGATGAAGTAGGCCGTTGAGCCTTATTTGTAGGATGCCTGTGGTGGTAGTCTGTTCCGTATGATGATTTGATGAGGCTAGAGAATGGTATTTACAGGATACCTGAAAAGGTAGTCCATTTCGCATGGTGATGCGATAAGGATATTGAACTTTACTTGTAGGATGCTTGAGGAGGTAGTCCGTTCCGCATGGTGACGCAATGAGGCTAGTTAGCCGTATTGTCTTAGGATGCCTGAACAGGTAGTCTGTTCCACATGATGATGCGATGAGCTATAGAACTTTGCAAGAGATAGTACTGTAAAACTTCTGATAGCTTGAGTCATAGGCGGGAGTTAATTATGAACATGGTCCACCGTTGAGTTATATTACGACAGAGTATATTGTATCGTGGGTTGCACCGAATTAAGTACATGCATCCGTATCATCTACCCAAGGGTAGAGTGAGATGTTTGGTTTGACAATTATGATACTGTTTGGGAAGGCATTTTTGTAATGTATTTCTTTATCCTTAGTCTTGAGTTGACATTTAGCGATTCATAATTTGAAACACATGATATATATATGAGGGTTTCCTTGTTTGGATTATTTCGCTCGACGTACCAGTCTAGTGCTGTGGATTTCTAAATATTAACTCCATTTAGTACATGATAAATGATTTAGGTAGACTGTGCATATTTTAGGTAGAGCCTCCATCATATGTATTAGCCCTTTCCATGGGAGCGGATTGAGATGATCTTGCTAGTCCACTTATGTTGTTGATTTAGTTTCAAGAGTTGCAATGACTTTGTGCAACTGATGTCCTGATGGCATTGTTGAGCTTGAATTTCATTAGCTCTTAGTGAGATGGAGTAGATTAATATGAGGAATCAAGTGAATGATATAGCCTTGCCTTGGTTGATGGTAATCAGCCGGAGCTTCACAGTGCCACTCTAGAGAGGGAAACAACCATCAATGAACTCAAGGCAGCCATCACTACAACTCAATTTTGGTTGGAAGCAGCTCAATAGCAGAATGAGGAGCTTAAACTTAAGTTAGTCTAGTAAGCTAAGGAGTGGGATCTCAATGCTACTAAACTTAAAGATAAGATGACTAGGCTAGAGATTGTTAGAATTCAAGCTGCTCCTATTGACCCGAAGGGGGAGAGCCTAGAAAAATCCTATTGTAGCTAGGGATGCCAGGGTAGCCGAATGCATTGCCTGAATACAATCTTTTTATATGTATTCCCTCTAGGATTTATTTCTTTTGTAATAGATTAGCTCTTTTGATAATAAAATAACTTTTGCCTCTTTTGATATGCGTACAATACAGATGTAATATTAACATATCGTATTAATATCCTATCCATGGAGAAAATGATAGAATCAAACTGATAGAGGTGTAGTGTTAACGTGTCAAATAGAATATCCGATAGAGGTGTAATGTTAACCAGTCAGATTCAAAGGAAGTCCCAAAGACAACTACCGTTTGAAAGTGTAATGTTAACTTAACAACAAAAATTTGACGGAATATAATGTTAGCTAATCGATTTTTGGAAAGAACGGATTGATAGAGGTGTAATTTTAACCAATCGAATGCAAAAGGATATGTCAACAAAGGTGTAATATTAACCGGTCGATAAAATTGTTTGACAAAGGTGTAATGTTAACTGATAGGATCATTAGAGTAGAAACCATTCAAAGGCATAATGTCAATGAGACGGTGGTAAAATGTTTGGAGTCAAACAGAGGTGTGGTGTTAACTTGATGACTTGTTGGGAATTTTTATTGGATTTTAGATCAAGATGATAATATTTACGATAGAGGTGGAAGCGTAAATGTGACTATAATCTTTACGGGGAGATGAAATTGGTCAAAACCAATGGTAATATTTCATGGGAAATATCTAGTTGATTGGTGCTATGAGTTTACTTCCATTATGGGTTAATTAGGTGATATGCTCTATTTGAGTAGACCATCTCTAGTATAAATGGGCTTTCCCATTTGGGTTAGAATTTCCCATTAGTATTATGTGTCATGACCATGGGTCAACGAACAGGTAAGACTAGGTTACCTTCTTTGAAGGATCATTGTCTGACTCCATTGTCGAAAGCTTTTGAGATTCGTGATTGGTAGATCTTGATTCATTACTGAGCTTGAAGTCTCAATTCATCTAGCACTCTAGTCCTTAAGTCACTTCTAATGATGTTCTTCAATCATCATCTTTTTGACATGAGAGATTCTTAATGACGACATGTGATTCTCCAACAGTATCACAGCTTCACATTTGTAGACAAAAGTGAAAGGCATGGAGCCAAAGCGAGTGCGGATTGTTGTTCGATAAGCCCATAAACACTCTCTATGCTTCTCATCCTAATCTCGTTTGTTGGAGGAGATGAACTTCTTTTTGAAGTTTGACAATGGTCTTATTGAAAGCTTCAACTAGGCCATTAGCGGCCGGGTTATATAGTGTTGATGCCACATTTTGAATTCTAAAATTGTTACAAAATTTAAAGAATAGCCAACTGGCAAATTTTTAACCATCATCATGGACAATCCTTCGAGGGACACCGAATCAATAAATAATCTAGCTTTTTAAAAACTAGCCATGTTAGATGTCTTGACTTCTCTGAGTGGAACAACTTCAGTGCATTTAGAGAAGTAATCAGTGACGACCAAAATAAATCGATGGCCTTTAGTAGATGGTGGACTAATTGGCCCAATAACATCCATGCCCCATGATTCAATGGACATGAGAAAATAGTTGGATGTAATTCTTCTGGACGTTAGCGTAGAAAGTAAGCGACTTGGCTCACATGACACCGTTTGGCATTGGCCATTGCATCAATAATTACTGTTAGCTAGTAAAAGCTTAGACAACAAAGTCAATCCTAAAGTTTAGGACCTGGATGAGCTTCACATGTACCGTCGTAGGATTCTTTGAGTGCTTCCCGAGCTTCTCTTAGTGATAAGCGTCAGAACAGCACACATTCGAATGATCGAGGATACAAAGTAAACGTAGTAGAATCATAGGAAAAAATGTAAAGCCCTTCTTTGGATAGAGATTGATTTCTTCGAATTATCTAATAATATTCCGTGCAAGAGTAATCAATGATCGAGAAATGCCAACATTATTCTCGAAGTGAGTTGACATGACATGCACTTAGTTGGCTTCCAAAATTTGCTCTAGGGAGCATAATTAATGGCTAGCCACTGTGATGCACCCAGTATTTGCTCTAGGGAGCATAATTAATGGCTAGCCACCGTGATGCACCTAATAGGCTTGGGAGTCAAGTCCAAAATGGCTGTGAGGGATACCAACGCATCTGCATGAGTGTTTTTGAGATGGGCTATATAACAAATGCAGAATCCTTTGAACGACTAGGCAAACTTCATTATTTCTTCAAACTATGGTATAGGTCATTGTGTCGGACCTCGTATTCTCTTTTCATTTAATTGGTGAACAATTTAGAATCATCATAAGCTTCAAGGTATTTGATACCTATATTTCGAGTAAGTTTTAGGCCAAATATGAGGGTATAATATTTGGTCACATTATTAGAGCATGACTTGGTCAACGAATAAGCTTGAGGAAGGACATGTACGTGGATCAATCTACACTACCCCACTTCTGCGACAATTGATTCTTTGTAGTTGTGTCTTGATGCACCATCAAAGTAAAGTTGCAACACCCGATGGTCGAGATAATATTTGACTCCAAAACTTCATCTAGTATTTCTTCACAGAGTTTAGAAGATTTGGGGATGAGATGATCTGCCAAAAAGTCAGCTATTTCTTGAGCTTTTACTGCTTTTTGTGGCATGAATGTCACGTCATACCGTGAAAATAGTATTATACTATTAAAATAGTATTGCCTATTTGGCTAACTTGGAGTTCAGCAATTGAGGTTTCGTCATGAGTATCCGTAGTGGATTGACTCTTGAGATGACATCAATGGATTGGCCAGTTAAGTAATATCGCATCTTCTAATCTAGGAAGACTAATGCTAGACATTCCTTTTAGATAGGATTATAGCGATGCTTGGCACCCATCATAGTCCGGTTGAGATAATAAATGACTTTCTCATGGCTAGTGTCATTCTTCTAGGCAACAAGTGCTCCTAAGAAGTGATCAATTGCGCTGAAAGTAGTTCAAGAATGGTTGGCCTAATATTGGTGCTGCAAGAATGGGTGGCTTCTTGAGATAACTCTCGATCTCATTGAAAACTTTTTGGCAAGCGTCGTCCCAAATAAACGAAACATCTTTCTTCATTAGCCTTGCATTGGTTGAAATTTTGCAGATAGGCTAGCTATAAACCTGCGGATGTAGGCTAATCGTTCTTCTAATCCTCCTAGTTCTTTGAGATTCCTCGGAGTTGGCATCTCTTGGATGGCTTTTACTCTTTTAGGGTCGACATGTATTCCTTTGGATATTACAATAAATCCTAGGAATTATGTGATGATACCCCTAAGAAAGACTTAGTTGGAATCATCTTGAGTTGATGTTTTCTCTTAATTCCAAACACCGTTATCAAGTTATTGATATGATCTTGTTCGTGACAGCTCTTGATTGTAGGGTTGTCGACATTGTAGGCATATAAAATTGCTTATAGGTCCCTTAGCACAGCTCGGCACAAACCGACGAACCAACGAGGTGACGAGATCGACGAATCGCACGCAAGTAACGAAATACGTCCATTCGCGTGTGGGATCAAGCCAAGTGTTCGAAGAGTCAACGAGTCATCCAACCAAGGGGAAACTCGGACGAATCACGATCGAATCAAGATCAATTTCGGACTCGAACTCAGAAGCGGATTTACTGCCAAATCAGGAATCCAATTTACTGCCAAATCAGATCATCAAATCAGAGTCTCAGGTCAACCGAAACACGGACAAACGAGACAACGGAAAACGACTCGAAAAAGTCGGAAAACACCGCCCGCGGGGGCTCGGCCAAAGCCGAGCCACCTCAAGGTGGCTCGGCCTCAGCCGAGCCACCTTGAGGTGGCTCGGTGGCTCGGTGGCCGAGCCACCTCGGGGTGGCTCGGATCTCCGGCAATGAGCCTCTGATGGTGCGGTCATTCGTTGGCACTCTTCGCGGAGCCGCCTTCGATTGGTACCGCCGCCTCAAGCCAGGAAACGTGAACAGCTGGGATGACATGGAGACCAAGTTCCTGGCCAACTTCTTCGACGACGACACCGAGATATCTATCGGATCATTGCTCGATGAGAAGCAGAAGGACGGGGAGTTAGTCGACACCTTCGTCAAAAGGTTCCGGAACAAGGCGATGAATTGCCGGGACCCGATCACAGAGGAATTCATCCTCCAAACTTGCCACAACAACCTTGCGTTGGACGTGTTGGAAGCAATGGGAACAGCACCGTCTGACACTTGGAAGGATCTGAAGGTCCGAGGGGAGCAGGCTGAGCGATTCCTTAGAAGGAAGAAGGCCGAGAGGAACCAACCGACGGTTAATCCGCTGGACTCAAATTTCGCCTCTCGTGGTAAGGGCAAAACACCTGCAGCTACTGGTGGTGCTAATCAAGCGTCACAACAGCAATCCCGAAGGCAGCAAAAGACTTCGGGTCCGAGACTCCAAAGAGAGTATTCCTTCAAGGACGAAGACGTTCCAGCCATCTTCGAATCCCTCCTTGAAGGTAACAAGATCAAGCTACCGCCTATCACAAATCAGGAGGAAGCTGACAACACTACGGACCCAAAGTACTGTGCATACCACAGGAGGGTCGTTCATCCCACCAAGGATTGCTTTGCTCTCAAGAATAGCATTCAGACCTTGGTTGAAGCTGGCGTCATAACGCTGAGGTAAGCCAATTGAGAATGGCAGACTCCGATAAGTATAAGAGTATAAACTGCTTCTCAAAACTCCAAAGAGTATACGAGTATAAACTGTTTCTCAATCCTCCGACCGGTATAAGAGGTTAAACTACTCCCTGATACTCCAATAGGTATATGAGTCTAAACTGTTTCCCCACTTTTGACGGGAAGTTCCTGGAGAATATTAAGCTAATATTCTTAAGGATAACCCGGTTAGTTAACTGATAATAATGTCCGAACCAGTTCCGCAGAGGAAACTGGGGGTGGACGATTTATGTAATGGGAAGTTCCCAAAACCACAGCAATGTAATGAATAAGAACTCCCATTCTCACCATGTCTATGCACTCAACACTCTCTCTGTTAGAGTCTGGACGTAAAGTACCCACTTGGTCAAACCTTCTTACAGTTAGGACCACAGTCAAAATCCCCTCTCGATTCCCCCAATGAACGAGAGGTCCACAAATTGAGCGATCAAACCTTCCTACAGTTAGGATTGTCTCAAAACACCCACTTGGTCAAACCTTCTTACAGTTAGGACCACAGTCAAAATCCCCTCTCGATTCCCCCAATGAACGAGAGGTCCACAAATTGAGCGATCAAACCTTCCTACAGTTAGGATTGTCTCAAAACACCCACTTGGTCAAACCTTCTTACAGTTAGGACCACAGTCAAAATCCCCTCTCGATTCCCCCAATGAACGAGAGGTCCACAAATTGAGCGATCAAACCTTCCTACAGTTAGGATTGTCTCAAAACACCCACTTGGTCAAACCTTCTTACAGTTAGGACCACAGTCAAAATCCCCTCTCGATTCCCCCAATGAACGAGAGGTCCACAAATTGAGCGATCAAACCTTCCTACAGTTAGGATTGTCTCAAAACACCCACTTGGTCAAACCTTCTTACAGTTAGGACCACAGTCAAAATCCCCTCTCGATTCCTCCAATGAACGAGAGGTCCACTTTCAAATCGAGTGATCAAACCTTCCTACAGTTAGGGTCACCTCAAACCTCCCACTTGGTCAAACCTTCCTACAGTTAGGACCAAAACCACGATTCATTCTCGATAAACGAGAAATTCATCTTTAGTTCGATAATCAAACCTTCCGACAGTTAGGGTTATCCGAATCTTTTTGATTCTCGGAGTGGAGATCCCACTCTTAGTTTCACCTTTCCGGATTCTGGGGGTGGAGATCCCACCTCGAGTCTCCTTTCCTTCTTTGTTCGGGGAATAGAATATAAAATTCTTCCTTCCCCATACCAATCCTTTTCGAAGAATTCAGGATTCATCCTAGGAAGTTTATCCCGAATCCTAAGCAGGGATAAGTCTGCGCCTAACACGCGCTGCCGGTTTAGTCTTTTTCCGCACAAAAAGACACCAGAGTTCGATTCTGGGGTATTCTATCCTGAAACCTAAGCAAGGATAAGTCTGCGCTTAACCCGCGCTGCCGGTTAGTTCTTAACCGTTGAAAAGAACACTCGCCCGCATATTCAACATTGCGGCAGGCTGTTATTAATAACACCAAAATCCATGCCTTACACGCATGGGGAATTTCATCCTGAATCCTAAGATAGGATATGCCGACGCCTAACACGCGTCGCCGGTTTAGTCTTTTTCCGAACAAAAAGACACCAGAGTCCGATTCTGGGGTATTTTATCCCGAAGCCTAAGTAGGGATAAAGTCAACGTCTAATACGTGTTGCCGGGTAGCCTATTCCCGTAACAATGGCGAAGCCTATGTATTCAACATCATAGCACAAAGTCTAAGAGAATTCACTCTCTTAGCACAACGTTACATGCGGAACGGATTTAGACAATCCGCATGCTAGCCCGACTCAAACGGTAGTCGGTAAAGGCTAATCAAATCCGTTGAAGGCTGGGGGTTAGCCAAAAACCCTAAAGTCAGCGTCTAATACACGTTGCTGGGTAGCCTATTCCCATAACAATAGCGAAGTCTACATATTCAATATCGTAGCACTAAGAGCGTTAACTCTCTTAGCACAACGTCACATGCGGAACGGATTTACATAATCCGCATGCTAGCCCGACTCAAACGGTAGTCGGTAAAGGCTCATCAAACCCGTTGATGGCTGAGAATTTGCCAAAAATTCTATAAATGCGAGTCATTGACGCATCAACTTTATGAGTTGGTCTCGTGACCTGAGCAACATACGACGTTCGAAACCCTAAAGTCTACGCCGGACAACGCGTAACCTTAGGTCAACGCCAGTCAACGCGTTGCGAGCAAAGATTTCAACGTACGACGTTCAAAACCCTAAGGTCTACGCCGGACAACGCGTAACCATAGGTCAACGCCGATTAATGCGTTGCAATCAAACAGTCAACGTACGACATTCGAAACCCTAGGGTCAACGCCGGTCAACGCGTAACCCTAGGTCAACGTCGATCAATGCGTTGCAATGAAAGGATCAATACTCTGAAAAGTATACGAGTATAAACTGCTTCTTAATACTCCGAAAAGTATACGAGTATAAACTGCTTCTTAATACTCCAATAAGGTATATGAGTATAAACTATTCCCTAATTTTTTGAGAAGTTCCTGGAGAATGTTTTTTATAAATATTCTTAAGGATAACTCAACAACACAACGCCGGACAACGCGTTGCAGATAAAGACTCGACGCCAACAATCGATGGTGAGCTAAAGATCAAAAAATCAGGAATCGACTTCAAAGTTCAAAATTCCGACAAACGGTCAGACAATAAATGCAGCACCGGAACCCTTACAGACATTCGACAAAGCACCGAATAGCCTGAAGGATTAAAGGAATCAAGATTAGAAGCCATTCCGAGGTCCCGTTACACCGACTGAAGGTGGGGACAATCATATCCAAAGTATTCCAGACTCTTCTATAAAAGAACGAGGCTGAAATACTTTGGAGGGGGTATCTGTAGGCATATAAAATTGCTTATAGGTCCCCTAGCATAGCTCGGCACAAACCGACGAGCCAACGAGGCGACGAGATCGACGAATCGCACACAAGTAACGAAATACGTCCATTCGCGTGTGGGATCAAGCCAAGTGTTCGAAGAGTCAACGAGTCATCCAACCAAGGGGAAACTCGGACGAATCACGATCGAATCAAGATCAATTTCGGACTCGAACGCCGAGCCACCTCGGGGTGGCTCGGTGGCCGAGCCACCTTGGGGTGGCTCGGCCATGAGCCGAGCCACCCCAAGGTGGCTAGGCACAGTGTCGGCCACCCCGAGGTGGCCGACAGTGGCCAGAGGTGGCCGACAATTCCCTTTTTGCAGCCACTGTCCTGAGAGCCTATAAATAGGCCTAGAGATGTTCATTTTCAGAGGTCGAACTTTCAAGAGCCGAAACTCTGCCGGATTGAAGAGTGAACTCGGAGCTTGAAGACCAGAAGATTGCACATTCAGATCTGATCCTTGGCGACCATCCACGTCAGAAAAGGCAGGATCTCAAGAGGAAGAAAGAACAGATCTGAGATCTACACGAGACTACACTCCAGATCTAAGCTTGGTCTTAGATCTCGAGATCTGAGCGATTATTCCCTTAGTGGATTAATCCCTCCCGGTTATTATTCCCTTCGTGGAATAATACCCGCATACTCGTGTAGATCAGACCGGATCTAGATCGCGCGGTGGTCCACGGATTAACCCCGGCGTTGGCAAAGAACCCACACAATCGAGCGACCGCAAAACAGGAGCTCGTGATTCGTTCGATAAAAGAGGAAAGTTGTAATTTTTATTTTTTTCTTTGATTTAGTTGTAACCGGATCTATAAAAGACCGGATCTTTGTAACCCAAGATGACAATCATATCAATGAAAAAGAAAACAGTTTTCCACGCGAACAGACATAGTACTCCACCGTATTGCATAAATGCTCATGAAATATATTGAGTACTGGTAAGTTGCTCCAGTATTTTTTAGGCCAAAGGGCATTACGGTGTAACAAAATACCCCTAAAGGTGTCCCAAAAGCTATATGCTTTTGATCATCTGAATGCATCTTAATTTGATTGTATCCAGAAAACTCGTCCGTGAATGACATCCTCTCAAACACATATGTATTGTGAACTATGATGTCTATGATAGTGAGAGGGAATTCATCTTTTATGCAAGCAAGATTAAAATCCCTGAAGTCAATACAGATCTGAATCTTACCATTATTTTTCATTACCACCATGATGTTGGCCAGCTAATCCAAATGTTGCTCTTCAAAGATGAACCCACATTCAATGAGTTTACAGTCTCTTTCTCAATCTACTCCATCATTTTTGGATGGAAGCGCCATTTTTGTTGCTTGCCTGGCTTAACATTAGGGTCAATGTTAAGGCGATGTATGACCATATTGGGTCAAACCCACGCATGTCTTTGTAACTCCAAGCGTAGACATCAATGTACTCTCAAAAGAGGATTATGATCTCCTCTTTCTCAGCGAGAGATAAACTCTTGTTGATGAAGATGAGTTTGGGTTTGATTTCTCGCCTATACTGGCTGGAACACTTCATCTCTGGTTGGTGGGTTGCTGACTTCAAAGTGCGACTCACACTATTTTTTAAGATGTTTCACTTAGGAATCGTCTTTGAGATCTTCGTACACTTCGGATTCATCAATATTAATAGTTAAACTGTAAGAGACCATGTTAGTCGTGAATTCGCTAAGCATGGCTCCAATGCTGATGTTAGAATCCTAGCGAGACATGTCTAAAGAACTATTTAGGAAATCATTAGATGGTGGTCCTATTTGTGAATCGGTCTTAGGGGAAATGTAACCAAGTCCATGTTTAGTTCATTTATAATAATTGAAGGCCTCCCATTCTAGTACAAAGGGGATTAGAGGAACTCTCGGTCCTTTATTAAAATTCAATCCTTATTTTAGAGCGAAGTTGTACCTCATTTTTGCCGTTATATGTTAAGATTGCTGGCTATGATGGAAGAATTCTAGAATTCTCATGGCTTCCTCATCCAAGCCTGATAGGTAAGGATGCAATATGACTTTTCCAAAGATTATAAGAATTCAAGAATCCTCCTTTAGCTTGGACTGTGACGGTAGCATCCTCTGAGTTGCCTAATTGCTGATAAGTTGAATAAGACTCATTTATAGGCATGTACAAAGTTGGTTCTAAAGATAGCCTAGACATCAAAGTTTCGACTCTTGACTCTTCATACAGAGTCTAAAGAGTAGTCATAAGTGAACTTTTCTTTATTAAAGGTCCAGTCGCCTTAATCTTTAACTAACTGGTCAATACATGGATCCTTGAGGATAGTTACAAGTGATTCTATTTCCTAAATTAGATCATTATTGGGATCTGGCTCGTTGTCTGCTTTATTACTATTGTCTTCATCATTAGGAAGGACAATCTCAATTGTATGATTTTCAACATAAACCCTTTATTGAACCCCCTGCTCATTGATGAACTTAAAGAATTGATGAAGTGTTGATGGGATGATCAGGTTGGAATAGATCTATGGTCGTCCGAGGAGAAGGTTGTAGGCGGTTCAACTTTAGTAACATAACAAGCCACTTGCTGTCTTTAAATCACCAATCTGAAATTTAAGTCAGATCATCCCAAGGGATTGGCCATTGCTGGAGTTGAAGCCGAATATAATGGTAGTAGTCTTTGAGGGCTTGTGAAGGAGAATACCTAAAAAGCTCTACAGTCTACGTGGAATCTAAACGTACCCTAGAGGGAGGTGAATAGTGTATTTGCTAATCTAATTCGATATTAATACCGATTTAAAACTTATTAACTAATATCCTAACAAAGTGATATACAATGAGATATGTGCAAGGATATACAATAATACAATAGGCGATATAAACATGCAACAATGGTTATATAGCAATATGATGAGCAATGAGCACAAAAGAAATATGCCAAGGCAATCGCAAACACAAAGAAATGATCACGGAGTTTGGTAGACCCACGACCTACGTCTTCGCTCCTCACCATAAAGAAGAATCTCCAGTATCAACTCAAATAACTACATAATCGGTTTTCAACACTTACCGATAAATTTTTATAACTCACACAATTGCAAACACACAATACACCCTCTAAGTGTTGGCCCAGCCCATGTCACCTTCGTCAATTTCTTGGATATACCACCTCTCCCTAGGCTTTAATACCAACACCACTCCTTTTGGAATTGACCCCGCTCTCACCAACCACTTCTCTCGGTGTCTTTGTGTATTACAATGTATTCTCAACAATGAAAGCGTAAATACAAAGTGTTTGTTCTCTAAACAAGATGAGAACACAATTAAGCTCACACTCAAGGAATCACTTACCATAACCTAAATTATACTTAATGTGAAAATACTAAAATCTCAAGGATTGTGTGTGCATTCAAAGAGTAATAATAAAACTAAACTCAATATAAAATCTAGCTTATTGAAGTGTTAATCAATAACAAATATATATAAAGCTAGAAATCAAGTTTACTAAAACTTCTCTGAAAACAAGAGTAAAACTTCTCTGAAAACAAGAATGAGAGAGAATGAGATTAAAGCCCAAACACCAAAGAAATGATCTCCTCCTCTTGTAAAAACGTCTTCACATAAACACACTTGAAAACAAACTTAAAACACTTAAACAAACTTACCTAAAACTTGAGCTTTGTTTTTCTTAGTAAGTTCAGAAGTTAGAGGGTAAGGGGTATATATAGGTTCATGAAACAAAACCAAGCCAAGAAAATCCAAGCAAAAGGAAAAAAACCCAAAAAATCAGGAAGCTGAAAAACTGGCCGTTATAATGCCATCAGTCGATTAATACTGTTCATCAGACGATTGATGAGATGACCGTTATAGGCCGCTCATCTATCATCGGTCGACTGATGAACTCATCAGTTTAATCAGTCGACTGATAATCTGCATCGATCGACTGATGGTTCATCAGTCGATTGAGCAAAATTTTTTTTGCTTTTCTAGCCACTTTCATCTGTCGACTAATAATTTCATCAGTCGACTGATAACATGCACAGGGTATATCATGAACAATAAATTTGAACTTTGAACCCCTTTAAAAAATAGTAAATAAATTCCAAAAATTATAAAACTTTGGGAAACGTTTATAAACATGAAAATGAACATGTTACAAAAGAAATATTTGAAATATCATTTCCCATTTGTGAAAACTCTTCGTTCTGCAAAAACTGACAAATACATGTTCCTTTAAACACTTGATTTTGACACTATGACTTAAACTAAGTTATGAAATCTTTTTGAATTGATTTATAGACTTAATAAAAGATGTAAAATAGTATAACCAAGTCTTTAATCCATAAACATATTATTTTTCAAACTTACAAAAATATGAAAACAATAAACATGATTTCTTTGAATTAAATATGTTAAGTCTTGATTTAATGAAATTCTTTCTAGCACATATAAACATGAAACAAATATGTGTGTATGTAGCTATATCCATTTGTTTCATATTTATGTGGCTAAAATTGAAAGCAATAAAAACAATGTGTGTGTATAATTTGAGTTCTAAATATAAACACACAAAGTATAAACTTAAATCACAAAACTATTTACTCAAGCTATAGATCTTCAATGTAGCTCATCTTGGTTGTGGATGAAGCTTGATCTTGTATTTGTCTTTAAATTCATCATTGCTTCATTCCGATATTTCTGCCAACCTCATTTGAATTGCAGAATGTGCTTTTGGATTGTCTGAGGGGCGCTGCAACTCCTTGTTAAATCAAGTCTCCTTTTGCCTGGCTATTCGGGCTGTTTGGAGTGTCCTAGCTAATCATAATTCTTTAAATAATCTCAATCAGACCTTTTCCCTGCCATGATAACTTTATCTTCCTCTAAAGCAGTGAGTGAAAAATGCGTAGAGATTCTTCTCCAAAGATTGCAGAGACGACATTGCACGACTTCGTCTTGCACTTGCTCTTTGTCTTGAACTTCGAAAGGGTCCGATGTTCATTTTGGAGAAGGTGAGGATGTACCCACATCACTTCCCCTCTTGCTTAGTAAGAGAGACTAAGCCTTAGCATTGTTGGTTTTGTTGGTCGTGATTGACCATTTCCATCATTGCAGTAGGAATGAGGACAACACCATCTTCGTCTTGAATTCTCAGCATGGAGACAAATTGGAGAGTCACTATGCTGGCAGTGGCTTTCCTTTGCTCAGGCTTGAGCTTGATGATTCTTGATTCGACAAAGGTCTGTATCTTATCCTTAAGGTCATAACAGTTCTTCGCCGGGTGACCTAATAATCTATGATAGTGGTAGTAGTTGGGAATCATTAGTCTTTTTTATTTCTACAAGAGTTCATTTGTTGAAGACCCTATAACCCTTACTTCTAGGTGCATATCCTAAGAAAATATCAATATCAATTTTTGAATCAAATTTATCATGGTGATCTTTGTTGTTCAAGATAAAACATTTACAACCAAAAATACGAAAGTATCCAATAAAAGGGATTTTGCGATAAAATAGTTCATAAGCAGTTTTTAAGCTTTGGTCTAATCAAAACATGATTCAAAACGTGGCAAGCCGTATTGACGGTTTCTGCCCAAAAATATTTAGGTAAATTAAAGGCATTTATTGTTCGTGCCATCTCTTGTATGGTGCGATTTTTTCGTTCAACAACACCATTTTGTTGTGGTGTTCTTGGAGCGGAAAAAACATGAGTTATACCACGATATGTAAAAAAATCATTAAAATTTTTATTTTAAAATTCACCACCATGATCACTTCTAATTTTAACAACTTTCAACTCCTTTTCATTTTCAATTCTTTTGACACAATTTGAAAATTCTTCAAAACATTCATCTTTACTACCAAGAAAGATTGTCCATGTAAAACAAGAGAAATTATCAATGATAACAAAAACATAGTATTTACCTCCTATAGAGGTAACACGCATAGGACCAAAGAGATCAAGATGTAGTAATTTTAAGGGTTTAGAAGTTGATACCTCATTAATGGATTTGAAGATGGACTTGGGTTGTTTACCTTTAGCACAATCTTCACAAATGGTATCTTTGATGAAATGCAAGTTTGGTAACCCTTTTACAAGATTCTTTTTGGATAACTTGGATATCAACTCCATGTTGGCGTGACCAAGCCTCTTATGCCAAATCCAAGGATTCTCATCGACCGTCATAAGGCATTTAACATCTTGATCTACTTGCTCATTCATCTAAAAAATGTATACATTAGATTATCTATTAGCAACAAAAATAATTTTTTTAAGCTAACAATGCACTTATCCGGTTTGAAAGAAATATCAAAAGCTTTATCACTTAATTGGCTAATACTAAGAAGGTTATGATTTAAGCCTCTAACCAAATAAACATCCTCTATTACGGGAGAATGTATCTTACCAATGCATCCAATACCTATAATTTTACCTTTCTCACCACTACCGAAGGAGATGTTACCTCCTTCAATCCTTGATAGGGTTGTGAATAGCTCTTTGTTGCCCATCATATGATGTGAGCAACCGCTATCAAGGTATCACATCTCTCTACGTCGTGTTTGTGATGTTCCCTACATAAGATGAAGACGTTGAAACTTTAGGTACCCAAATCTTGGGTCCTTAGGTGTTAGTATTCTTGGTACCTTTGGATACCTATATCATTCCATAATAATCATTGTTATTTTTAATCCTACAATGGGTGGAGATATGACCATGTTTCATGCAATATGTGCACACAAAATTTTTCTTATGTGTGGAAGCATAAGATCTATGAGACCTATTTCTTTCAAAGCGATGATGACTAGAATATGAATGAGTAGGTTTAATTCTACCACTTTCAATTTTAATCCTTTCAATTTTAGATCTTAATTGTTTGTTTTTAAAATCGAGATCCCCTAACAATTCATCTTTTAGAGCAAGTGAGGATTGTAGTTGCTCAAGTTTGGAATCACAAGAAGTATGCAATTTTTTAAAGGAAGAATATTCTTTTGTCATTCTTTTAAACTCAATGTTTAACTCTTCTAATGCGGTTGCTAGATCACATTGCATATAAAAAGATCACTTTCAGTATCGGATATTACCTCCTTTTCATGAACCATAAAACAAATGTTGGGATCATGAAGAGCAATCTTTGCTCTTTCTTCATTGCTATCCGAATCACTTGGTTCGGATTCCTCCCATCCGACATACATGGCTTTCTTCTTCTTGTATTTTAAATATTTCTCCTTGAGCATAGGGCAATCTTTGGTGAGATGACCCAGTTCATTGCATTCAAAACATTTTCCTACGCGCAAAAAAAATTTGTTGTTAGATCGGTGATTAAACTTCTTATTCATTTTTATTAGTGTTGATATTCTTCTAGAGAGGTGAGCCACTTCTCTAGAAAAGTTGACTTCACTATCCAAAGATGAGGAGTTATCACTAGCTCCTTTAAGAGCAATGGTCTTAATTTTTGGGGATGGCTCCACAATTTCCCGTGAGGGCACTTCCTCTTTGTCCTTCCCTTTAAGCTTCTTCTCATGAACCTTAAGCTTGCCGATGAGGCCATCGAGAGCTAGAGTAGTAAGATCGTGAGCTTCCTCTATGGACGTAGCTTTGGGCTCCCTCACAGGAGTCAATGAGCGAAGGATCTTGTAATTCATCTCTTGGATAGTCAATGTCTTATCAAGACCATGCAATTCATTGATGATATTAGTAAAGCGAGAAAACATAGCATCAATGGATTCATTAGGAAGCATTTTAAATAACTCATAGTCATGCATAAACCCACTAATTTTGGACTCATTAACTTGGGGGGTTCCTTCATGTGTAATACATAATTTCACCCAAATTTCGTGTGCAGCTGTACACGTGGAAACCCTATTGTACTCATTGGGGGAAAGACCACAAATTAAGGCATTCATGGCCTTCGCATTGAGATTTGCTTGGAGTCTTTCTCCATCGGTCATGGTACTAATCTTGGACTTTTCTACATATTTATTCTTTATGATATCCAAGATGTCAAGATCAATGCAACAAAGGTAAATCCTTATTCTAGCTTTCCAATAGTAAAAATTGTTACCGGTGAAAAGTGGGGGTCTAGTGGTGGATTGTCCCTCAAGCATATGCACATTCAATGAAGCCACCATTGGATCTTTCCTCTAAGGTGGTTAAACCAAAAACAACTATAGAGACCAAGCTCTGATACCAATTGTTGGACCCTAGAGGGGGGGGGGGTGATTAGGGTCTTGAGGCAATAATAGAGCAATAAAAATTATGACAAGTAATACACCACAAAATGAAAAGGCAAAGTAAAAGAGATAAGATAAGAAATCGTTATCCAAGTGACACACGATATATTCACGAGGATCGGTCCGCTGACCTACGTCCCCGCTCCCCACTCTCGAGAAGAATCCCCTACACAACCCGGTTTGGAAGCCGGAATATCTTCTACCCAACGATCTCCATGAGATCTCACACCCACACGATTGATCTCCACGAGATCACACTCACAATAGTAGAAATCACAAGAAAAACACTCTCTTTACAGCAACCCTATGGCAAGAAGAGAGATAGCAGTTGAAGCTTGGGATGTGAAAACGAAATAGTGAATAACAAGATGAAAAAGTTGAAGCTCTTTTGAAAACACAACCACAAACTCAAGAGATTTTCAATTAATTCCTAGCTAGAGTAGGGTATTTATAGGGAGAGAAAACAGCAGCCAAAACCTAAAGAAATCCAGTAAAAATCTTACAAAATCCAAGAAACAGATTCTGTACAAAACTAGTCGTTTGACAGGCTATCAGTCGACTGACGGGCGGCGACAATCGACTGATAAGCTAAACATTGTATTCAAATATGAGCTTATCAGTCGACTGAAAAATATTTTCAGTAGGCTGACAAAGACTGGTCAGTGGACGGAAACACAACAAAGAGCAAAATAAAGATTACATGCACTTTCTTCAGTCGACTCATCGGTCGAATGACTTCATCAGTCGACTGATCAGTCGACTGATAACAGGTTATCAGCCTGACTTGGTTTTGAGAGTGAGTTTTAATGCTCTGTAAAAAATAGTAAATAAATTTCAAAAAATGTAAAACTTTAGAAATAGTTTATAAACATTTTGACAAACTTGTTTAAAAAATAATTTTGCAAAAAGGTCCTCGTATTTGTGAAAATCATCATTTTAATAAAAGTACCAAAATACGAGTTTTGAAAGTGTGCAAGTGTGTGTGATATCCCAAATAGCTTCAAATGAAATCTACAACTACTTTCCTACATTTAAATACTAGAGAAAATAAAATAGCAAATATCTCTCATATAGAAATACATTTCTTCAATCTTGATATTGCTTTAGAGTTGACGAAGCTTCTCATTGCGTTAATTGTTCTTGATAAACATTGCTTCATCACTTTGCCTCCACCTCCTTTAGATATTGACGTTGTAATTCATATTCCATCCAATCCTCCATAAATGGTACTAACTAGCTTGGTATTTATATTATCTACAATATCACTCAATAACCAATTACTACCGATAATGGTGGTTGTAAATCATCATCAAAACATAAGGTCTAACAATCTCCTATTTTTGATGATGACAACCAACCATTATAATGGAGCAAAATAAGTATAGCTTATAGATAGTAGCTCTCCCTATCTATGAGCTCCCCCTTACTATGTGCACAAATGAGGAGATTTCTCTCCCCCTTTGTCACCATCAAAATGAGGATATGAAATAAACATGCAAAAATACATATGAAGTGCAACTAACCAAGCAAACAAGAAAAACTTTTTTACATGAAGCATAAACCCAAACCATTTCTTATGTGACAAAAATCTTCTTCACTAAGAGGCTTTGTAAAGATGTCCGCTAATTGAGATTTAGTGTCAATATGAACAAGTGATACATCTTGCCGCTCTACATGATCGCGTAAGAAATGATGGCGCATATCAATATGCTTGGTTCTATGGTGCAAAACGGAAATTTTTGAAATGTTTATAGCACTAGTGTTATCACTCAATAAACAATTAGTATCGATAATGGTGATTGTAAATCATCATCAAAACATAAGGGCTAACAGGCAGTTCTATCCTTGACATGGGAATGTCACTTGAAGGCTGAGCACCCTCTTGTGTGAAGGTATTGGCTAAATGGCATAATTCGCTATGGATGTCAGTAATCATAGCTGAGAGTAAAGATAATCGACTTCCAACAGCTAGTTGATTAGTAGGAAATAGAGCTTCAAGAGGGAGAGCTTCCGAAGCTTGATGTGGTACTACACATTTCTTTGGCCATATAGCTAAATATCCTGCAAGGAGGGTCTCCGATTTCATCATTTTCCTGGCTTGCCACAAGAAAGTCCTATACTTTGTGCCACTTGGGAAATTATCTTCAGATGATCCAGTAGTGTAAGACTGAGCATTGATCTTCAATACCAGTTTATTAATCTCAGATGGGGTCAATGGAGGTGATTCACAAACTTCATCACCAACCGAACTCTCAAGATTCTAGAATAAGTAATCTGCAAATTGCTTTAAACTAATCTGAGTAGACTTCTTAGTTTTCACCTCAATCCTTGCTATCGCTGTTTGGTAATGACAAGCCAGTTCCCAAAGAATATCATAAGCAATGAAACCAGCCTTCTTCATTCTCCTAAGCTAACGGTTAGCAGGAAAATACTCTTGGTAAGGAATATTTCCCATCAGTAATCCTGATACTTTCATCATCTCGTGGAGTAGAAGTCCTAATTCCCCATACTTAGTGAAGAATGTATTCGTATCCGGGTTATAGGACTCAAATAAAGTGAGAAAATGATCCACGCTTATTGGAAGACCGTACATGCTAGCTCGAATTGGGATATCTAATCCTATGTTAGCTAATTCTCAACCCCAACATCCGAGTACGTAGCTAGTCATCCTTGTCCACCACTTGTCCGCAAGCGAATGAACCCAACAAAAACATCTAAACTTCTTAAGAGGAAATTCTCTACCTAATCGAGCGAGTCGATTCTTCACAGTGTTGGTCCTTACCATTAATTCATTTTGAGGCACACTATCTAATCCATGTATCCTAGGGTGAAGTCCATGAATTGTATGCCGATCACTGGAGTCAGGAGTCCTAAAATCCTTACTAATGAACCCACAAACGATACTTTCATGGTTATATGTTAAATGCCATGACATCTTCCTCGATACCATTAAATTCCGTAATTGCAATAATGAGTAATGCCGAGGAAACGGAGGAAGAAATAAAAGGTCCACATCATATTCGTTCAACCAAGGACCATAGGAAAGGGTATCAGGATCTTTAACGGAGTCCCCGAACAAATAATTAGGCTTCCTTAATGGCTCAGTGGAATCTCAAAAAGTTATCAAAGGCAAGTTTGTCAATAACTGACACAACGTACGACGACTTCCTTCGTGAGTCAGCTTAGGAATACTATCGGCACAGTCCTCATTAAATTGACGGGCTTCTCTAATCAGAAAATCACCGTCAAAAGAGGCATGAAGAGTACCACTTTGACCATAATTTTCTCTATCAGAAAGAGTAACGGAAGGAAAGTGGACTGCAAACAATTGATTGAACTAATGTTGGAACATAGTTGAATAAAGGAGGACTTCAACTCTTCTCGGATGACTCTCAAAGGAGACAAATGAGAATATGAATGCAAAATCATAATTTTAGATGGAGAAAAGCATGAGAAGGTTACCTCCAAAGGGTGAAGCAGCGATCTCAGCCTCCTTCGACGTTTGGGCCACTGATTTGCCCTTGGGAACACGTGATCTCTTAGGAGTCATGGTAGAAATAACCTAAAAGCAAAGAAATTAGGGTTTTTCGGATGAGATCTCAAACAAAAAGGCAAAACAAACCCAAAATACAAGATATGGGTTTGGTTTTACCAGAGATCAAAAAAGAACCAAGCTGGAGGGTGAAAGAATCGAGGGAGAAACTCGAAACCAAAGAGGATCACTTGAAACCCTAGGTTTTCTTCTTTTCTTTCTCGAATGAAATCACCAAATTATGAAGGGATGAGGAGGAGAAGAGTCAATAGACATCTTTATAGGGTTATGGAGAAAATTTCAGACTCAGGAAAGCAGGAGAAGATTGCCCAAAAAGCCCAAAACTTGGGCTTTAAACCTGACTAACCTCCCTTTTGCGCAGCACTCGACACTATCATGCTTAAGCACGACAGACAACACTGTCGCGCAAAGACGTGATAGTAGACATTGTCGCACGTACACAGTAATCCTACAGGTATCTGCATACGTACATTTCCCTTTGTATTCAAAGTGCATTCCCAAAAACTCCGATGAGTATATGAGTATAAACTACTGTAGGCATCAAAAATTGCCGATAGGTCCCCACGAACAGCTCAGTGTTAGGGAATGACGATGAACGTCACTACCCGGTTCACAAGAGTCCAATTGACGTCGGTGAGCGCCTGAAGTGAATCGACGAGCTACGTGAGCCGACAGAGTTTCAGAACAACAGGGATACGGACTGACCGAGAACCCCGCAACCGCTGCAAAAGGAGCAACACCCGTCATGTCCTGATCATCACACTGATAATCCACCCCCCCCTCTTGGTTTCCTATAAATAGGCCCCTTAGGCCTTCATTTCAAGGAGGCTCCTGATTTTGCTCTTGATTTCTTTTGGTGGCCTTGGAGGATTTCTTGGAGAGAGCCTAGGCGAAGCCCTGCTGGAGTGAGGAGTGCTCGAGTCTTCTGCAGCAAAAAAGGGTCTTCTTCCTTCCCTCTTTTTTCTTTTCCTTAGTATTGCCCCTTAGCGGTGATACTAAGTAGAGCTGGTGTCTCGCTTTAGCCGAGATATAAGCTTCATAACTTCTAGATCCCACGCGGGTCGACGAAGTTCAGAGTTTCTAAATCCCCTCGCGGATAGACGAAACTCTGTCCGATTTTCTCGGAACGGATCTGACCTACCGGTGGTCCACGGATATTGACGTCCCCGTCACAGGCTAAAGACCCACGCAAGCGAGACCGCACCAAAACGGGATCTCGTGTTTATTTTCGAAAAGTTGTAATTTTTGTTTTATTGCACGAGGAGGTCTTATAAAAAGACCGACTTTTTTTTATCGATTCTTGTTGTAACGATTGAAGTTGTAACAGATCCAAAAGCAATGAAAACAGCAACTTTCACCGAAAACAGACTGGCGACCACAATGGGAGCCAACGGCATCGCAACCGACGCCGTCGTGACGCAACCGGCCCTCAAGATCCGGGTGAACGAAGAGGTCGAGTACGAGTTCGACCAGCAAAAATTCGAAGAGTACCTCTCTTCCTCCTCCTCCAGATCCGCCTCTCCAAGTAGGCGAAAGAAGGCATCCTCCTCCAGAATCGTTCGTGGGACCCTTCCTTCGGTTCAAAAATCCAAGACCCCGTCGCCGCCTCTGCACTTACACCACGCGACGTCCCCGTGTCGTCCAACGTGGTCGAGATCGCAGATCCGGACTCCTCTTCCGCCGAGGAGATGACTTCTGAAGACGCTCCGGCAATATCAAAGAGAACACGACAAAGACGGCGTCAACGTCTTGCTCGTCAGCTGGCCGAGGCTTTGGAGCCAATGGATGGGATCCGCTATAACATGGATCTAAAATCCAGGCAACGCCAGGAGCAACCACGGCAAACAACCAGCCCCTCCTCAGAAGCAGAAACAAACAAATGGGTTCATGTCAAAAGAACCCGTTCTACTCTCGAGGAGCGAATCCAGAAGCGCCGCGCCTTGCGTGCGCATGCCCGAGCCCTGATCCAAAAAGCACGAGAGATGCTAAAGCCGCCAAAACTCAAACAAATGTGGATGCTGAAGGCGAATCCAACGCCTAAGACAAGAGTGAAAGAAGTTGCTGCCCAACCTTCACCAAGGCCAAATCCTGTTCCCCTTACCCCGGCACCTCCGGTAGGGTCAGGTATGAAAACAGACCCTTCAACCTCCAAGGTTCCTGTGAAAGGTCGCCTCGGTCCCTTACCAGGGAATCGAGGTAAAGTACCTATCAAGGAGCGCTTGGGTCCATTGAAAGGTCACCAAGTTTCAAATCAAACTGGGGGTCGAATTAATCCCCCCACGAAAGATGAGAAAGGGAAAGCCCCTATCACCGACCGCATCGGATTGCGAGTCGAAATACAAGAGCCCGTTCAATTTTTATGTTCACAAAAACGTAAACTTGAACGGGCCACTTTTGAGAAAACTAACAAAACATCCCATGCCAAAAGGGAAGCACACTCATCCGAGGATGATGGTGTTTTACCAAGGAGCACATGCCAACACTCTATAGGTTGCTCCAGTTACCAAGCTGATGAGCTGTACTATAGAGCTGGTGGTATGGGGAAATCTCGAAAGAAGTATGTGCAGGACATGGAGTCTCGCTGCCCGTGCGCCAACATAATCAAGGCAGTGCTGTCAGAATGCTCCTGTGCTCAAACCCCAAGGAGAATTTCGGTGTTTGACAGAATTTCCACCGGAACGTCTGAAGCTAAGCCTAGGCGTTTCCAGCGAAGAAGAAGGATAGTCAAAGACAGAGAATTCCCGAAGGTCACCATCAACATGGCCAGCAAAGGAGCATCGACAGGGGACAATCCCGAGTCAATCCCGTTGGTACCCTGGTATCTAACTCACCTACAGTCCGGAACCATTACACGAGGGACTTATGGTAGGGTTCGGACGAGATTACCATCAGAAGATGAAGCATCAGATGCCGGCTCCGCAATTGCTTCGGACAACACGGTATCCAGCGAGGGACAACCCCGCGAGGTACTCATGATCAGTGCCGAGCATCCAACCATCGCACCCAGAACGCCGCAGTTAGCAACAATCCGGAGGTGGTGGAAATCGTCATGGCCAACGCACCACCCAAGAATACTGGGGGTGGCCCCACTAAAATTAACAGCGCTGGGGGTGGACCCACCAGTGATGATAGCGCTGGGGGTGGACCCACCAGTAGTGACAACACTGGGGGTGGCCGTATGATTCCTCTCGAAACTTATCCAAAACAGGATATGGGTGAGGCCGAAAAGATAAAGGAGCTCGAAAGAAAAATCGAAGCCCTGATGTCTGTTCGGGAGGTGAAGAGGACCGGCATTCCGTGTCCTTACCCGAGAAAGTGGGATTCGATCCCGTATCCGGCGAAGTTCAACCTGATCAACTTCACGCCGTTCAACGGAAAGGGCTCGCCCACTCAACATCTGATCTACTTCAAGTCTCACTTGGGAGTAATCTCGGGCAACGAGCCTTTGATGGTTCGGTCATTCGTTGGCACCCTTCGCGGGCCTGCCTTCGATTGGTACCGCCGTCTCAAGAAGGGCTCCCCCACTCAGCATCTGATCTACTTCAAGTCCCACTTGGGGGTGATCTCTGGCAACGGACCCTTGATGGTTCGGTCATTCGTTGGCACCCTTCGCGGGCCTGCCTTCGATTGGTACCGCCGTCTCAAGCCCGGAAGCATCAACAGCTGGGAGGACTTGGAAGGCATGTTTCTCGCCCATTTCTTCGATGATGACACCGAGGTGTCGATCAGGACACTCTTCGACGAGAAACAAAAAGGCGGAGAGTCGGTGGATACCTTCATCAAACGCTTCCGCAATCAGGCAATGAACTGCAGGGATCCCGTCACGGAGGAATTCCTCTTGCAGACTTGTCAGAACAACTTGTCCATTAACATCTTGGACGTGATGGGAATAGAGCCGCTCAATACCTGAAAAGAGTTGAAGGTTCGAGGAGAACAGGCTGAACGCTTCATCAGAAGGCGGAAGGTCGAAAGAAACCAACCGATGGTTGATCCTCCGGATTCGGATCTCGTACCTCATGATGAAGGGGACGTACCTGCAACTGTTATTGACGATAATCAAACGTCGCAACAGCAGTCCTGGGAACAACAGGAGAATTCAGACGAGGAGCTCCAAAACGAGTACTCGTTCAAAGACGAAGACGTTCCAGCTATTTTCGAGACCCTTCTCGAAAACAACAAAATCAAACTCCCGCCCATCACGCATCAGGAGGAAGATGACGATTCTGCGGACCCAACGTACTGCGCGTAGCACAGAAGGATCCTCCACCCCACCAAGGAATGCTTTGCTCTCAAGAATAGCATCCAGACCTTGGTTGAAGCCGGCGTTATAACGCTAGGGTAAGCCAATTGAAAACGGCAAAACTCCAAAGAGTGCACGAGTATAAACTGTTTCTCCAGACTCCGATAAGTATAAGAGTATAAACTGCTTCTCAATACTCCGATAAGTATAAGAGTATAAACTGCTTCTTAATCCTCCGACCGGTATAAGAGGTTAAACTGCTCCCTGATACTCCAATAGGTATATGAGTCTAAACTATTTCCTACCATTGACGGGAAGCTCCTGGAGGATATTACGCTAATATTCTTAAGGATAGTCGGACAACAAAATCAAACCCAGTTCTAAGAGAGAAGCTGGGGGTGGATAATCCAATGCATCGGGAAGTTCCCAGAAGAATACCACATGGGTATTCTTAGGGATAACCCAATCATTGTGGAATTGGTGAACAAGAAATTCACATTCAAACTCTAAAAGTCAGAATGTCCCTTCTTATTCCCTAACTCTTATGAGTTATTTTTGTGAGAGGAGATCCAATCTTCTGATAGGTTAATCTTTCCTCACCAAACCACCCGCTGATCAAATCAAACGACAGTGGACCCACCAACATTTCCATCTGCCAGTCATTGGCATTTCTCAGATTTAACATGCTAGGTCCTAAACGCCTAGCGTTAAAATCTCCCTTTGAGTGATGACACGAGTTGGCACTTTCTTTGCTACCCGTATTCCACTCTCTTTGCGTTCTGGTCAAACCTATAAAAGTTAGGGCCAAAGCCAAAATCCCCTCTCGATTCCTCCAATGAACGAGAGGTCCACTTTCAAATCGAGTTAGGGTCATCTCAAACTCCTGCTGGGTCAATCACGTTCGAACCCTGAAGGTCAGAATGTCTCTTCTTATTCTCTAACTCTTATGAGTTATTTTTGTGAGAAGAGATCCAATCTTCTGGTAGGTTAATCTTTCCTCACCAAACCATCCGCTGATCAAATCAAACGACAGTGGACCCACCAACATTCCCATCTGCCAGTCATTGGCGTTTCTCAGACTCAACGTGCTAGGTCCTAAACGCCTAACATTAAAGTCTCCCTTTGAGTGGTAATATGGGTTGGCACTTTCTTTGCTACCCGTATTCCACTCTCTTTGCGTTCTGGTCAAACCTATAAAAGTTAGGGCCAAAGCCAAAATCCCCTCTCGATTCCTCCAATGAACGAGAGGTCCACCTTCAAATCGAGCGATCAAACCTTCCGACAGTTAGGTCGTCTCAAACTCCTGCTTGGTCAAACATTCATACAGTTAGGGCCACAGCCAAAATCTCCTCTCGATTCCCCCAATGAACGAGAGGTCCACTTCCAAATCGGGTAATCAAACCTTCCGACAGTTAGGGTTATCCGAATTGTTACGATTCTCGGAGTGGAGATCCCACTCTTAGTTTCATCCTTCCGGATTCTGGGGGTGGAGATCCCACCTCGAGTTTCCTTTCCAGCTGTAGATAGAATATAAAATTCTTCCTCTTCAGCACCGGGAGATAGAATATAAAATTCTTCCTCTCCTCGGACCTTTCCGATGCTCGGAGTGGAGAACCCACTCCCAGTTCATCATTCCGGATTCTGGGGGTGGGGGATCCCACCTCAAGTTCCCTTTCCAGCTGTAGATAGAATATAAAATTCTTCCTCTTCAGCACCGGGAGATAGAATATAAAATTCTTCCTCTCCCGTTTCTCAATCTGTCTTTGCTTTTAGAAAAGACACGATTGTCAAATCCGGGCACTCGATGCACGGGGAATTTTATCCCGAAGCCTGAGTAGGGATAAGTCAACGCCTAACACGCGTTGCCGGGTAGTCTATTCCCGTGAGAAAGACGAAGTCTATGTATTCAAAATCATAGCAACTTTTCCTCTGTCTTTGCTTTCAGAAAAGACAGGGATGAAGTCAACGCCTAACACGCGTTGCCGGGTAGTCTATTCCCGTGAGAAAGACGAAGTCTATGTATTCAAAATCATAGCATTAAGTCTAAGAGAAGCAATTCTCTTAGCACAACGTTACATGTGAAACGGGTTTTAATAATTCACATGCTAGCCCGATTCAAACGGTAATCGGTAAAGGCACATCAAACCCGTTGATGGCTGGGGGTTTGCCAAAAATCCCAAAGCCTATGTCTAACACACATGGCCGGTTAGTCTTTGACCGTAAAAAGGACAAAAGACCACATATTCAACATTGTGGCAGGTTGTTATTAATAACACCATAATCCGTGCCTCACACGCGCGGGGAATTTTATCCCGAAGCCTAAGTAGGGATAAGTCAACGTCTAATACACGTTGCCGGGTAGCCTATTCCCGTAACAATGGCGAAGTCTACGTATTCAATATCGTAGCACTAAAAGGGTTAACTCTTTTAGCTTAAACGTCACATAGGAGCGGACTTAAACAATCCGCATGCTAGCCCGACTCAAACGGTAGTCGGTAAAGGCTAATCAAATCCGTTGAAGGCTGGGGATTAGCCAAAAATCCTAAAGTCAACGCCTAACACGCGTCGCCGGGTAGTCTATTCCCGTGAGAAAGACGAAGTCTACGTATTCAATATCGTAGCACTAAGAGCATTAATTCTCTTAGCACAGCGTCACATGCGGAACGGACTTAAACAATCCGCATGCTAGCCCGACTCAAACGGTAGTCGGTAAAGGCTAATCAAATCCGTTGATGGCTGAGGATTTGCCAAAAATTCTATAACTGCGAGTCATTGACGCATCAACTCCCCTAGTTGGTCTCGTGACTAGAGCACCCAACAAATTCAGGACAAAATCCACACATGCAGATGAATCAACTTTAACAGTTGGTCCTGCAACCCCAACATCTGGGACCGCTTTGCTCCAATACCTTAAGAGCTTAAACCGTGTATACTCCAGCAAACGTACGAGTATAAACTGTGTTAATGGCGATCCGTAAACCCTAGGGTGGACGCCGGTCAACGCGTCACCCTAGGTCAACGCCAGTCAACGCGTTGCAACCAAAGTCAACGTTTGACGATTCAAAACCCTAAGGGTCAACGCCGGTCAACGCGTAACCCTAGGTCAACGCCAGTCAACGCGTTGCAACCAAAGTCAACGTTAGACGATTCGAAACCCTAAGGGTCAACGCCGGCCAACGCGTAGCCCTAGGTCAACGCCAGTCAACGCGTTGCAACCAAAGTCAACGTTCGACGATCCAAAACCCTAAGGGTCAACGCCGGTCAACGCGTAACCCAAGGTCAACGCCAGTCAACGCGTTGCAACCAAAGTCAACGTTCGACGATTTGAAACCCTAAGGGTCAACGCCGGCCAACGCGTAGCCCTAGGTCAACGCCAGTCAACGCGTTGTGACACAAGTCAACGTTCGAGGATTCAAGGTCCACACAAGTCAACGTTCGACGATTCAAACCCTAAGGGTCAACGCCGGTCAACGCGTAACCCTAGGTCAACGCCGGTCAACGCGTTGCAAACGAAAGTCAACGTTCGACGATCCGAAACCCTAGGGTGGACGCCGGTCAACGCGTAACCCTAGGTCAACGCCAAGCAACGCGTTGCAACAAAAGTCAACGTTCGACGATTCAACCCCTAAGGGTCAACGCCGGTCAACACGTCGAGTCAGGAACACTTTGGAGGGGGTATCTGTAGGCATCAAAAATTGCCTATAGTTCTCCACAACCGGTTCAGTGTTAACGAGCGACGATGAACGTCACCATCCAATCCACATGAGCCTAATCGACGTCGACGAACGACTGAAGTGAATCGACGAGTTACATGAGCGGATAGGACTTCGGAATCACGAAGACCCGGACCAATCGGGAAGCCCGGCACTGTTCACAAAAAGGACAACGCCCTTCATGCCTCGACCACTCTACAGATAATCCAATCACCAGAGCAGATCGAATTCTTCGTCACGGATCCAACGCACCCGGAATCACTCAAATCCGAATCCGGACGAAGAATATACAGGGGAACCAACAAAACACCTCAAAAGGAGTCTCGGCAAGCTCGAAACACCCGAGGGGTGTCTTGGCAAGACGAGACACCCCAAGGGGTGTCTTGGCCGCCAAGACACCCCAAGGGGGGTGTCCTCACCTTTTACCACCCCCCCTCTTGGTTTCCTATAAATAGGCCCCTTAGGCCTTCATTTGAAGGGGCTCCTGATTTTTGGCTCTTGATTTCTTTGGTGGCCTTGGAGGATTTCTTGGAGAGAGCCTAGGCGAAGCCCTGCCGGAGCGATCTTTGGTGGCCTTGGAGGATTTCTTGGAGAGAGCCTAGGCGAAGCCCTGCCGGAGCGAGGAGTGAGCGGGCCTTTTGCAGCAAAGGAGCCTTCTTCTTCATTCCCCCTTTTCTTTTCCTTAGTATTGCCCCTTAGCGGTGATACTAAGTAGAGCTGGTGTCTCGCTTTAGCCGAGATATAAGCTTCATAGCTTCTTAGATCCCCCGCGGATCGACGAAGCTCTGTCCGATTTTTCGGGATCAGAAGTTTCTAAATCCCTCCGCGGATAGACGAAGCTCTGCCCGATTTTCTCGGACCAGATCTGAGTGCCCCGGTGGTCCACGGATATCAACATCCCCGTCACAGGCAAAAGACCCACGCAAGCAAGAGATGACGAACAGATCTTGCATTTGTTTGAAAAGAGTTGTATTTCTTTTGTTTTCATTGTGTAAAGGTCTTATAAAAAGGCTATCTTTTTGTTTCATTGTAACGATCAAAGTTGTAATGAATGCAGCAATGAATACAGCAACTTTTTCCGCAAACAACTACATCTCCTTGAACCTCCCAATGGGTACACGAGGTTAAACTGATTACCAAAAACTCCGATGAGTATATGAGTATAAACTGCATCTCCTTGAGCCTCCCAACGAGTACACGAGGTTAAACTGATTCTCAAAAACTCCGATGAGTATATGAGTATAAACTACATCTCCTTAAACCTCCCAACGGTTACACGAGGTTAAACTTATTCCCGAAAACTCTAATGAGTATATGAGTATAAACTACATCTCCTTGAACCTCCCAACGGGTACATGAGGTTAAACTGATTCTCGAAAACTCCGATGAGTACACGAGTAAAAACTACTCCCCCATGCTCCAACACCTTAAGAGCTTAAACTGTGTAGACTCCAATCAACGTACAAGTATAAACTACATCTCCATGAAGGCCGTTGTGTTGAGGTTCAGCAACAAGAGATAAATTCATAAATCAAAACACCAGCTTCAGTTTAAGATTTTGACAACGGTCAAGAGATAAATGCAGTACCAGAAGAATTTTAGCTATTCTACAAAGCACTGAGTAGACTAAAATATGAAGAAGTCAAGAGTTGAAGCCATTTACAGGTCCTACACGATCTCCTCAACTAAGTACTGAAGAGATTGAAAATAAGGCCTATCTTATCCAAAGTGTCCCAGACTCCTCTATAAAGGAATGAGTCTAAGATACTTTAGAGGGGGTATCTATAGGTGTCTAAAAATACTTATAGATATCTAAACACAGCTCAAGATAAAGAGAAGATATTGAATATCGTTATCTAAGTCAGAGAGGATCATCCAAAGCCAAAAGAAGCAAAGGAACAGGTGAAATAACATAAAAGAACAACATGAGTACCGGCAACAAGGTACACTAACGCGCATTAATACAACAACAAACACTAACGTGTGTAGGCACGGCAGTGACCACTTACGCGCATAGGCGCGACAGTGACCTCTGACGCGTGTTGGCGTGACTGTGGAATGTGTCGTGCATGTTCATGGGGCATCTTCTTGTGATTGGCTGATAGTTTTTTGGCATCTTTGTGGGGTCCAATTAGTTTTATAACTGAGGGAGAACGTGTAGCAACGATGAGGAGTAGTTATACCCTAAAAACATGCCCACTACCCATGAAAATTGCCTACTAATGCAAAGGAGGGTGGTTACAAGCGAGGCTGGAACTGTTTCTTTAGCCGCGACAGTGGCGACTGCCGCGCCCAAAGTCAATGACGTTGATTAGTGATTTTAACTTCTATCTAATAGTTATGGATTCATATCCCTATAAATACCTTCCTATACAGAGAGCCAAGCAATTGGAGTAGAATTAGAGCAGAGAGGCTTGAGCTTTTGGTGAAATTGAGTAAGAGAGAGAGTCGTCATCCTTCATAAATACTTTCAAGAAGCTTTTGGCGATTCCTAAAGATCTAACTACTGACTTAATCTTTGGAAGAGTGAACATCTTACATCAATAAGATATTCGCTTAAGATTCTTACTTCGATAAACGAAGAAGAACATCCAAAAGCCATCATGGTTCAATCAGAATCAGTGAATCGGTGGTCCACGGGCTAACGCACCCTCGGTACATGCAAAGACCCCACAAAAACATGAGTTGATAAACAATTTCTGTGTTATTTTCTAGGAATTTGTAATTTTCTTATTTTTGTTGTGTAATTCATTGTAAGCGACTGAAGTTTTAATGAATTCCATATTAAAAACAACTTTCGACGAAAACAATGGTTACTCCCACTGTGGTCACCATCTTCTGTAGGTCGTAAAATTTTTGGTTCTCAATGGAGGTTCATATTGATAAGAATTTCTTATTACAAATCAAGAATCAAAAAAGTATAATAGAAGTGAAGAGAATGCTCTTCTTGTTTAACATGGGTTCTGTTCACGGGGAAAATCGTTTCCATTGAAGTCATTGTTTTCTTGAGCAACAGTTTATCGGTTACAAAAGATCCGGTCTTTTTATAAGATCCGGTTACAACAAAATCAAAAAAAAAAAAAAGAAAAATCTTAAAAGATTACAACTTTCCTTTTCTCGAACAAATCACAAGATCATGTTTTGCGGTCTCTTGCTTGTGTGGGTTCTTTGCCTGCGCCGGGGTTAATCCGTGGACCACCGCACGATCTTGATCCGGTCGGATCTACACGGTATGACGGGTGTTATTTCACGAAGGAAATAACAGCCGAGGGGATTATTTCACCAAGGAAATAATAGCCCTAAGTAATCAAAATCGACCAAGCGAAATCGATACTCTTCTCGGGATCAAAAACCAAGTTTTGATCCGGAGGATGACCGTGTGGATCTCAGATCTGATCTCTCTCGAACTCCTGCCTTTTTTGACGTGGATGATCGCCAAGAACCATATCTGAAAAGTCCGAGTCTTCAAAGCTCCAAAACTCCGAAGTTCAGTTCTCAATCCGGCAGAGTTTCACCTCAAAAGTTCCAAGTCCTCTAAAAAATAAGCTCTCCTTCTCTATTTATAGGCATTTCAATCCAGATCTGGGCTTAGATCTGGGCCCAGATCTGGGTGGCTCGGCCACCGAGCCACCACGGTGGCTTGGTGCGGCCACCTAGCCGAGCCACCTAGAGGTGGCTCGGTTTTGGCCGAGCCCTCCCGGTATTTGGTTTTGTGCCGTTTTCCGGTTTCGTGGTTTATCCGAACTTCATTATTGATCTGGACTCTGATTTGGCAGTCCGGATCCTGATTTGGTAGTAAATCCACTTTGGTGTTCGAGTTTGAGTCTGCTCTCGATCTTGTTTGATGTGGTGGACTCTACGGTTGGATGACTCGTTGTTTCATCGACCCTTTAGCTTGATTGGGTACGCGATTGGATGTATTCTGTTGTTTGCGTGCGGTTCGTTAACCTCGTCGCCTCGTTAATCCGCTTCGTCGCGTGTCACTTGCCTTCGGTGTTGTGGTCTAACGACCATGCTTGGATATATCGTCCGATGGTTCGTTGGTTTGTCAAATCACCGTGTCGAGCTGTGTTAAGGGACCTATAAGCAGTTTTATACGCCTACAGGTTCTTAGGTAGTGATACATTACCTTCCTCGATTGCTTGCGTCGAGTTTGCTTCCCTTGGATGATCCGATCGAAATTGCAGTTGAACTTCAGTGAAGAATAGAAACCCTTGTGTGATCGAGTTTGATTATACCCGAGCTTGATGAGTATCAAGGCCGAATGCTCAGAGAAGGCTAATGTGCAAGAGTTTGCAATAAGCTGAGAGTCTCTAATCTGAGAGTTCGGATTGTGTCTACTTCAACAATCCAAGCAAAAATCTAGGAAAGTTCTACCAAGCAAGCATATGAGAGAGCCTCTGCTTGAATCCCCTAAATGATCCAGCCTTTGGTTGAAGAGTCTTGAATATGATAAGCTTCTCCACCAAATTATAAGCTGAACCTAGCCCGAGCCGAACCCATTTCATGTTGGCAAAGAGGTCCTATAAATAGGCAAGGGATGACATGGGACATCCCTTGATTTATAGGATGTGACCACTAATAGGAGTAAGGAGTAGCATACTTCCCCTATTGCTATGGGATTTGACCACTATAGGGGTGATAGGAGCCATGCCTCATTACCTAGGATGTGGGAAGTGGGAAGGCCCACTCCCACAAGAAAGTAGCTATTTGCACTATTCAGACAAGACTGACAGGCTGTTAGGCGAGCTTGAGAGCTGCTTGAATGTTCAAGGAAGCTTGGAGGCGAGCTTAGCGAGCAAGCGGGGTTGGTTGGTGGGCCCCTCGAGCGTATAAGCTGGCGTTCGTTAGCAAGCTGGGTTCGTGCAGGCGTATAAGCGAACTTGACTCGTGCTAGCGAGCAAGGTGTTCAAGCGAGGTCGAGCTCATGCTAGTGAGAATGATAATCAGGAGAGCTTGACCTATGCTAGTGAGTCAAGCAAACAAGCGAGCTTGACTTGTGCTAGCGAGTCAAGAAATCAGGCGAGCTTGAATCGTGCTGGCGAGTCAAGCAAACAGGCGAGGTTGACTCGTGCTGGTGAATCAATAAATTTGGCGAGCTTGACTCGTGCTGGCGAGTCAAGAAAACATGCGATCTTGACTCGTGCTGACGAGTCAAGAAATTAGGCGAGCTTGACTCGTGCTAGCGAGTCAAGAAATTAGGCGAGCTTGACTTGTGCTAGCCATTTAAGCCAACAGGCGAGGTTGAGCCCGTGTAGGCGAGCTCAATAATTGGGTAAGCTTCACTTGTGTCGACGGGCTAGATCATGCGAGCTTTGGCAGAAAAGTTTATTCTTGCCTGTTTAAGCATGCAAGCGAGCTTAGTCAGGCGAGATTTGAGCTCTAGTGTAGAGACAATTTTTATTGACTACACCCCGCTTGTAGGATTCTTCTTGATTTGGTTAGAGGGTTGCATTGTGCCTTCTTGAATGAAGGATCGCATCTCAATCAAGGTGTTATTTCCTATGTGTTACTTGTTGCTAGGTATAACTTAGCCCTTCCACCAGCAATGGTTATATTCATCCATATTGGATTAAGGGAAATGGCTACCGAATACTTTGAAGTAGGAAGATGGTTGATGAAGGGATCAGCTTCCAAATCCTAGAGTAGAGGTACCATATACATATCTGGTGATATGGTTCACTCTACTGTTGTTTTCCCGCAATTGATAATATAAGCCCCAGGGATGAGTTTGAAGATGGCATCAGTAGCGAAGGTTTCACTTGCTTACCCCGGGGGTGTTTCAATTGGTTGATGAATATTAGACTAGGTCACCCCATTGCTAGGCTAAATGGGACTGAATGTCATTGAACCCCACTTGCCTTGCCGATTTGCATGTTAGTTTGGTTATGACCAGCTCAATATATGGGATGCTTAGTGGACGGAGCTCATGCTTGGTACCATGTTGTTGCTAGGGCTACAAGGAGCAGATTTTGGCTTCCCCATCACATGCCAAACTACTATATGACATTGGGGGTTCTACAAATGTACAGTAGGGTGATTGCTCATAATCCAGACTTTCACATGAACAAGACTTGTTAATATTGGATCATCCAAAAATATAGGGAGCATGTCAAGACAGGTTTGAAGAGTAGGGCTCCTAGGTTTCAAGATTTTCTAGGGGAAGGTGTGTCAGATGATGAAGATTAGGAGGCACCAAGTGGGAATCATACTCCTCAAAGGCGGATCAGTGTCAGTAGCCTAGCTTTGTCAGAATCTGTGGTTCGTCAAGGAGCACCTGGCAGAGGCAAAGGAAATAGGGGAAAGAGGCCATTGCAAGCTCATTTCTCCCAACAACCATCAAAGAAACAATCTTATTTGAAACTGACTCTTTGTCTTGCACTCTCGTATTGCCAAATCTATGCAAGAATTCTAAACCTTTGGTGCCTTCTCAGGGTAAACCTAAGACACACTTCCCAATCAGTCGACTCCTGCATTTGCCGTTTGGCCATTAGGGTGGCCCTTAGTAGGGCGATAAGACCTAGGCATCCTCATTAAGACCTAAGCACCTAACCTCCGTGTTGTCTTTTACCGAAAACACCTATGCATCCACATTAAGACGTAGGCACCCTACCTCCAGGTTGTCATTTTACCGTTTGGCCATTAAGGTAACCCTCAGCAGGGCGTTAATACCCGGGCATTCACATTAAGACCTAGGCACCCAACCTTCGGGTTGTCATTTACCGATAAGACCTAGGCATCCACATTAAGACCTAGGAACCTAACCTCCGGGTTGTCATTTTGCCGAAAAGACCTAGGCGTCCTCATTAATACCTAGGCGACCAACCTCCGGGTTGTTATTTACCGAAAAGACCTAGGCGTCCACATTAAGACCTAGGCACCTAACCTTCGTGTTGTCATTTTACCGTTTGGCTATTAGGGTGGCCCTCAGTAGGGCGATAAGACCTAGGCGTCCACATTAAGACCTAGGTACCCAACCTCCGGGTTGTTAATTTACCAAAAAGACCTAGGCGTCCTCATTAAGATCTAGGCATCTAACCTCCGGGTTGTCATTTTTTCGAAAAGACCTTGGCATCCTAAATAAGCCATAGGCACTTTACTTTGCAGGTCTTCTTCAACAAAAAGACCTAGACGCTATGCCAACAAACAACGTAAAATAAGCCAGTCGTCTTGATCGCTCAGCCCTCGGGTCGTCACAACACGACCGACTCACAACAATCAACACTTGTTCTCTCAATCAGAACAAAGCTACAAGCTAACAGAGCAAAAATAAGGAACAAGTCAAGTTCATGAGTAAGAGTAAAGTTTAAATCTTTATTCAATATTTCAAAGTTTATTACAAATAAATTTTATTATATTGTCCATGTTAATGTTTGCAATAAGGCATGTCGATATTTATAAAAAGAAAAGATAAAAGATACAAGGCCTCTGATCTCTCAACTAGATCCATGAGTAGGGCTTGGGAGGTCCTCTATAGGAGTTGTAGGGGCAGGGGCAGGTGCAGTAGAAGAAGAAGCGGGAAGTTCTTCTCAAAGGTCATCCCCCAACTCGTTGTCCTCATCCTCCAACGCTAGTTCTAACCCCCTCTACTTACCTCAATCTCCTTTAGGAGGTTGAGGAAGCAAGAGACTTGGGGTGGATAAAGATGATCAAGCGTGGTATGAGAGGTAGGGAGAGCAACGAGGCCAAGTAGCCGACTCGAGTCTTGCAAGCCAAGGGCACCTCAGTTTTACCTAAGGGGCCCTGACGCTAGTCATCGACCACCTTCACCCTATACTACTTCTAGTCCAAGCGAACAAGCTGATCCTCTAGGTTCTTGATAATTATCGTGGACGCTTGATGAGATGACTGCTCCTCCTGAAGGTCTCACCTCAGTTGCTCAACTGAAAGACAACTCGATCAAGCATCCTCCTCGGTCATCGTCTTGAGGCCTTCACAGACTTGAGCTCCCCCTCCAGAGCAGTCAGGCAGCCACCCCGCTCGGAGATTCCATGCTGGAGGTAGCTGACCTCCCCTTTAGCTCGGCCACCTCACCTTGACTCTCAATAGAAGGCCGCTTGCTTGCGCCTCCATGGATCAGAAACCCTAAGGAGCTTTCCCTTGGTATCCACCTTCCGTCCAAACGGACCTCGTATGCTATTTACCTTAGCTCAAGGTGCAATCCTCTCTCAACTTCCTCTTATTGCGGACTTCCTCCTTAGCCAGCGTCGCCCGCCACTCAGGTGGAGAGTTGTTCATATGGCAAGTCGGTTGAATAGGTCCACCTGCACCAAGACCCTCCGAACCAAGTAGGCCTTGAGGGCCAAGTGTAAGACAACACTTGGCATCTCCCGCAAAACACCCTTTTCTTTCAAGAGAGTGAATTGTTGGAAGGCTCAGAGTGGGGTAGTCAAAGACCCTAAGATCGAAGTCTCTATGTCAAGAGGAGCCACCGTGATAAACTTCTCACCCTTTGGGAGTTCCCACCTGGGCGAACAGGGGCCCAGCAGCACCCCAAGCAACATGGCCGATGCCTTCTCCCAAAAATAGGGGTTAAGCTCCAAGGTCTAGTGGTGAAAAGGCTAGACGTCCTCATCCTCCTCGTTAGTATCACCTGCTGGAGATCCTAGAGGGGGTGCTGCTTGCTCTTCAGCACCCTCGAAAATTTTGGCAGGCTCCTTGCCTAGCTTATGGGATGGTTCAAGTGTAGGGCTCAGGATAGCTACCTCCTCAGCATGAGCCCTTCAATAGCCGCGACTGTTGGGGCTGCCCCCTCTAGCCTAGGGGGAAGAGTCATCGATAACGATGACCTCATCCGGCTGAACATCTAGGATGGCTAAGTGTTGCTGCTCGGCAGAGTCGACCCGAACCTACCTAGTCAACCTACTAGGCCCTTGGTCCTTCTTGCCTTCTCCTTCTTGGCCTTCACCCTCTGTCCTTCTTGCTGAGCAATGATCTCAGCCACTCTCAACCTCAAGCCACCAACCTCCTCAGGGTCAAGATTCTCTCTCAACCTCTTCTTGGGCCTTGAGGCCGAGCTCATCTCATTCCCCCTCGAATTCCTCTTAGGTATTTTTTCAAGTGGGAGGGCCAGCAGACTTGCCCTTAACTTGTCAGCTTTAGTGGGCAGGACTATAGAGACCCTCGTTGCCTGGAGTGATGCTGTCTCGAAGAGATTCCCTCTCTCTTAAGACCCGACATAGGAGCAGATCTTCTCTAGTTGCCGCCTCTCCTCAGCAGTAAGGACGCACAGCTTTAGCACGTCCTTATTGATCTTAAGCTAGTTAGGGGAGGAGAGGATGTTGTTGGCACCAAAGACCCACAAGAACCACTTCTTCCAATCCCTATTGGACTCTGGAGCATCCGAAATAAGTTTACAACCCCCAGTGTAGTGGAGGAAGTAGTAGGGATCCTTCCTCGTCAACTTTATGCCGACCAAGTTCCCCAGATGGCACATGCTTGGCAGACATTGACCCAGTGACAGATTACCATGAACCCTACCAGAACCCCAATTATATTTAGGGTGAACTGAGAGGGGGACCCCCTAGAGCAATGCACACATCCCTAATGATGGGATGAAGCAATAAGAAGAGCCCATACTCAAGATGGGCAAGCTACAACGACGCCTTGTTCTAGCAGTGGCGGTACACTGGCTCATCCCCACATGGCGCTGTGAGTGTAAAATCCTTAGGGAGTCATAGGGCTCGTAATACATCTCGATCTCTCCGATGCAGACTTTTGAACAGATTGGCTAGAGAAGAGCAATCTTCTCCTCATTGTGGCCAGTGGTGGAAGTCTAAGAAGCCATTGAAATTTTGATTGCAAGGAGATTTGGAGAAGTTGAGAGAGATGAGTGCTGGAGATTTTGAGCGGAAGTTTGTGAAGGAAACCCTTCTTCACTTACACTGGGTTATATATATTACCCAAGAGGGACACGTGGAATATTCTGGATGGTCGGCTCGTTTGAAAATGAACGGATGAGATACACATTAGAATCTCAAATGGTTCACATGAAACTTAAAGCACCACCCCCTTTACTCTATGCCTCTACACTCGAAAATCGAAGAGACGCCACAACTCTCTGATATCTGACAGCATCATCATGTCATTTCAAACAGTGACGTTTCACCTGTCGAATAAAGGCTTCTAGAAACTCACTAAACAATGTCTACTCAGAGAACAATCAACCAGATCTAGTTGACTCTCAATTGCCGACATCAGACTTCAAAGAAGAAAAGTCTGGCACTTGCCTTAATAAGCTAAGACGCCAATCAGCAAAAGCCATCGACTCGACCAGCTTTAAACTTATCTAATTCATCCAGAAGACACAAATTAAGATTACACAGCAGAAAATTAATTCTGCCTCAAAAATATCTTTATTCATTGATGAAGAATATTTATAAGATACATGTATACATATATAAAATACAAGGCTTGAGATAGGAAAGCCCTAGGAGACTAAGAGAGGTCCATCCCCACTTCTGGAGTCACAGGAAGGAAGATGCTGGGAGCAGCCGGCAGAGGAGTTGACCAGTCTCCTCCTTTGTCCGACTCCCCCAATTCCTCACCAAGATCGAGTCACCCTCTAAGTGCTTCCACTTCCACCAACTCATCCAGGCCCTTAGCTACAATGGGAGGATAGTTGAAGCGATCGGGTGGGTTCCTCATCTCGACTGGGAGTTACACCGAGAGGTAGTCATATCCGGCCTTCCAGGCTATCGTCACTTTAGTTTTTCCAGTTAAGCTCTGGTAATACCCCTCAATGATCTCCTAGCAATAGGGCTTGGACTCAATATAGGAATTTTGGCTTTGGGCCATAGCCAACGACTCTTGCAGGTGGGTGACCTCCCCCTGAAGCTTGATGAGCTTCACATGCTTCTCATCCATCTAACACCTCACATGCATCACCGCCTACTTCTTAACCTCTGTAGGCGTATAAAACTGCCTATGGTTCCCTTAGCACAGTTCGGCACGGTGATTCGACAAACCAACGAACCATCGGGTGACGTATCTAAACACGATCGTTAGACCACAACACCGAAGCCAAGTGACACACGACGAAGCGGATTAACGAGGCGACGAGGTTAATGAACCGTACGCAAATAACGGAATACATCCACTCGCGTGCGGAATCAAGCTAACAGGTCGATGAATCAACGAGTCATCCAACCGTAGAGTCTACCGCATCAAACAACGATCGGGAACAGACTCGAACTCCAAGGCGGATTTACTGCCAAATCAGGATCCGGACTACCAAATCGGATCAACAACGAAGCTCGGATAAACCGCGAAATGGACGAAACGGCACACCCTGGGAAGAGCTCGGCCAAGACCGAGTTCGGTGGCCGAACCACCAAGGTGGCCGACCGAGCCACCTGGCCGAGCCATGGATCTGGGCTCAGATCTGAGCCCAGATCCGACCTGAAAAGCCTATAAATAGAGGGGGCAGGCTTATTGTTGAAGTGGGGGAACTTTTTAAGGCGAAACTCTGCTGGATTGAGAGCTCAACTTTGGAGTTTTTGAAGCTTTAAAGACTTAGACATTTTCAGATCTGGTCCTTGGCGATCATCCACGTCAAACAAGGCAGGAGTTCGAGAGAGAGATCAGATCTGAGTTCCACACGGTTATCCTCCGGATCAAAACTTGGTTTTTGATTCCGAGAAGAGTATCGATTTTGCTTGGTCGATTTCGATTACTAAAGGCTATTATTTCCTTGGTGAAATAGTACCCCCGGCTGTTATTTCCTTCGTGAAATAACACCCGTCATATCGTGTAGATCCAACCGGATCAAGATCGTGCGGTGGTCCACGGATTAACCCCGGCCCAGGCGAAGAACCCACACAAGCAAGAGACCGCAAAACAGGATCTTACGATTTGTTCGAAAGAAGGAAAGTTGTAATTTTTCTTTTTTTTCTTTGATTTTGTTGTAACCGGATCTTATAAAAAGACCGGATCTTTTGTAACAGAAAAACTGTTACTTGAGAAAGCAATGACTTCAATGAAAACAACAATTTTTCCCAGCTACCGATCTCGCTGCCGAGATCGTTGCGTCGCAGCTGCGGATCTCAATCCCGGTCGAGGAGGAGGTCGAGTATGAATTCGACCAACAAAAGTTCGAGGAGTACCTGTCATCCTCGTCCGGATCCACCTCCCCCCGCAAGTCCAAGAAGTTCTCCTCCAGGACAAAAGTTCGTTGGTACGAAGAAGTGCAGAATGCCAATGAAGATCTCACCCCAATCGATGCCGAAGTTGCACCGGGTGAAGCTCCACCGACCTCCAACCAGGTCAAATCTGTTCCTGCCAATTCCTCCGTCGTTGAAGGCGTAGTGACTCTCTCAAAGAGAGCCCGCCAGAGGCGACGTCAACGCCTGGCGCGGCAACTCGCAAATGCAATGGATTCCACTGACGGAATCCGCTATAACGCGGATCTGAAGAGCAGGAGAGGCAAACAGCCTCAACAACCAATGAATGGCAGCTCCTCCAGGCCGCCAACGAATGAATGGATCCGTGTCAAACGGAATCGTTCAACACTTGATGAGCTCATTTGCAAGCGCCGCGCACTGTTAGCGCAGGCACGGGCTCAAGTCCAAGAAGCCCGCAAAAGATTACAGAAGGAAGTGGCCAAAAAGCCACCACCAACCCGCCAAGTTTGGAGGCCGAAGTCTGAAGCGGCGATTCATGCTAAAGAGCAACCTTTGCAGCCTTCAGCAAAAGTTCAACCTCCGGCGAACCAACCTAAATCGCCAATAGCTACTCCGGGAGATCACGCGGAATCATCCTGAAGAAAAAAGTCAGTTTTGGAGCGCCTCGGTCCACTTCCCGATGGACGATGCAAAGCTCCAGTTCAAGAACGTTTGGGCCCGATAAAGAAGCCCCGAACAACTCAACATGCTGGGAGTCGCCGCCACCCTCAACATGACAAAGAGATTAGGGCAGCTAGGCGCACCAATTTGCACATTGAAGTCCAGAAGCCCGCTGAGAACTCACGCCCACAAAGGCATGTTTCGAGGCGCTTGACTTTTGAAAGCCCAAAGAAGGCAATTCGCCCTCAGAAGGAAACATTGTCGTTTGGTGACGATAGCGTTATACCTGAGAAGTCGTGCCAACACACGATAGGTTACTCCGACCTTCAAGCAGACGAGTTGTACTATCGTGTTGGGGGTACGAGTAAAACCAGGAAAAGGAGTCCTCGAGAACTAGAAACTCAATGCTCCTGTTCCAAACTCATTCGGGCAGTATTGTCTGAGTGTAACTGCATCAAGAGAACTAGAAACTCAATGCTCCTGTTCCAAACTCATTCGGGCAGTATTGTCTGAGTGTAACTGCATCAAGATAGTCCCTGAAAGAATTTTGGTTTTCGAAAGACTCAATACTGAAACGCCAAAACCAAGGCATAGGCGTTTCCGATAAAGAAGAACGGTGGTTGGAGATGGAGAATTTCCGAGGGTCACCACTAATATGACCAGCAAAGGGACATCGGCACGGGATAATCCCAAGTCGATTCCGGAAGCATCCCGGCGTATAACACATCTGCAGTCCAGAGCCATCATACGAGCAACTTATGGTAGGATTCAGACAAGATTACCTTCAGAAGATGAAGAATCGGATGCCGGCTCTGCGGTCGCATAAGATAATACGGTATCCAGCGAGGGACAACCCCGCGAGGCACTTATGATAAGTGCGGAACAAGTGGCCAAGATGCTCGAAGAAGCCATGGCTAAACAACAGGAGAGGTTCAGGTTCGAAATGCAGATGGCCATGCAGAATATGAGAGAAATGCATGACCAACAAATCCAAGCACTGACAAACCAGCAAGGCGAACCAAGCCGTCGTAACCAGGTTAATCAGGAAGATGAGGACACAAATGCGAATGAAGCTCATAATGCCAATAATCCTCCCGTCAATGCAGGGGGTGGTAACGAGAATGCTAACGAAAACACAGGTGAAAGTTTGAAGATTAAAAACCTTGAGAGAAAAATCAATACATTGATTTCCACTCAAGAGATGAAGAAGACGGGCATTCCTTATCCATACCCAAGAGAATGGGAATCAATCCCATATCCGGCGAAGTTCAATCTAATTAACTTCACGCCGTTTAATGGGATGGGTTCACCCACCCATCATTTGATTTACTTCAAATCACACTTAGGGGTTATCTCTGGTAATGAGCCTCTGATGGTACGGTCTTTCGTTGGCACTCTTCGTGGAGCCACCTTCGATTGGTATCACCGCCTCAAGCCAGGAAGCGTGAATAGCTGGGACGACATGGAGACTAAATTCCTCACTAACTTCTTCGACGACGACACCGAGATATCCATTGGGTCATTTCTTGATGAGAAACAAAAAGACGGGGAATTGGTTGATACCTTCGTCAAAAGGTTCCGGAACAAGGCAATGAACTGTCGGGACCCGATCACTGAGGAGTTCATTCTCCAGACTTGCCACAACAACCTCGCGTTAGACGTGTTGGAAGCAATGGGGACAGCACCGTTCAAAACATGGAAGGATTTGAAGGTTTGAGGAGAGCAAGCCGAGCGATTCCTCAGAAGGAAGAAGGCGGAAAGAGGCCAACAGGCGACGAATGCTCCGCAGCAGAATTTCGTCCCATGAGGGAAAGGTAAGGCACATGCTAATGCAGTTGATGCTAATCAAACTTTCCAATTGCAACCTCAGCAACAGCAGCAGCAACGAGCACCACAACAGTCGCAGTCGCAATGGCAACAACGGCCTCAGAAGCAGAAATCTTCGGAGCCGAGGTTTCCTAAAGTGTACTCCTTCAAGGATGACGAAGTTCCCGGCATCTTTAAGTACCTGTTGGAAAATAACAAAATCCAGCTGCCGGCGATCGTGGATCAAGAAGGGACTAGCAAAGTGATGGATCCGAAGTATTACGCATACCATAGAGCGGTCCATCACCCTACCAAGTCATGCTACCATCTCAAGGATAAGATTCAGGCTTTAATTGATGTAGGCGTCATAACCCCGAAGCCGTCCAAGAATGTCGGAGCAAATGCAGTATCAATCAGCTTTGGATTAGTGCCCACAGCATGATTTGAACCAAAACGCATCACCAAAGTAGGAATGAAGATGGTGAATGATGACCCATATGGACAGCGCCAAAAAGGACTTGTGCCACACACAGCCCCAAACGGCGAAATCCTCTGGGTCCATCCCGATCTAATTGAAGACGATCAGTGGATGACTTCCTCGACCAGAAAGGGTAAAGGCAAGTCCTGCAATGCTACCTCCTCGATCTTTGAAGAGGATGGTAATGAAGTTCCAACCTTCCCGCTCTCTGAAGAAGAACAAGAAGTCTTTGCCACTAGGAGCGGAAATCAGTATCACTTCAACTATTCATCACCTAGTGATCAGTTAGCTAAGCAGGGGATGACTAAGCAAGGACCAGCCAAAACTCTCACGGAGCTGGGTGTGATTACAACCCCTAAACCGGTTGAAGAAGATCGACGACAACCGGTTAATAAACAGAAAGAAAAGAAGCCCCAGGAGGTTCAGAATCCGAAGCAGTCTCATTTTAATCGTCCGATTGGAAGAGATAAACCAGAAAGCTCGAACACTCCGCACGTCTTCGATATTATGGCTCAACTAGCTAACATCCCAGCGCGGATAACATTGTATGAGTTGCTACGGTTGTCTAAAGAAACCAGGGAAGCCTTGCAAGAAGCCTTGGCCAATTCAGAAGTGTTCCTTACTCGGATCAAGCCGGCACTTGAAGAGCCAGAACCGTTAATTCAACACTGCAATATAGCGGCTAAAAACCTTCCCTGCATTACATTCACCAAAGAGGATATGCAGACGAAGAATTCGAACCATGATCGACCCCTATATTTCATTGGATACATTGGCTCCAGCAAAGTCAACCGAATCCAAGTGGATCCGGGTTCTGCTGTGAGTATTATGCCACTTCGCTTGATGCATAGCCTCGGCGTTCCGGTTAGTAAGTTGGCTTCCACAGGCACTGTCATCTATGGATTCAATACTAGCGGGTCAAGACCCTTGGGTAAGATCCGGATAAAATGTCAAATGGGTGATTTGAAGACGAAAGTCACATGTTATGTGATCGATGCCGAGACTTCATATAACTTACTATTTGGATGACCTTGGATCCATAGTAATGTTATAATCCCTTCCACTCTCCATCAGTGTTTGAAATATGTCGACACTGATAATAAGGTTAGGACGGTGGTCGCGGATAAGCAACCATTGAAAGGGTATGAAAATTATTTCACTGATTCTCTCCTTTATGGTAACGAATCCGATACTGAATCATCGGCCCATGGCACGGACAGCGGAGAAGAAGTTGATAGCGAAGCCGGACTTGATTACAATGGAGGTTATGTTTTAAACGACATTGTACTCTTTGTAATCAATCTTGACGATGAACAATCGTCAGATGGCAGTTGTAACTGGCAACTTGCCAATAATGAAATAAATAACGATTTAGAGTACTCACTGTCTCTTGATGATGTGATAAAAGAATTGTATAATAATCCTGATTTATATGTACCGCTTCGATCGTCCTATATAGCAAAGAAACGCCTCCAGCATTCTTTCGGAACAACCCTGGTTATCCCTACCAAAATAGGAGGCCAAAGAGAAGTGATTTACGGTAAAGGAGAGGGTTATCCATTACCAGATTATTTCTTAAGGGAAGATGAGAATGATGACAAACCTGGTCGGCATTTATCTAAGTATAGTCCGGAAGCGCGCAAGCTCATGGAAAAACAGAGATATGATTTCACACTCGGAGAAGGTTTATACTTCGATCGAGGTCCCCGTATTCTAGCCAAAGCAGCATATGTACCAAAAGGGAAACCGGATGATTATTATAAATTCAGACGAGAGTTAGGGTATGAATCTTCTTCAAAAGACGAATGTTGCTGGTTAATCAATAACCAATCATCTGAGCAATACAAAGATGGTTACCCGTCAGATTCTTCGGAATGGGATTCCGATACAAGTCTGGGGGAAGCATTCAAAGGCCTAATGGTGAACATGGCTACAGCTGATCCATCCACAATGGAGAACGATGATCAAATGCCAACATGGGAAGACCCGTGGGTTCATCACCTGAATATGCAGTATGGTGATAGGTTCGAAAAGAGAGAACCCCCCACTGAAGATAAAATGACGAGGCCAACTCAAAGCCTATATTCATCAGCGATAGTCTTCCCTCAAGTGAGAAGGAGGAATTAATTGCTCTCGTCAGGGAATATATTAACGTCTTCGCTTGGAACTATGAAGACATGTCAGGGCTCGACCCCAATGTGGCAATGCACCGCCTAGATATCAAGTCGGATGCCAAACCTGTCAAACAACAGCAAAGACGGTTTCGTCCGTAGATTATGGAAGCCATTAAGTCAGAGGTTAAGAAATTGATCGAATCAGGATTTATCCGAGAGGAGCAACATCCAGATTGGCTAGCCAATACAGGATTTATCCGAGAGGAGCAACATCCAGACTGGCTAGACAATATCGTTCCAGTCATGAAGAAGAACGGTAAAATCAGGATTTGCATCGACTTCAGGGACCTGAATACGGCATATCCAAAAGACGACTTTCCTCTCCCAATCACGTATGTCATTATCGACAATACGTGCGGATTTGAGAGAATGTCTTTTATGGATGGTTTTTCAGGTTATAACCAAATAAAGATGCACCCAGACGATGAAAAGTATACAGCATTCAGAACGCCCATTGGTGTCTTTTGCTACACGGTGATGCCATTCGGTCTAAAGAATGCAGGCGCCACGTACTAGCGAGCAATGACTAAGATTTTTTAAGAACATCTCAGGAAAACAGTCGAGTGCTACGTTGATGATTTGGTTGTAAAAAGCCGCAACAAAGAAGATCACATCAAGGACTTGAAGACGATGTTCGATCTCATGCGGAGTCATCAATTGAAGATGAACCCCATTAAATCCTTCCTTGGAATATCCAGCGGAAAATTCCTTGGATTCGTCGTCACCACTAAGGGCATACATATTGATCCTGATAAAGTAAAGGCGATACATGAACTGCAATCCCCTAGAAATCTGAGAGAACTCAGAGGATTGCAAGGGCGTTTAGCTTACATCCGGCGGTTCATCTCAAATCTTTCTGGGAAATGCCAACCATTCTCTAAGCTAAACAAGAAAGATGTGTCATTTATTTGGGACGATGCCTGCCAAAAAGCACTCAAAGATATCAATTCTTGTTGCACCGAAATCGGGTAAACCGTTCTTGATTTACCTCAAGGCGATGAACCACTCGATAAGTGCTTTACTAGCACAAGACGATGATAATGGTCACGAACAGGCAGTCTATTACCTAAGTCGGACCTTGGTAGGCGCCGAGTCTCGATATCCGATGATTAAGAAAGAATGCCTCGCATTGGTATTCGCAGTGCAAAAGATGCGGCATTACCTGGATGGACAGACGATTTACGTCATTTCTAACGTTAATCCAGTACAGGTATTTATGACGCAACCGGCCTCTATGAATTGGTGGTTAGCGAAGTGGGCCCTTCTCTTGTCCCAATATGATTTGCACTTCAAACAGCAGAAGTCGATCAAAGGACAAGCGATTTGTGATCTTTTGGCGGCAAACCCGACAACGGATACGGCAGAAGTATATGATGACTTGCCGGATGAAACCCACGAGGTTAACACTACGTCGCACCAACAAGTATGGCAATTATATTTCGATGGTGCTTCAAGGTCAGTTAATAGGGTGATAACCCCGGGAGGTTCTACAGTTTCCTCCGGAGTTGGAGTTGTCTTAATTTCCCCGGGGAAGCGTGTGATGCCTCGGGCTTATTCATTGACTAGTCCATGTTCCAATAACGTAGCTGAGTACAATGCGCTTCTCATTGGACTCAGTTTCGCCAAGAAGCTGGGGGTCGAATATCTCGAAGCTTTTGGGGATTCTCAATTGATAGTCAACCAAGTCCGTGGAGAGTATGAAGTCAGGAACCAAGACCTGATCCCGTACCATCAGGAGGCCATCAAAATGACAGATTCTTTTGAAGAATTCTTTATTGAATACGTCCCTCACATCCAGAACGCTTATGCGGATGCACTGGCAGCACTAGCAGTATCACTTGCGCAGCCTCCCGAAACTGAGCTATTAGTCACAGTAAGGACGCAAGAACTCTGCATACCCATATACGATATGGATATTGAAGAGGAAGATGACGGAAACATAAGCGCCAAGGAGGTGAATTCAACTCAAATTGGGTCTGAGTCCCGAGACTGGCGTTTTCCTATCATTGACTACGTCCAATATGGTATTTTGCCAGAGGATGTAAAAGAAAGAGAATCAATCCGTCAAAGAGCACCAAGATTCTTCTATAATACCGAGACCCATACATTATACCGTCGAGGGTACGATGGTTTGTTACTCCGATGCCTTTCGAACAAAGAAGCAGAAGAAGTTCTTAAGGAAGCACACGAAGGAGAATGTGGTGCGCATCAGCCCGGTCCCAAACTGTATGATCGCATCAGGAGAATGGGATATTTTTGGCCAACAATGGTTCGTGACGCAATCGAATACGCCCGAGAATGTCATGCCTGTCAAGTACATGCAAATTATATGCACCAACTGCCAGAGCGTTTACACACGTCAACCACGTCTTGGCCGTTCGAGATATGGGGTATGGACATTATCGGTCCGATTTTTCCCCCTTCAATCAAAGGTGATCGATTCATTCTCGCAATCACGGATTACTTTTCAAAGTGGGCTAAAGCGATTCCGCTTAGAGAAGTGAAGACGAACAACGTCATCAATTTCATCAAACATCATGTCATATACCGACACGGCGTGCCAAGAAGGATCATTCATGACAACGGTCCACAGTACTCTAGAGGTTGGATGAAAAGCGCTTGGAAGCTCAACAACACATTGAGTTTTATCAAGCCAGAATATCTAGGGCTTTTAACAAAAGAGTCCGACAGAGAAGCTTCAAGGAAGGAGATCTGGTCCTCGCTGCTCGCCGACCGATAATCCTCAACTCCAAGAAGAAAGGTAAATTTGAACCCAAATGGGAAGGACCGTTTGTGATAGACACAGTCTACTCAAACGGCGCATATCGCCTGATTACTCAAGAGGGCGCCAGGCAATTAATGCCAATAAATAGGAAGTTCCTGAAAAAGTACTATCCTAGTACATTCAGGATAACCCATTTACCGGGAAGTTCCTTAAAGAATATTACACTTAATATTCTAGAGGATAACCCAAAATTATTTTCACCACCAAAATCCCTCACTGATCAATTTCAATTGAACAGTGAGTCCACCAAAAGTGTCTTTCTGGCCCAAACCACCAGCTATTTCCCCTCTTGACTCTTTCCACGAACAAGAGGTCCACTTTCAGTTCAGAGTCCCCTTTCGATAAACGAAAAAACTCCCTTCTTTTTCTCTTTGGTTAAGCCTTCTCATGGTTATAACCGAAGTTGAAATTTTACTTCGATAAACGAAAAAACTCATCTTCAGATTAGATAACCAATCCTATAAAAGGTAAGTTTATTTAGATCTTCCAGATTCTCAGAGTGAAGATCCCACTTCAAGTTTCTTTTTCGCTGGAAATAGAATATAAAATTCTTCCTTTCCAGAATCAAGGAATAGAATATAAAATTCTTCCTTCCTTGTATTCGGGTTTGCCTTCACCCTAAAAGAAGACCGGGAAATAGAATATAAAATTATTCCTTTCCCGCACCAACCTTTTCCAAGAATGTATCAATTTAGGATTCATCCTAGGAAGTTTATCCCAAATCCTAAGCAGGGATAAGTCTGCGCCTAACACGTGCTGCCGATTTAGTCTTTCTCCGTAGAAAAAGACACCAGAGTTCGATTCTGGGGTATCCTATCCTGAAACCTAAGCAGGGATAAGTCTGCGCTTAACCCGCGCTGCCGGTTAGTTCTTAACCGTTAAAAAGAACACCCGTCCACATATTCAACATTGTGGCAGGTTGTTATTAATAACACCAAAATCCATGCCTTACACACTTGGGGAATTTCATCCTGGATCCTAAGAAAGGATATGCCGACGCCTAACACGCGTCGCCGGTTTAGTCTTTTTCCGTAGAAAAAAGACACCAGAGTTCGATTATGGGGTATTTTTATCCCGAAGCCTAAGTAGGGATAAGTCAGCGTCTAACACACGTTGCTGGGTAGCCTATTCCCGTAACAATGGCGAAGTCTACGTATTCGAAGTCGTAGCAGCAAGTCTCAGAGAATTCACTCTCTTAGCACAACGTCACATGCGGAACGGATTTAGACAATCCGCATGCTAGCCCGACTCAAACGGTAGTCGGTAAAGGCTAATCAAACCCGTTAAAGGCTGGGGGTTAGTCAGCGTCTAATACACGTTGTCGGGTAGCCTATTCCCGTAACAATGGCGAAGTTTATGTATTCGACACATAGCACAAAGTCTCGGAGAATTCACTCTCTTAGCACAACGTCACATGCGGAACGGATTTAGACAATCTGCATGCTAGCCCGACTCAAACGGTAGTCGGTAAAGGCTAATCAAATCCGTTGAAGGCTGAGGGTTTGCTAAAAATCCTATGAGTATTATGGTCAATCATTCCAAATAGAATGAGGAATCATAATAAAGATAAAGATAAAATCAGTTCCACTAAGAGGATCAAAAGTCAAAATATTCAGTAAATGAAATCATACATCAAGCCTATGGCTAAAAATCTACTGACTAAACTTAGACAGCTTCTCGTCATAAGCTTGCCTAAGCTCATCCTGCAATTCAGCTCTGAGGGATTCTTCAGTGGTGGCTAAAGTCTTCACAACAATCTCCTCCGTCTCGACCAGCTTCTGCTTCAAGGACTTCAACTCCTCAGATAAGGCAGTGCGGGCTTGTTAATCCTGTATCTTCGTCATATGAAGGATACTCAAAGTCTCCTCTTATTCACGAAGCCCTCTTCTGAACTGTTCTATCTTGGTCTCGCAAGAGGAAATAGAAAGGTTAAGATCGTCAAGTGAAGATGATCTAACAGCAAGGTTAGCCGCAACTCGGTCTACCCGATCCCGCTGCACCTGAATCTCGAACTCAGCAAGAATTCGAGTATCGCGTCATGTCTGTAAACGAGTATCCAAATGGGCAGCAATGAATGAAGAGGCACCTGCATCCTGGAGCTCATGTAACATCTGAAGCTCGTGCTCCAGGCAACCAAGGTCATCAACTATAGCCTTCGCCAGATCCGGATATCCTGCATCCCTTATTGAATTTATTCTAGAATCAAGGAAAGGCTTGAATTCGTGAAGAAAAAGTCCGCCGCTGAAAAGTTTGCCAATCATAGCATTCACGAAGGAGAAGAAGGAGCAGACTTCTATAAAGATGACGATCTTCTTAGGGTCGTTGTCTGATAATAACTCCTTCACAAGGACATGAAGCCGAGAAGAAAGCCCTACACAAAAAAAGAGAAATCCGTCAAAAGCCTTGATGAGGAAATAAATAACATCTCTTAGTTGCTTAATTTATACATTCTTCCCCTTGAGTCACTAGGGGTAGTGGAAGTGTAACCGCTGTGGATGTATCAGCTGATGTAGTTGGTCTCACAGCCGGCTCAACAGGAGCAGTCTCGACAAAAGCTTCTGTCAAACACAAAACAGAATTCTCAGATGCATCACATTATAGCTGCATTAGTCAAAAATTGGCTAGTCCTATAATTAACTTGAGAAGAGGCACGTACCTTCAAAAGGACCATCCTCGGGATTCTTAGGGATTGTAGACTCAGGAAACATATCTTCAGGCCTTTGGTCATCAATTTGAGGAAAGCCATACATGAAGTGGAGCATAGGAGTGTCCACGAGCAAACCTTCCTCGTCGAAATAATCAGTCAAAAAATCTAACACAAGAAAATGTAAATGCGAAAGAAGAATAAATAGACTACGACCAATGAAAATGAGTTACCTCTTATGGGTGTGTTAGTCTCTCTATTCCCAAAATCCACGCTTGCCTCCTGCAATTTATCTAAAAAAGAGCAAGAAGCATAGTGACAATCAGGGGAGGCACAAATTCTGAATCATTCAACTCCTTTGTTTGCAATCTAAAGAGTATATTATCAATGATAGATATACCTGGATTCGCTGAATCGGGTCCTACATTGATGGTCTCCCCAACGTCGGCAGCTTCTGCAGGCTTTTCTACCTGGTGTGGTGAGTCAGGCTCACCAGAAAGTACAAAATCATGAGGAGCAGGATCGGGACTCATCTCGCTTTTCCCACGCTCTCCTATATAGAGATGGAAAAGCATGAGCCTGAAGTTCTGAATGATTAAGAGGATGGTCTATAGGGTAGATATTACCTCCGTCGCTGGCAGGATCTTCACCAGCCAAATCCATCTCAGATGCTTGCGGCTCTGCACGCGGCTTGTAGGCTAGTTTCTTCTGCTTGGCAGCTGGGGCAACAATCGAAGGTCTCGCCTGGGAAAAAGGATAGAATTCTTCATCCTTGTCAGCCGCGGTCCCTGAAACATTAAACAATTGTCAGGATTAATAATTCTGGAAGACAGAAGGAAAAGATAGGTAGTTAACCTCGCTCGGAATAGTCCTCGTAATCTTCAAGATCTCCGCTTGAAGCTTCATCAGCAGAATTGAAGATCTTCTTTCCTTCTTCGTCAATCCGACTAGTCTTGCTCCGCGTCCTTTGTGACCGAGCATTTTCCCAAATCACACGAGAATCAGCCTGAGAAACCTCCTCAGCCACTAACTCTGCAATCGGCTTCACGGGGACGGTTTTGTTAGCTGCTAACAACCACCTGCAGCTTAAGAAGGTGAGCTTCAACTGACGCTCAGCACTTGGGAGACTGAACTTAGCACCAGTACAGCCCGTCACGGTCCACAGCCATGCCCGGAGACCGTCCACTAAACCGCCATGAGTCCGAAGCTGCTGACGCGGGTTCCCGACATAAAGCTGATTATAACCAAACTGGTGGGCAAATCGGTAGGGTAGATATGACTCTATGAAGCACTGATTCCTCACCCGGAAGGTCAGATAGACCGGCCTAATGTTCACTAGCCAGTTAAAGCAGCCGACATCTAAATGAGTTTGAGTCGCCCCTCGGCCTTCCTCATCAATCACAACACTCGCCGTATTGGTCGAAACTGCGGGAAGAAAGTGGAAAAATACCCACACACTTGTGGGACTGTAAGATGCTTCTGATGCAAGAAATCCTCGCCCTCCCACTGCCATTCTCAAACACTGTAGTAGGGGAACAGTAGCGGTCTACGCTGCTAGTACCGACATCATATCAGGACATGAAGACGAACCAAAGCCATAAATAAGTGTATGGAGCTCCACCTTATGTAGAGGATCTAAACCGACAGTGCATCAGTCTTGCTGTGTGAAGCGTAGAGAAATCTGTCAAAGCCCTCGAGTAATTTAGCTACCTCACCGACAGAATCAAAGTTCCTTCTATAGGCAAGCATGAACGTCTGCGGTAAGCACTTCCAAATGCAAAATAGTCACCGAACTGATACGACCACGCATTTCTTTAACCAGATAGCGAGGTAACCGGCGAGAAGTGTCATCGGCTGAAATCCGATGCGGTCGCATGCCATAAGAATGATTTAAAATTTGGTCCTACAGGAAAGCCACTCTCGGACTGCTAATGGTATGGAATAAGCCTTCATCTTCTTCAACAGACCATTGACTCTGAAGGAGTAAGCGTTGCCAGCTCACAAATAGCCTCGCCAGAATTGCTCTCTAAATTCCTGAATAGGTAACAAGCAAACTGCTTCAGGCTCACATATGACTTAGTCCTCTTCGCTAAAGGCTCAGACTGCGCCAAAGCAATATGGTAGTGACATGTAAGATCCCATAAAGTCTCATAGCGGTCGGGCGTGCGGTCCTTCAGCTGACTCAACTCATGGTTGGAGGGAAAGTACTCCTGATATAGCATCTGACCCATAGGCAAACCAGAAATCCTGTGCATCTCATGGAGAGCCAAGCCCAACTCCCCGTGCCTGGTCAGAAAAGTGTTCGAATTCGGGTTATAGAGCTCGTACAAAGCAAAGAAATGTTTAGCGCTGACGGGTAAACCATACATAGTGGAACGAACAGCTGCATATAGATCACAAGCGTGCAACTCCTCACTCCATCGGCTTAAGACGTACTTCGTCATACGAGCCCACCAAAGTTTGTCTAAAGAATGAACCCAGCCATTGAATCTATGGCGTGCCGCAGGCATCTCCCATCCTAAGTCAGCGAGACGATTCTTCAAAGTAGAAGCAGAAGCAAGAAACTCGTTACGCGGCGGTGTATCCAGTCCCAATACTCCAGGACGCAATCCAATGATATGACTCCTGCTCAAACCAGGAGCTGCCTGATGAGTAATATAGCCACAGTGAACGCTCTCATGCTCCTCTGTCAAGCGCCACGACATCTCCCGTGTTACGGCCTGACGCCTGAGCTCAGTCAATGAGCGGTGTCGAGGAATCTTAGGTAAATATAGAAAACCACCGCCATCTTTATGAAGCCACTGCTCGGCGTCAATAAACACGGCATCAGGGTCTCTAATAGAGTCACCAAACAAAAAGTCAGTCTTCCTGAGAGGCTGAACAGAGCTGGTATCCTTCACGAAAGGCGCATCAATAATCAGCTGTCGAAGAACTCGATGTCCACCTTCCTTCACCACCTAGGCAACCTCTGTCGACGTGCCCGAAGCAAACCGAGGAGTAAGTGGAATAGGTGAAAAATCATCGGAGGTCGAATAATACTCATCACGACGCCCGTACACCGTATGAGATGAGAACGCTCCAGAAGGATATCCCACTGGAAACAAGCAATTAAGCGTTTGTTAGTTTTAGTTATAAAAGGAAGTTGAACTCATCTTACAAATGAGTAAGATAGAGTCACTGCTTTATAAAGGGTGAGACGATTTGGCTACATTGTGCATTCATAAAATAGGGTATATCAACAATATATCTCTGCCTTATAATGCACAGTGCAGCTTCAAAGCGCCCCCTTTATTTATTTTGAGATATGGTTTTGACCAAGCAAAACCTATCTTTAAAGCGTCGATCCTCACCAAGGAAAATCAAGGCTCTTCCCAATTGTCTCACCAAGGAGAACAAAACGGGGAAAAAGGATTAATTTGCAAATTTCAAAATACGCCAAAAAGAGCTCACCAGCATACGAGGGAAGCACGCCATCAGCCGACGCAGTAGGGGATCGACTTCGCGGGATATGCGACATGATGATCTGCAAAGTAAGTCAGGGGGTCAGATACAGAAAAATTTTTAGTTAGGGTGACAAACTCTAACCCTAAAAATTTATCCCCTCTTTATTATAATTAAACCCCTCAGATCTCCAAATTTTACCCCCCTGAAAGATGAGCTCGAGGCGTCAAATCACAAACCCTAACCCTCATATGCAATCCCACAAATTCATATACTGAATTAAACATGAAGTATGCCAAAATTATAGAGGATTTACCTGAGAAAAAGCTTGAGGATCCAACAAAAATTAGATCTTGAAGGAAGCTCGAACCACGTGCTAGATGGGCCTGAGAGAAATTCTATATATGGAAATTTTGAGGGATTTTTTAGTCTAAGATCAAGAGGAAAGATAGATCTAAGACAAATTTGAAGGTTTGAAGGAGAAAAGATGCACGAGGGAAGAGAAAAATTCAAAATAGGGGAGAAGGGGGGCCGGCCCTAAAAGAGGAGAAAAGGGGTTCTTTTATAGTGTGAACCAGCCTTGGACCAGACCAGACTAGGTTGAACCAGACCAGACCAGGATAAATCAGTTCAAATGAGGCTGAACCAGACCAGACCTGGCTGAACCAGACCGAACCAGGCTGAACCAGGCTAAACCAGTCCTGAACCAGTCCTGAACCAGTCCTGAACCAGTTTTGAACCAGGTTGAACCAGTTCTGAACCAGTTTGAACCAGATTTGGACCAAAATTCAAATTGGAGCTAAACCGAGTGTCGAAACGACTTCAAATCGACCGACGGTTCAGTCCCTTATTTATTCATTCCTCTCCCATATATTCGGAAGGGTTGGAGGATTTTTTGAGCCTAATTACTGCCTTTTTTGGGTCATTATCAAGCCGGTTCAGCTAATTCTTAATACTCCAATAAGGTATATGAGTATAAACTATTCCCTATTTTTGTTGAGAAGTTTCTGGAGAGTATTTTTCTAAAAAATATTCTTAAGGATAACTCAACAACACTCCGAAATATATAAGAGTATAAACTGCTTCTCAAGACTCCAGTAGACGTACGAGTATAAAATGTGTCAAACGCCAGACAACGCGTCGCAAATGAGGACTCAACGCCAACAATCGATGGTCTGTTCTATGTTGAACCAGCAAACACGAGCTAAAAATCAGAAAATCAGGAATCGACTTTAAGTTCAAAATTTTGACAACGGTCAGACAATAAATGCAGCACCAGAACCCTTGCAGACATTCGACAAAGCACCGAATAGCTTGGAGGATTGAAGGAATCAAGAATATAAGTCATTCCAAAGTCCCGTCACACCGACTGAAGGTTGGGATAATCATATCCAAAGTATTCCAGACTCTTCTATAAAAGAATGAGGCTGAAATACTTTGGAGGGGGTATCTGTAGGCGTATAAAACTGCCTATGGGTCCCTTAACACAGCTCGGCATGGTGATTCGACAAACCAACGAACCATCGGGTGACGTATCTAAACACGATCGTTAGACCACAACACCGAAGCCAAGTGACACGCGACGAAACGGATTAACGAGGCGACGAGGTTAACGAACCGCACGCAAACAACGGAATACATCCACTCACGTGCGGAATCAAGCTAACAGGTCAATGAATCAACGAGTCATCCAACCGTAGAGTCCACTGCATCAAACAACGATCGGGAACAGACTCGAACTCCAAGGCGGATTTACTGCCAAACCAGGATCCGGACTACCAAATCGGACCAACAACGAAGCTCGGATAAACCACGAAATGGACGAAACGGCACACCCTGGGAAGAGCTCGGCCAAGACCGAGCCGCTCAGGTGGCTCACCGAGCCACCAAGGTGGTGTTGGCCTTCTTGTTTTGATGATGTTTAACAAATAATTTACCACTAACTGGGCCCAGATCTGAGCCCAGATCTGGTTTGAGGAGCCTATAAATAGACCCCTAGGCTCATTGTATAAAGAGGTTGGAACTTTGGAGCCGAAACTCTGCCGGATCAAGAGCTAAACCTTGGAGTTTTGAAGCTTGGAAGACTTGGACTTTTCAGATCTGGTTCTTGGCGATCATCCACGTCAAACAAGGCAGGAGTTCGAGAGAGAGATCAGATCTGAGATCCACACGGTTATCCTCCGGATCAAAACTTGGTTTTTGATCCCGAGAAGAGTATCGATTTCGCTTGGTAGATTTTGATTACTAAAGGCTATTATTTCCTTGGTGAAATAGTCCCCCCGGCTGTTATTTCCTTCGTGAAATAACACCCGTCATACCGTGTAGATCCAACAGGATCAAGATCGCGCGGTGGTCCACGGATTAACCCCGGCGCAGGCGAAGAACCCACACAAGCAAGAGACCGCAAAACAGGATCTTGCGATTTGTTCGAAAGAAGGAAAGTTGTAATTTTTCTTTGTTTTCTTTGATTTTGTTGTAACCGGATCTTATAAAAAGACCGGATCTTTTGTAACCAAAAAACTGTTGCTTAAGGAACAATGACTTCAATGAAAATGACTTTCACCGCGAACAACCTCGACCTGCACCATAGAGCGGTCCCTCACCTGGAGAGCCTCGTCTAGTCTCCTGGCCTTCCTATTGCTTCTCTCCAGTTCTCGCCTTAACCCGTCGACCTCGGATGATCTTGTTAGGTCTCATGATATGAGCATGCATCTTCTAATCTTTTTTTGATGATTACAAAAAATTCCTAATATTGTTTGTCTAGTGTTTAAGTTTTCTTATTAGGTATTCTAGACAAATAATACATTGGAGGTTGGATGGATTGAGCCTTCACGATCACATCAAATGGTGATTGGCAGAATATCGATATGAATCCATTATACATCAAGTCATATTCAAGATCAAGCTTCATCCGCAACCAAGTCAAGCATATTGAAGATCTATCAAGCTTGGAAAAATTAGTTTAGGGTTTATACTTTGTGTAATAATATCTTAAGCTCAATATTGTACACACACAATTTAATGGTTTATGTGTTTTATCCACAAAAGTTTTTGCAAAAAAATAAATATATAATACTTATTTGTTTTCTATGTGGATAAGTTGTTTTGGTTTAGCTATATAGATATAAAGCAATATATATTCACATTTATGTGCTTCATACTATATTGAATTTGCAAAATATTATGTTTATAGATTGAAGACTTACTTACACTATATAGATTGAAGACTTACTTACACTATTTTCATATCTTGTATAAGTCTATAAATCTATTCTAAAGTGTTTCAAAGTTTTATTCAAGTCATTTTGACAAAATCAAGTTTTCAACATGTTCATACTTATGTGATTTTGCAAAATGATGAGATTTTATAAATGAGAAATACAAATTGATAAATTCTTTTTGTAACCTGTTCATTATCATGTTTACAATCATTTACCAAAGTTATATAGTTTTCTGAATTTATTTTATATTTTTAAAAGATGTTTGAATTTTGTTTTTACTATTTAATTTAGGTTGATAACCTATTATCAGTCGACTGGTCAGTTGACTGATGACATCAGTCGACTGATCAGTCGATTTAAGAATGTGCTTGCAATCTTTAGAAGTTTCTGTTTTGTTTTGGTCGACTGACCAGTCGACTGATGAGATCATCAGTTGACTGACTTTGCTAATCAGTCCACCGATGAGCTGTTCGCTGCCTATAACAATCTGCTGATTAGTCAACTGATCCAACCCGTCAGTCGACTGATGGCCTTTAACGGCTATATTTCTAGTTTCTGTTTTTTGTCATTTTGCTGGATTTTACTTGGGTTTTGGGCTTTGTTTTTTCATCCTATATATACCCTATACCATTTAACTTCTGAACTAAGAAGAGTAGTTTTAAAACAAGTTTAAAAAGAGTTTTAGTTTGTTTTAAGTGTTTGTTTACAAAATTATTTTTGTGAAGATTGTTTCACAAGAAGAGGAGATCAATTTCAGTTTGGGCTTTTAATCTTCCTATCCCTCTCTCTCGTGATTAGAAAAGTGTTTCTGAACTCATATCTCTAGCTTGTTTATGCTTTAACTGCTATATTCATATTTGCTAGATTTAATTGAGTTTATAATTGACTTTCTCGTTGCTTGCACACACAACCATTGAGCTTAACTATATTCACATATTATATAATTTGGGGTTGTGGTAAGTGTAACCTTGAGAGTGAGCTTAAATTGTGTTCTTACCTATTGTAGAGAACAAAATCTTACATTTGAGCCTTATTGTGAGAGTTCACCTTATAATACACATTTACACCAAGAGCAGTGTGTGATGAGGACGTAGTCGATACCAAGAGGAGTGGAGTCGGTAGTATAGCGTAGAGAGAGATGGTAATGCCGAGCACTTGAGGAAGGCGATACGTGAGGACCAACACTTGAGGTTTAGTTTGTGTATGTACATTATGAGAGATATGTAGAGTTTTCGGTAAGTTAGAAAACCAAGTGTGTAGAGAAGTTCTGGCTTCCAAATCGGGTGTGTCGATAGTGGAGTTCTTCCCGGGAGTGGGGAGCGGAGCCGTAGAACGGAAGCTCCGAACTCCGTGATCATATCATTGTGTTTGGATTGATCTTTGTGTCCTCTATTTGTTTATATTGTTTCTTGTTTATTTTCCCTTTACATATATATCCTTGCATATAGCTTATTGAAGACCATCATTGTTAGGATATATTTGTTAATAACTTTTAATCGACATTAATATCTAATAATATTAGCAATAACCCTATTCATTCCCCCCCTCTAGGGTACTTTTAATTGGTATCAGAGCTTGGTGCTCTTGATTTAAGGTTTAACCGCCTTGAGTTAACGGTCCAAGCTTTAATAATTGGTATCAGAGCTTGGTGCTCTTGATTTAAGGTTTAACCGCCTTGAGTTAACGGTCCAAGCTTTAATATTGTTGCTAATCTTATTAACCGCCTTGAGTTAACGGTCCAAGCTTTAATATTGTTGCTAATCTTATTTTGATATTATTTAATTCGCTTGCTCATATATTAAGGATATGTTCGGTGTAGGCTATGATATAAATATTGCTCCTAGATATAGTAACTTCCCTTATGAACAATGGTGTTGTAGATTTAAAATTTTTGTTGAATCTAGAAACATAGATTTATGGGAAGTTATTGACAATGCTTATATTGTGCCCACTTCGGAAAAATCCAAGTGGAGAAAACATGACAAGAGAATGTTTACAATGAACAAGTTAGTGTTAGAATTTATGCATAATGCTTTAGGTCCATGTATCTCTAACGAATTTTCTCATTTTGATAGTGCTTACAATGAACAAGTTAGTGTAAGAATTTATGCATAATGCTTTAGGTCAATGTATCTCTAACGAACTTGCTCATTTTGATAGTGCTTATACAATTTGAATTTTTTTTGAAGCACATCAAGGGAACTTAGAGGCGATCCGACGATCTTTCGTGGTTCCCTCTTCAAGTTCACAAGGAGCCTCTTCATGCACACGACCACTACGCGATAGCTCTTATGAGGTATGCGAGTCCGATAACGAAAATAAACTTACTATTGATGAACTCGCTCATGGTTATGAATTGTTGATGCATGAGTATAAGAAATTACAACATAGATATATTAATATGAAAAGCAAGCATGTCGAAATAAAATCCTCTCATGAAACACTAGCCACTAAGTTTGAACTCATTGCAAATGAAAATGTAAATCTTAAAAAATACAATGAAAAATTAAAATTGGAAAATGCTAGTTTGTTTCATGCTAAATGTGATGCTATATTAGAAGTTGAGAAAATGCTAGTTTGTTTCATGCTAAATGTGATGCTATATTAGAAGTTGAGAACATTAGAAAAGAGCTTACTTCTTTCAAAATTGAGTTAGAAGTTGAGAACATTAGAAAAGAGCTTACTTCTTTCAAAATTGATCATGTATGTTCTACTTCTAATAACAATGCTTATGTAAAAAATAATGAGTTGAATCAAGTTAGAAATAGAATATCCACTTTGGATTCAACATTAAACACTTGCACTGTTAATAACAACAAGCTTATAGACTTGTGTGTAAAGTCCCACAAAAATGTTTCCAAGAAACCTATACACTATGCACACAAGTATAACAAAATTTACAAGTATTTAATTTGCAGTCGTAATGACCATATTGCTAAATTTTGTTATAATGCACAAAATCCTAATAAGCCTAATCATGTTTGTGCATCCCAACAAGCTTCTCCATCTCATACACATGTATACACACATAGTGATAATTATAAACATGCTCATGTGTATATGTGTGAATTTTGTGGTTGTTTTGGTCATTTGGCCAAGTATTGTTTTGATTTAAAAAGGAATTCTCTCTTGCCAAATGATTCTAAAATACCACATGTGTTTACTTGCAATGTTTGTGGTAGATTTGGACATCTTGCAAAATTTTGTTATGATTTGCAAAAAGCTTCTATGTTGCAAAATGTTCCAAATAGACCCTTTTTTAAAAATATTTCGCATTTGCAAAAAGCTTCGAGTAATTTACCTTTGTTTACAAATGTTCCACGTGCACATCCACATGGTCAACATAAACAAATGTGTCCTCTTCATTACACTTATTACAATCGCATGGGTCATTTGCATATACATTGCTATGACCGGACCCGTGCACAAAATGTACCCAAAAGGGATCATAACCCTAGAGCTTTAAGCTTTAATGATAGGGGTCATATCCCTAGACTCTTTAGTACTAAGAGTAATTGGGTACAAAATCATGTTTAATCTTGAAGAACAATTTCTTTAGCTTTTTAGTTTTTCATGTTCTTAAAGATGATTTCTATTTAAGTTTTATAAAAAAAAATTGAAAATAATTTTATAGTTGGCATTTAATTTGAAAAGTTATCATTCATATTTGGGAAAAATGTGTACAGGCCCCAAAAGCAGAAACTTCATATGACGAGGCCCCTCATAGTTTTCCCCATGTGGATCAGCCCCTTGATGTGTAATACTTTGTACTGCAGCTCCTTTTTATCAATTATTACATGTCAGTTAAGCAAAAATCCCCAAATTATACTTATCATCTCTCCTCAATCCCTCAGATCCAGCACTCATATCCTCTCCCTCTCTCTCATCTCCTCTCTCTCTCTCTCTCTCTCTCTCTCTCTCTCTCTCTCTCTCTCTCTCTTCTCTCTAAAACTAAGAGCTTTCTCAAGCTCGTCACCCTAGCCCTCGTCCCCCTTGCCGTCGCCGCCTCCGTTCAGGCCCCTAAAGCTCCCCTCGAGTTTGCCGTCGCCTCCCCTACCCTCCTCTGCCAGTCCTCATCACCGTAGATCGCCGTCGCTCCACCGCCGTAGATCACCGCCGCAGAGCTTGAGAAAAACGCTCGAAATGCTCGGACAATTGAAGACTATTGAGGAATGCAGGGAGATGATCCGAAGATATGATGTTAATGGAGATGGTGTTTTATTCTTTGATGAATTTAAGAAGATGATGCTACGACAGTAGGTTGGTTTTTGAGATTGATCTTTACCATAAATGATGATGTTGTTGTGCACCGTTGAGATTTGGACATTTCTTTTTCTTTTTTTTTTATTTGAGATGACTTTGATCAATTGAGGGTTCATGTTGACAATATATCTATATTTTTAATTTCTCACATGACTATGAATTTATCCTTATGAGCTTCTATATTTGCATATTGCGAACGATTCTGTTGTGGATGTTTTTTTAGTCACCAGGCCGAGACGCACAGAGCATTAATCCATTAGCTAGAAGAAGAAAAGAAAAAAAGATGAAAAAAGAAAAAGAAAAAAGAAAGGTAAGGAGAAGTAGAGTAGAAGGGGAATGAAGAGAAATGTCGTAATTAAGAAAGAACGAAAAATGTGTATTAATGTATCTCTATGAATGAAATACCCCATGTTAGTTCTAGCTAGTTCTAGCTCTAATTCATCTTAGTTCTAGGTTCTTAGGCTCTCAAGTTAGTTCTAACTTGTCCCATTTTAATTTTAACCCGTCCTATGTTAGTTATAGCCCGTCCCATGTTAGTTATAGCTAGTTCTAGCTCTAATTCATCTTAGTTCTAGGCTCTTGGGAATAGAAAAAAGCTCCTCCCACCTCCGATGGAGCCCACCGAGACACCCTGATGACCTCGGAAACCTCCTCCCACCTCCGGCAAGCCCGGATAGCGGCGAAAAGCTCTGAACAGCGAAAAACAAACCCGAACGGCGAGAAATTGCACTGTAAAAAACTGTAGTTTTGTTCCGACTTCGCACGCACTTTTCGATCACCTCCAATCTCCGTTTCCGCCGATTTCTTCTTTGGTAACTAGCCCTACATGTTTCATATCACTTCCAATTTGTATCACACTCAAACTCATTCTCTATCTCTCTCGATATCATCCGAAACATCGCTCGACGGCATCAGCGAGTAGAAAATAGCAGCACTGTGCCGACTTCACGAGCGTTTTTCGGCCACCTCCGGTCTCCGTTTTCACCACCGTCTTTGTTGGTATGTAGCCCTTTATATTATCTATCACATGGTATCTTCCTTTTACTTAGGCTCATTTTCTACTTCTCGTTATATCGCTTCAAATATTATTAGTTCTAACTAGTTCTAGCTCTAATTCATCTTAGTTCTAGGCTCTTAGGCTATCAAGTTAGTTCTAACTTGTCCCATGTTAGTTCTAGCCCGACCCAAGTTAGTTTTAGTCCGCCCCATGTTAGTTCTAGCTCTAATTCATCTTAGTTCTAGGCTCTTGATCTCTCAAGTTAGTTCTAACTTACCACATGTTAGTTCTAACCAACCACATGTTAGTTCTAGTTCGTCTTATGTTAGTTCTAGCTCTAATTCATCTTAGTTCTAGGCTCTTGGGAAAGGAGAAAAGCTCCTCCCACCTCCGATGGAGCCCAACGAGACTCCCCGATGACCCCGGCAACCTCCTCCCACCTCTGACAAGCCCGGACAGCGGCGAAAAGCTCCAAACAGCGAAGAACAAAACCGAACAGCAAGAAATTGCACTGCAGAAAACTATAGTTTTGTGCCTACTTCGCAAGCACTTTTCGATCTCCTCTAATCTCCGTTTCCATCGATTTCTTCTTTAGTGACTAGCCCTACATGTTGTCTATCACCTCCAATTTGTATCACAATCTAACTCATTCTCTATCTCTCTCGGTAATGTCCAAAACATCGATCGACAGTAGCAGCGAGCAGAAAATAGCAGCGCCGTGCCGACTTCGCACGTGTTTTTCGGCCATCTTCGGTCTCCGTTTTTAACACTGTCTTCGCCAGTGTGTAGCCCTTTATATTGTCTATCACACGATATCTTCCTTTCACTTGGGCTCATTTTCTACCTCTTGTTATATAGCTTCAAATGTTGTTAGTTAGAACTAAGATGAATTAGAGTTAGAACTAGCTAGAACTAATATGGGGCGGGCTAGCCCTAACATGTGGTAAGTTAGAACTAACTTGAGAGCCTAAGAGTCTTAACTAAGATGAATTAGAGCTAGAACTAGTTAGAACAAGCTAGAACTAACATGAGACGGGTTAGAACTAACATTGGGTGGGTTAGAACTAACATGAGGCAAGTTAGAACTAATTTGAGAGCTCAAGAGCCTAGAACTAAGATGAATTAGAGCTAGAACTAACATGGAATAGGCTAAAACTAACATGGGACGAGCAACAACTAACATGGGGCGGGCTAGAACTAACATGGGGTAAGTTAGAACTAACTTGAGAGCCCAAGAGCCTAAAACTAAGATGAATTAGAGATACAATTAGTTAGAACTAACAATATTCGAAGCGATATAACAAGAAGTAGAAAATGAGCCCAAGTGAAAGGAAAATATTGTATGATAGACAATATAAAGTGCTACACATCGGCGAAGATGGTGGTACAAACGGGGACCGGAGGTGGCCAAAAAACGTGTGCGAAGTCGGCACGACGCTGCTGAGGTAGGAGTAGAAAACAGCAGTGCCGTGCCGACTTTGCGCGCGTTTTTCGTCCACCTCCGGTCTTCGTTTTTAACACCTTCTTCGCCGGTGTATAACCCTTTATATTGTCTATCACAAGGTACCTTCCTTTTACTTAGGCTCATTTTTTACTTCTCGTTATATCGCTTCGAATATTGTTAGTTCTAACTAGTTCTAGCTCTAATTCATCTTAGTTCTAGGCTATTGGGCTCTCAAGTTAGTTCTAACTTGCCCCATGTTAGTTCAAGCCCGCCCCATGTTAGTTCTAGCTAGCTCTAGCTCTAATTCATCTTAGTTCTAGAATTTTGAGCTCTCAAGTTAGTTCTAACTTGCCTCATATTAGTTCTAACCCACCCCATATTAGTTCTATCTCGCCCCATGTTAGTTCTAGCTAGTTCTAGCTCTAATTCATCTTAGTTCTAGGCTCTTGGAAAAGGAAAAAAGCACCTCCCACCTCCAGTGGAGCCCACTGAGACACCCCGACGACCCCGATAACCTCCTCCCACCTCCGACAAGCCCAAACAGCGGCCAAAAGCTCCAAACTACGAAGAACAAAGCCGAACAGCGAGAAATTGCACTGCAGAAAACTGTAGTTTTGTGCCGACTTCACACGCACTTTTCGATCATCTCCAATCTCTGTTTGAATCAATTTCTTCTTTAGTGACTAGCCCTACATGTTGCCTATCACCTCCAATTTATATCACGCTATAACTCATTCTCTATCTCTCTCGGTAACGTCTGAAATATCGCTCGACGGTAGCAGCGAGCAAAAAATAGCAGCGCCGTACCGACTTCGCGTGCGTTTTTCAGCCACCTCCGGTCTTTGTTTTCACAATCGTCTTCGCCGGTGTGTAACCCTTTATATTGTCTATTACACGATATCTTCCTTTTACTTGGGCTCATTTTCTACCTCTTGTTATATCGCTTCAAATATTATTAGTTAGAACTAAGATGAATTAGAGTTAGAACTAGCTAGAACTAACATGGGGCGGACTAGAACTAACATGGGGTGGGTTAGGACAAACATGGGGCAAGTTAGAACTAATATGGGATAAGTTAGAACTAACATTAGAGAGCAAGACCCTTAACTAAGATGAATTAGAGCTAGAACTAGCTAGAACTAACATGGGACGTGCTAGAACTAACATGGTGCGGGTTAGAACTAACATGGGGCAAGTTAGAACTAACTTGAGAGCTCAAGAGCCTAGAACTAAGATGAATTAGAGCTAGAACTAGCTAGAACTAATCCGGAATAGGTTAGAACTAACATGGGGTGGGCTAGAACTAACATGAGGTAAATTAGAACTAAATTGAGAGCCCAAGAGCCTAGAACTAAGATGAATTAGAGCTAGAACTAGTTAGAATTAATAATATTCGAAGTGATATAACGACAAGTAGAAAATGAGCCCAAGTAAAAGAAAGATACCGTGTGATAGACAATATAAAGGAAAACACACTGGCGAAGATGGTGGTAAAAACGGAGACCGGAGGAGGTCGAAAATCGCGCACGAAGTCGGCACGGCGCTGCTGTTTTCTACTCCCACCTCAGCAGCACCGTACCGACTTCGCACACATTTTCTGGCCACCTCCGGTCTTCATTTTCACCATCGTCTTTGCTAGAGTGTAGCCCTTTATATTGTCTAACACACAGTATCTTCCTTTCACTTGGGCTCATTTTCTACTTCTCGTTATATCGCTTCGAATATTGTTAGTTCTAACTAGTTCTAGCTCTAATTCATCTTAGTTATAGGCTCTTGGGCTCTCAAGTTAATTCTAGCTTACCCCATATTAGTTATAGCATGCCCCATGTTAGTTTTAGCTAGTTCTAACTCTAATTCATCTTAGGTCTAAGCTCTTGAGCTCTCAAGTTAGTTCTAACTTGGCCCATGTTAGTTCTAAGCCACCCCATTTTAATTCTAGCCTGTCCTATATTAGTTCTAGCTCTAATTCATCTTATTTAAGGCTCTTGGGCTCTCAAGTTAGTTCTAACTTACCCCATGTTAGTCCTAACCCGCTCCATGTTAGTTCTAACCCGCCCCATGTTAGTTCTAGCTAGTTCTAGCTCTAATTTATCTTAGTACTAACTAACAATATTCAAAGCGATATAACAAGAGGTAGAAAATGAGCCCAAGTGAAAGGAAGATATCTTGTGATAGACAATATAAAGGGCTACATACTGACGAAGACGGTGGTGAAAATGGAGACCGGAGATGGCCGAAAAACACGCGCGAAGTTGGCACGGCGCTGCTATTTTCTGCTCGCTGCTACCGTCGAGCGATGTTTTGAACGTTACCGAGAGAAATAGAGAATGAGTTAGAGCGTGATACAAATTGGAGGTGATAGGCAACATGTAGGGCTAGTCATTAAAGAAGAAATCGACAGAAACAGATATTGGAGGTCGAAAAGTGCCTACGAGTTAGCATAAAACTACAGTTTTCTGCAGTGCAATTTCTCACCGTTCGGGTTTGTTCTTCGCTTTTTGAAGCTTTTCGCCACTGTCCGGGCTTGTCGAAGGTGGGAGGAGGTTGTCGGGATCATCGAGGTGTCTTGTTGGGCTCTGCCGGAGGTTAGAGGTGGTTTTCTCCTTTCCCAAGAGCCTAGAACTAAGATGAATTAGAGCTAGAACTAGTCAGAACTAATATGGGGCGGACTAGAACTAACATGTGGTGGGTTAAAACTAATATGGGGCAAGTTAGAAGTAACTTAAGAGCTCAAGAGCCTAGAACTAAGATGAATTAGAGCTAGAACTAGCTAGAACTAACATGGGGCGGACTAGAACTAACATGGGGCGGCTAGAACTAATATGGGGTAAGTTAGAACTAACTTGAGAGCCCAAGAGCCTAGAACTAAGATGAATTAGAGCTAGAACTAGTTAGAACTAACAATATTCGAACGATATAACGAAAAAGAGAAAATGAACCCAAGTAAAAGGAAGCTAGCGTGTGATAGACAATATAAAGGGCTATACACCGGCGAAGATGGTGGTGAAAACGAAGACCGGAGGTGGCCGGAAGATGCGCTAAGTCGGCACAGCGCTGCTATTTTCTATTCCCACCTCAGCAGCAACGTGCCGACTTCGCGCATGTTTTCCGACCACCTATGGTCTCTGTTTTCACCACCATCTTCGCTAGTTTGTAGCCCTTTATATAGTCTATCATACGGTATCTTCCTTTTACTTGGGCTCATTTTTTACTTCTCGTCATATCGCTTCGAATATTATTAGTTCTAACTAGTTCTAGCTCTAATTCATCTTAGTTCTAGGTTCTTGGGCTCTCAAGTTAGTTCTAACTTTCCCTATGTTAGTTTTAGCACGCACCATGTTAGTTCTAGTCTGTCCCATGTTAGTTCTAGCCAGTTCTAGCTCTAATTCATCTTAGTTCTAGGCTATTGAGCTCTCAAGCTAGTTCTAACTTACCCCATGTTAGTTCTAACCCACCCCATGTTAGTTCTAGCTCGCCCCATGTTAGTCTAGCTAGTTCTAGCTCTAATTCATTTTAGTTAAGGCTCTTGGGCTCTCAAGTTAGTTCTAACTTATCCCATGTTAGTCCTAACCAGCCCCATGTTAGTCCTAGCCCGCCCCACATTAGTTCTAGCTAGTTTTAACTCTAATTCATCTTAGTTCTAACTAACAATATTCAAAACGATATAACAAGAGGTAAAAAATGAGCCCAAGTGAAAGGAAGATATCGTGTGATAGAAAATATAAAGGGCTACACATCGGCGATGACAGTGGTGAAAACGACGACCGGAGGTGGCCGGAAAACACGCGCGAAGTTAGCACGGCGCTGCTGTTTTCTGCTCGCTGCTGTCGTCGAGCAATGTTTTGAATGTTATCGAGAGAGATAGAGAATGAGTTAGAACATGATATAAATTAGAGGTGATAGGCAACATGTAGGGCTAGTCACTAAAGAAGAAATCGACGGAAACAGAGATTGGAGGTGATCGAAAAGTGCCTGCGAAGTCGGCACAAAACTATAATTTTCTGCTGTGCAGTTTCTCACTATTCGGGTTTGTTCTTCGCTGTTTGGAGCTTTTCGCTACTGTCCGGACTTGTCACAGGTGGGAGGAGGCTACTGGGGTCATCGGGATGTCTCGGTGGGCTCCGTCAGAGGTGGGAGGAGCTTTTCTCCTTTCCCAAGAGCCTAAAACTAAGATGAATTAGAGTTAGAACTAGCTAGAACTAACATGGGGCGGACTATAACTAATATGGGGTGGGTTAGAACTAATATGGGGCAAGTTAGAATTAACTTGAGAGCTTAAGAGCCTAGAACTAAGATGAATTAGAGCTAGAACTAGATAGAACTAACATGGGGCGGACTAGAACTAATTTGGGACATGCTAAACTAACATGGGGCAAGTTAGAACTAACTTGAGAGCCCAAAAACCTATAACTAAGATGAATTAGAGCTAGAACTAGTTAGAACTAACAATATTCGAAATGATATAACGAGAAGTAAAAAATACGCCGAAGTAAAAGGAAGATACCATGTGATAACAATATAAAAGGCTACACACCGATGAAGATGGTGGTGAAAACGGAGACCGGAGGTGGCCGAAAAACGCGCCCGAAGTCGGCATGACGCTGCTGTTTTCTGCTCGCTGATGCCATTGAGCGTTGTTTCGGACGTTACCGAGAGAGATAGAGAATGAGTTAGAGTGTGATAAAAATTAGAGGTGATAGGCAACATGTAGGGCTAGTCACCAAAGAAGAAATCGGCGGAAACGGAGATTTGAGGTTATCAAAAAGTGCGTGCGAATTCGGCACAAAACTACAATTTTTTGCAGTGCCATTTCTCACCGTTCAGGATTGTTCTTCACTGTTCGGAGCTTTTTGCCGTTGTCTGGGCTTGCCGAAGGTGGGAGGAGGTTGTCGGGGTCATCAGGGTGTCTCGATGGGCTCCGTCGGAGGTGGGAGGAGCTTTTTTTCGTTTCCAAGAGTCTAGAACTAAGATGAATTAGAGCTAGAACTAGCTAGAACTAACATGTGGCAGGCTAGAACTAACATGGGATGGGTTAGAACTAACATGGGGCAAATTAGAACTAACTTGAGAGCCTAAGAACCTAGAACTAAGATGAATTAGAGCTAGAACTAGCTAGAACTAACATTGGGCATTTCATTCATAGAGATACATTAATACACATTTTCGTTCTTTCTTAATTATTACGACATTTCTCTTCATTCCCCTTCTACTCTACTTCTCCTTACCTTTCTTTTTTCTTTTTCTTTTTTCCTTTTTTATTCCTTTTCTTCTTCTAGCTAATGGATTAAGCTATGTGCGTCTTGGCCTGGTGACTAAAAAAACATCCACAACAGAATCGATCATAATTTACAAATACAAAATGTAGATATATTGTCAATATGAACCCTCAATTGATCAAAGTCATCTCAAATAAAAAAGAAAAAGAAAAAGTAATTTCCAAATCTCAACGGGGCATAATAATATCATTATTTACGGTAAGATCAATCTAAAAAACCAACCTACTCTCGTAGCATCATCTTCTTAAATCCATCAAAGCATAAAACACCATCTCCATTAACATCATACCTTCGAATCATCTCCCTGCACTCCTCAACAGTCTTCAATTGTCCGAGCTTTTTGAGTATTTTCCTCAAGCTTTGCGGTGGCGATCTACGGTGGCGGCGAACTCGAGGGGAACCTTGGGAGCCTGAGCGGAGGCGGCGATGGCGAGGAAGGCAAGGGCCAGGGTGATGAGATTGAGAAAGCTCTTAGTTTTAAAGAGAGGAGAGAGAGAGAGAGAGAGAGAGAGAGAGAGAGAGAGAGAGAGGAGATGAGAGAGAGAGAGGACATGAGTGCTGGGTCTGAGGGATTGAGGAGAGAGGATAAGGATAATTTAGGGAATTTAGCTTAGCTTACATGTAATAATTGATAAAAAGGGGCTGCAGTACAAAGTGTCATACATCAAGGGACTGATCCACATGGGAGAAACTATGAGAGGCCTCGTCACATGAAGTTTCTGCTTTTGGAGCCTGTACACATTTTTCCCTTCACATTTTTTCATGATTCTCTTTCATAGATTTTTATGTTTTCATCATTTATGAATTGATACAAATTTTATCAAGATGATTTTTCTACACTAAAATATTATTTTTGTTAGTACATCTTGTTTTCAATTTTTAACTTTGAACAATGTGTTTGTGTTTATGGGATCATTATAAAACACTCTTATGATGATATTTATATGTTTGAGCTTCCTTATCATCTATTTATGGTTTATAATGTATTCCTTATGTGGTTTGATCAAGTTCTACAAAGAAGATTTCTTCTATTGATCAAACACTTTTTAGATATATATAACTTGTTTTCATGTGTTGAGACATCATTCTCATAATAATATAATTCTATATGTTCTCAATCAATCATGATTTATGGTTTGATAACTTATGAATTTTCTTTTGGATTTATTGACAAATCATTTGATTCTTGATTTGTGATTTTTAATCTTTTATTTTAATTTTTAGAATGTGTTATTACTTTTGATATATCCTATGGATATATATCTTTGTGTTAGACCCTTGTGACACTTTGTATTGATGATACACATATGAGTGTTCACTTGGTCTTGTATGTGAGTGGTATTTAGCGTACTTTTATCTATGCTTGCTCACATATGTTTGCCATGTTCATATTTGCATATTTTCCATATGGAATTTTGATAGGGGAAGCAATCCCTATATCTTCTTATGTTTTATACTCACTTATACTTTATGATAGGGGAAGCTTTCGCTCTCTTATTCTTTTGTTTTCCCCATTTTGATGTTGCCAAAGGGGGAGAAACAAGTGGATTGTGCGTATATTTTAAGAGTATTGTATTTTATTGTATATCTTATATAATCTTTGTGTAGATTGTTTGTCATCATCAATAAGGGGGAGAATGTTAGGTCTCATATTATGAGCCTACATCTTCTAATCTTGTTTTGATGATTACAAACATTTCCTAATATTGTTTGTCTAGTGTTTATGTTTTCTTATTAGGTATTCTAGACAAACAATACTTTGGAGGTTGGATAGATTGAGCCTTCACGATCATATCAAATGAAGGTTGACGAAATATCGGTATGAAGCCATTGTACATCAAGTCATATTCAAGATCAAGCTTTATCCGCAACCAAGTCAAGCATATTAAAGATCTATCAAGCTTCGGTAAATTACTTTAGGGTTTATACTTTGTGTGTTATTATCTTAAGCTCAATATTATACACACATAATTTAATGGTTTATGTATTTTATCCACAAAAGTTTTTGCAAACAAATAAATATATAATGCTTATTTGTTTTCTTATGTGGATAAGTTTTTCTAGTTTAGCTATATAGATATGAAGCAATATATATTAAAATTTATGTGCTTCATACTATATTGAATTTGCAAAATATTATGTTTATGGATTGAACACTTATTTATACTATTTGCATATCTTGTATAAGTCTATAAATCAGTTCTAAAGTGTTTCAAAGTTTTGTTTAAGTCATTTCGGCAAAATAAAGTTTTCAACATGTTCATACTTATGTGATTTTGTAAAATGATGAGATTTTACAAATGGAAAATATAAATTGAAAAATTCTTTTTGTAACATGTTCACTATCATGTTTACAATAATTTTCCAAAATTTTATATTTTTCTGAATTTATTTGATATTTTTAAAAGAGGTTTGAATTTTGTTTTTAATATTCAATTCAGGCTGATAACCTGTTATCAAGAGACTGGTCAGTCAACTGATATCATTAATCGACTGATTAGTCGACTGAAGAATGTGCCAGTAATATTCAAAAGTTTCTGTTTTGTTTTGGTCGACTGACCAGTCGACTGATAAGATCATCAGTCAACTGAATTTGCTAATCAGTCGACCGATGAGCTGTTAGCTACTTATAACAATTAGCTGATTAGTCGACTGATCCAACCTGTCAGTCGACTAATGGCCTTTAATGGCTATATTTCTAGTTTCTGTTTTTTTGTCATTTTTGTAGGATCTGAAATAGATACACTAGAACACTAGAGGGGGGTGAATAGTATTCTTTTAAGATTTATGCAAAGTAGATTATAAATTGCAAAGAAAAATAGCAATCTCAGAAATTTACATTCTGATTTTAAATAAATATTCTCATTAGATAAACATTCATTTTATTTAAGCAAAGAATAATTTTCCTTTTTCAATTCAATTACTTGAGAATTAGAAAAAGTAGAGGAATTTAAATCAGAAATTTCATCAAGTAATCTTTTATTTTAACCTTTAAGAAAATTATGTGATGTCTTTAATCTCACAAAAGTTTTATATAATTCATTGAAAGCATCTAAAAGCTCTTCATTGTCACTTACTTCATCTTGTGTCATAAAACACATGTGAGCACTTTCCTTTTCTTCAATTTCTTCATTTGAAGATTACTCATCACTATCATCCACTGTGACAGCCATTGCTTTCCTTTTCTTGTTATTTTGAATGTTGTTGAAGTTGTTGAAATAACTTGATTTTTGCTTATTCTTCAACATTGGACAATCTTTCTTCATATGACCTGGTTTATTACACTTAAAACAAAGAGGGTTATTTGAAATTGAACTCTTAGATTTAAAATTACCTCGTTTTATAAATTTCTGAAATTTTCGTGCAAACATACCCATTTCTTCATCATCATTATCTGAATCTTCTTTATCGGAAATAGTATTGAATGTAAGAACTTTCTTGTTCTTTGTATCTTCATCATTCTTTCTATCTTCAATTTGAACTTCATATGCCATAAGATTTCCGATAAGATTTTCAACCGTAAGAGTTGACAAATCATTAGCTTCTTCAATAGCGGTAACTTTCTTTTCCCATTGTGGAGTAAGTGAACGAAGTATCTTTCTTACCATCTCCACTTGAGTATATGTTTTTCCAAGACCAATAAGAGAATTTGTGATGTCGGTGAATCTTGTGAACATTTCTCCAATAGTCTCATTTTCCTTCATCTTGAATAATTCAAATCTGTGCACAAGAACAGAAATTTTAGATTCTTTAACTTTATTTGTACCTTCATGAGTTACCTCAAGTGTATGCCAAATATCGTATGCAGATGTGGCCGTTGACACTCTATTGAACTCATTCTTGTCAAGTGCACAAAATAATGCATTCATTCCTCTTGAATCCAAATTTGTATTATTTCTTTGGGAAGTAGTCCATTCTGTAAACGGAGTTATTGGCTTCTCATATTTCGTTTCCACAACGTTCCAAAGTTCGTAGCCAATTGATTGAAGGTAAATCTTCATTTGGCACTTCCAATAGTTGTAGTTCAATCCATCGAACATCGGTGGACGATTTGTTGAGTGACCTTCTTTGAATTGTGAAGTATTTGTCGATGCCATCTTTCACCTTGCTCTGATACCAAATGTAGGATCTGAAATAGATACACTAGAACACTAGGGGGGTGAATAGTATTTTTTTAAGATTTATGCAAAGTAGATTATAAATTGCAAAGAAAAATGGTAATCTCAGAAATTTACAATCACAAACACAAGGTTTTTATACTGGTTCCACCAATCTGGTGTACATTCAGTCCCCAAGCAAATCCCGCTTGAGAGTTTCCACTATGATTTTGAATAAACTTACAAAATCAAAAACAAACCTGACCAATTTGTAAGTCCCTGCAAATTGCAACACCAATTGACAAACACCTTGTCAATTTGAACACCAATCTCTAAACCAAGAGATTAACACCTCTCACAACTTGAGAGAACTTTTGAAGCAACAATTTCAATTCCTATAAGCCTTGATTTGTAGTGTAGTGTAGTAGTGGCTTAGAAATGATTCTAACTTCTGTAAATTGCCTAAACAATAAGTATTTGAATGATGTTCAGAGGCAATTTCAGAAACTTTTCTTTTTCTCAAAATCTGAATATTTTTCACTTGAAAAAATGTACAAAGATCAAAGCTTATGAGTATGTAAGTTTCTGCAATTTTTCTGAACAGATAACCTATTTATAACCCTTGAAAAGATAATTTTTTAAACTTTAAAAACGTTTAAAAACGGCTATAAACAGTCATAAATTCAAATTTTGAATTCTGGAAAAACTGTATCTGTAGTCGACTACAATATATATTAGTCGACTACACTGAGTTCAAACAGACTCTGTGTATTCAGAAAATTTCTCAGTAGTCGACTACAATGCTTATTAGTAGACTACATTGTATTTTGACAGAAACTTGTAAAATAAAATTTGCCTTCAGTAGTCGACTATAATGTTGATTAGTCGACTATACTATAAAATGACATAAACTTATGTTTCTGTCAAACACTTATGTTGTCGACTATAATGTAAATTAGTCGACTATACTGTAAAATAACAGAAACATATATTTAAGTTTTATACACGAGTAGTCGACTACTATTCTAATTAGTCGACTACTAAGAGTAAAAATTATGAAATAAAAAGTTTTTATATTCAAGTTTTAACTATAATTCTAATGGTTAACATAGGGGATTTCTATAGTTAACCAACACACTAAGCCTGTGTTAGTGTGTTCTAATATTGTGTGTGTGCGTGTGTGTGATCAAGGCTTGTACAATAATTCTAAGTAAAGAAAATATAAAATACATTATCTCATATGTTCTTCATTTTATTCACTTCATAATGCCTTGAAATCAACTTGCACTTATTCATATTCTGATATTGAAATCTGCATATAAAAGTTAGTGCACACATTGTATAAATTGTTATCATTAAAATACTATCATGGAGATATGATATTCAACATTCTCTCACTTTTTGATGATAACAAATAATCTATGCATAAGTATGTATTTTATAATCAGATTTAAACATTATGAAATAACCATACTTACTCCCCCTGCATATATGCAAATTTAAGTCTATAACAATACATAACAATACCTATTTCTCCCCCTTTGTTATCAACAAAAAGAAATAAACTTCAACATGAGCTAAAACTTCAAACAAATCATCCAGGTTATGAACATAGTCCATAACTTCACTCATCCAAATAGGTAGGCAAAGACTTGCCATAAAGACCAAAAGTTCCACAATGTTCATCACCATGATCTATTTAAAATATGTAGCACATATATTAACTAACCAAACATCATTATAGATAAGTAAACACACAATCAACATACTTGACATAGTAGCAACATAAATAACATATTACATAAGTCCTAACATCTCACAACTACATAGTTTTTGATACTTAAAACAAAATAACATAATTGTTTTGAAACTTAACATAAAAAAAACATCCTAAGGTGCTGGAGGAGGTTGCTGTCCTTGAAAATATGCATTAAGCTTTGTGTCCAAATCTTCAAACTTCTTAATTAGCTCTTCTTGATTACTATTGATATATGAATTCTAAGAATATAGAGCTCTTTGACCAGTTTCAAGTTCAGGAATACGTGCACTTAAAGTGTTGTATTGCACGTCTGAAAAACATGAGGGTTCTGTAGGAAATGGTGGTGGTTGACTAGAAGAAGCTCCTGCTTGAGTTGAAGATTGTGGAATATCTTGTGGAATTTCTTCTTGATGAGGTTCATTTTGAAGATTTTGTTCTTGAATTTCAAATTTTATCAACTTCATCCTGGTTAGGGCATTGGAATCAAAGAATTCAATGGAACGGACAACAGAATTTTCAGATTGGAGATCCACATGAAATTTGTCAAAGATTTTTGTTAAAAAGGCACCATAAGGAAGAAATCCTCTTGGTATTATCAGAAGATTAAAAGGCACCATAAGGAAGAAATCCTCTTGGTATTATCAGAAGATTATCAAAGTAAACTTCAGCCCAATTAACTTTGATATTTCCCATTATAGCATATAGAGCTTTTGCTAAATCTAGGGAAATGAAATGAAAACTCCTAGTTTTTGGAAATAAGTTATAAGCTAGGATTCGTGCAATGAACCTAGGAATTGGACGAAGTTTGTTTGAGTTATTTAAAGGTTTGCCATATCCAGGAAGAAATATATGATTAGATAAAAGATCTAAATCATTCATCCTAACTGACCTAAGAGAAAATATGATTAGATAAAAGATCTAAATCATTCATCCTAACTGACCTAAGAGAAACTCCTTGATAAGGAATAATATTAAAAAAATTTCCAATTGACTTTGTAGTCAAGTCAATCTCTATTCCTTTAACAAGAGTTTTAAGTTTTTCAGAACCACCAATAGTTCCCACACGTTCTATATTAGTATAGAACAATTGCACGAGAAATGGATATGTGGGTTTTCTATTTTCAGCAGAGAATAATTCAAGCAATCCCACATTTTCAAAATATGAACCAAAGTTCCAGGGAATAAAATCATCAAATTTCACAAATCGTCCTAGAAGAACTTCAAAAGATGATATTTTGTTAAATTCTTCTAATAAATCAGGACTTTTTAAATAAATAATGATTTCATCGTTGACAGAAGTATGGGTTTGCTTAGCTTTCTTAGATCTAGACATGATGAAACAGATAAATAACAAAAGATTCAAAGATCAAGTTTAGAAATATACCCCAAACTGTTACAACCATAGATTAGTCGACTAGAACTTGGATTAGTCGACTATTGATCTTGACAGCTTGACAGATTTGAAAGAAAATTGAAGAACTTGATGAAAAATTTAAGAACAACGAAGATGCCCTAACCTGGAATCGTAGGTTCTAAAGAGAGGAAGATGAGGGCTCGTTTTTTAGTTGGGTTAGTGGGTAGTTTTTAAGTTTTTACTTTATCTTTTAAAAGAAATTACAATGTATGGTTCAGATTTGATAGTGAAATAAATGTAGGGTTAAGATTTGATCTTAGATATGTGGCTAGGATTGATAGAGTTAAAAATCTATGGTTGAGATGAATTTTACTTAAATGAAACGGGTATTGTAAATAAAAATCCAATAAGCTTTAAAACTGTAAAACTGTGAGTTCAGAAACAGTAGTCGACTAATAGTAAAAGTAGTCGACTACACTATAATCGACAGGAAGATGATTTTCAGATTATGACTCAGAGTAGTCGACTATAAATGAAATTAGTCGACTACACTGTAAACAACAAAAAGTTGATTTTAAGATATTAACTTAGAGTAGTCGACTATAGACGCAATTAGTCGACTACACTGTAATTCACAGAAAAATTTATATGCAAGACTTGTGCATGTAGTCGACTATAAGTCAAATTAGTCGACTATTAAGGGTATGAATGTATATGTTTTTGTTTTAAAAAATTTAATTTAAATCTTCAATTGAACATATACCTAATTCCCTTCTTAATTTAACATAAATTTCTTCTTTTAAGGGTTTTGTTAATATATCTGCTATTTGTTTATCTGTAGGTATAAATTCTAATGAAATGTCACCTTTAAGCACATGATCACGTAAAAAATGATGTCTAATATCAATGTGTTTTGTACGTGAATGTTGAATAGGATTTTTAGATAAATTAATTGCACTAGAATTATCACACATAATAGATGATATGGGACAATTTATGCCATAATCAGTTAAAGTTTGTTTCATCCATAATATTTGTGCACATGCAAGACTTGCAGCAATATATTCAGCTTCAGTTGTTGATAATGATACTGAATTTTGTTTCTTACTAAACCAAGATACAAGTGAATGTCCTAAGAAATGACATGTTCCACTTGTACTTTTTCTATCAGATTTACATCCGGCAAAATCAGCATCACTATATGATATTAAATCAAAAGAACTATGTTTTGGATAAAATAAACCATAATTTGTAGTATCTTTAATATATCTAAATATTCTTTTTACTGCTTTAAGATGTGAAACTTTAGGATTTGATTGAAATCTTGCACATAAACATACACTAAACATAATATCAGGTCTACTAGCAGTAATGTAAAGAAGTGATCCAATCATACCTCGATAGAGCTTTTGATCAACATTCTTACCATTTTCATCTTTGTCAAGAGATGTTGTAGTGCTCATAGGTGTTGGTTTGCTTGTTGAATTTTCCAATCCGAATCTTTTAAGTAAATCTTTTGCGTACTTGCTTTGATTGATGAAAATTCCTTCTTTCAATTGTTTAATTTGAAGTCCAAGAAAGAAATTTAGTTCACCCATGTGACTCATTTCAAATTCATCCTGCATATTCTTAGCAAATTCTTGACAAAGATTATTGTTAGTAGAACCAAAAATAATATCATCTACATATATTTGAATTAGTAAAATATCTTTATTTATTTTCTTAATAAACAATGTTGAATCAACTTTTCCAATATCAAAACCTGAAGTTAAAAGAAATTTCTTTAATCTATCATACCATGCACGAGGTGCTTGTTTAAGACCATATAATGCTTTCTTAAGTTTAAAAACATGATTTGGAAAACTTTCATGTTCAAAACCTGGAGGTTGTTCTACAAAAACTTCTTCTTTTATAAAACTATTTAGAAAAGCACTTTTAACATCCATTTGAAATAATTTAAAATTCATAAAACATGCAAATACAAGTAAAATTCTAATTGATTCTAATCGAGCAACAGGTGCATAAGTTTCATCATAATCAATTACTTCTTCTTGATTATAACCTTGAGCAACTAATCCAGCTTTATTTCTAATAACTTGACCAAATTCATCTAATTTGTTTCTAAAAATCCATTTTTTTCCAATAATGGATTTATTTTGAGGTCTAGGTATAAGATCCCAAACATTATTTCTAGTAAATTGATTAAGTTCATCTTGCATAGCAATTATCCATGAATCATCAAGAAGTGCTTCTTTTATATTTTTAGGTTCAATAGTTAAAATAAAAGCAGTATGAGCAATCAAATTAAAATGAGATCTAGTAGTTACTTTATCAGAAATATTTCCAATGACTAAATCATGTGGATGATTTTTAACTTCTACAAAATCTTTAGGTAAATCATTTTGTAAATTATCATTTCTTGTAATATCTATCATTGGAGTATCATGAATTGTATCAATTATATCATCATCATTATTAAAAATAATAGGTGATTTTGAAAAATTTTCATCAAAAGAAACATGTAAAGATTCTTCAATAGCTATAGTTATTTTGTTATATATTCTATATGCTTTACTATGATTAGAATATCCAACAAAAATTCCTTCATCAGATTTAGAACCAAATTTATCTAAGTTATCCTTTGTGTTTAAAATAAAACATTTACAACCAAAAACTTTAAAGTAAGATACTTTAGGAATTTTGTTATAAAACAATTCATAAGAGGTTTTCTTTAAAATAGGTCTTAATAAAACTCTATTTAATACATAACAAGTTGTTGATACAGCTTCTGCCCAAAAATATTTTGGTAAATTACTATCACACGACATGGTTCTAGCACATTCTTGTAAAGTTTTATTTTTCCTTTTTACAACTCCATTTTGTGGAGCAGCACGAGAAAAAGTATGTGATATACCATGTTTATCACAAAAATTTGTAAATAATTCATTTTCAAATTCACCTCCATGATCACTACGTATAGAAATAATAGAAGTAGATTTTTGAATTTGAATTCTTTTGCAAAATATAGAAAACTCATTAAAAGCATCATTTTTATGTTTAAGAAAAATTACCCTTGTGAATCTAGAATAATCATTAATAAGAACAAATGCATATCTACTTCTATTTAAAGATGTTACTCTAGATGGACCAAAAAGATCTATGTGAATTAATTCTAATGGTCTATTTGTAGATATTACATTTTTAGATTTGAAAGAAGATTTGTGTATTTTTCCTTGTTGACATGCATCACAAAAATTATTTTTAAAAGACATCTTAGGTAAACCATTTACTAAATCATTTTTAGAAATCTTAGACGTGTTTAAAGTTAACATGTCCAAAACGTTTATGCCATAAAATAGAATCATTTGATGATGCAATAAGACAATGTTCATTTGAAATATTTTTCATAGATAAAACATATATATTATTCTTTCTATGGACTTTAAAAATAATAGTTATTAAATCAATATCATAAATTAAGCATGATTCTTTTTCAAAAACAATTTTAAAACCTTTATCACAAAGTTGACTAATACTAAGTAAATAATGTTTAAGACCATCAACTAATAAAACATTATCAATGATAGGTTTGTTTGGATTACCGACAGATCCAATACCGATGACTTTTCTTTTGTTGTTATCTCCAAAAGTAACGGTACCACCATCCTTGTTTTGAAAAGATGACAACAATTGTATGTTTCTAGTCATATGTTTGGAGCAACCACTATCCAAAATCCACTTATCTTTCTTGGGTATCTGAAATAATAAACATTTATATTTTGGTACGCATACTATGTTGGGTCCTTTAAATTAGCCTTTAGGAAACCAAACCCATGAAGAGTTTGATTTGCCTAAATAGTTAGGTGCTAAACAAATATTTTTAATAAAATCAGAAATATAAAAATTCTTATGTAAAGAAGATAATACTTTTGGAACCCAAATTGAAAAGAATTTTGATTTCTTTTTACACAAATTTTCATTTCTATATTCATACAAATCACAAGAAGGTTTTACAAATATTGTATTCTTTGATTTATTTTTATTAATTTGAAAACCTAATCCTTTTGTCTTTTGTTATTCTCTTTGAAAAGAAAGAATGTTATTGAGATTTTCTTTACCTTTATTAAATTTGCTTACATTCAAACATATATCCTCATATTTTGATTTAAAAGAAGAAATATCTTTATCTAAACTATTAATGCGAATTTTTAAATCATTACATTCTGATTTTAAATAAATATTCTCATTAGATAAACATTCATTTTCTTTAAGCAAAGAATAATTTTCTTCTTTCAATTCAATTACTTGAGAATTCAAAAAAGTAGAGGAATTTAAATCAGAAATTTCATCAAGTAATCTTTTATTTTCACCCTTAAGAAAATTATGTGATGTCTTTAATCTCACAGAAGTTTCATATAATTCATTGAAAGCATCTAAAAGCTCTTCATTGTCACTTACTTCATCTTGTGCCATAAAACAGATGTGAGCACTTTCCTTTTCTTCAATTTCTTCATCTGAAGATGACTCATCAATATCATCCCAAGTGACTGTCATTGCTTTCCTTTTCTTGTTATTTTGAATGTTGTTGAAGTTGTTAAAATAACTTGATTTTTGTTTATTTTTCAACATTGGACAATCTTTCTTCATATGACCTGGTTTATTACACTTAAAACAAAGAGGGTTATTTGAAATTGAACTCTTAGATTTAAAATTACCTCGTTTTATAAATTTCTGAAATTTTCGTGCAAACATACCCATTTCTTCATCATCATCATCTAAATCTTCTTTATCGGAAATAGTATTGAATGCAAGAACTTTCTTGTTCTTTGATTCTTCATCATTCTTTCTATCTTCAATTTGAACTTCATATGCCATAAGATTACCAATAAGATTTTCAACCGTAAGAGTTGACAAATCATTGGCTTCTTCAATAGCGGTAACTTTCTTTTCCCATTGTGGAGTAAGTGATCGAAGTATCTTTCTTACCATCTCCACTTGAGTATATGTTTTTCCAAGACCAATAAGAGAATTTGTGATGTCGGTGAATCTTGTGAACATTTCTCCAATAGTCTCATTTTCCTTCATCTTGAACAATTCAAATCTGTGCACAAGATCAGAAATTTTAGATTCTTTAACTTTATTTGTAACTTCATGAGTTACCTCAAGTGTATGCCAAATATCGTATGCAGATGTGGCCGTTAACACCTTATTAAACTCATTCTTGTCAAGTGCACAAAATAATGCATTCATTGCTTTTGAATCCAAATTTGCATTATTTCTTTGGGAAGTAGTCCATTCTGTAAATGGAGTTATTGGCTTCTCATATTTCGTTTCCACAACGTTCCAAAGTTCGTAGCCAGATTGAAGGTAAATCTTCATTCGGCACTTCCAATAGTTGTAGTTCAATCCATCGAACATCGGTGGACGATTTGTTGAGTGACCTTCTTTGAATTGTGAAGTATTTGTCGATGCCATCTTTCACCTTGCTCTGATACCAAATGTAGGATCTGAAATAGATACACTAGAACACTAGAGGGGGGGTGAATAGTGTTCTTTTAAGATTTATGCAAAGTAGATTATAAATTACAAAGAAAAATAACAATCTCAGAAATTTACAATCACTAACATAAGGTTTTATACTGGTTCCACCAATCCGGTGTACATCCAGTCCTCAAGCAAATCCCGCTTGAGAGTTTCCACTATGATTTTGAATAAACTTACAAAATAAAAAACAAACCTGACCTATTTGCAAGTCCCTGCAAATTACAACACCAATTGACAAACACCTTGTCAATTTGAACACCAATCTCTAAACCAAGAGATTAACACCTCTCACAACTTGAGAGAACTTTTGAAGCAACAATTTCAATTCCTATAAGCCTTGATTTGTAGTGTAGTGTAGTAGTGGCTTAGGAATGATTCTAACTTCTGTGAATTGCCTAAACAATAAGTATTTGAATGATGTTCAGAGGCAATTTTAGAAACTTTTCTTTTTCTCAAAATCTGAATATTTTTCACTTGAAAAAATGCACAAAAATCAAAGCTTATGAGTATGCAAGTTTTTTCAATTTTTTTGAACAGATAACCTATTTATAGCCCTTGAAAAGATAATTTTTTTAAACTTTAAAAACGTTTAAAAATGGCTATAAACAGTCATAAGTTCAAATTTTGAATTCTAGAAAAACTGTATCTGTAGTCGACTACAATACATATTAGTCGACTACACTGAGTTCAAACAGACTCTGTGTATTCAGAAAATTTCTCAGTAGACGACTACAATGCTCATTAGTCCACTACATTGTATTTTGATAGAAACTTGTAAAATGAAATTTGCCTTCAGTAGTCGACTATAATGTTGATTAGTCGACTATACTGTAAAATGACATAAACTTATGTTTCTGTCAAACACTTAAGTAGTCGACTATAATGTAAATTAGTCGACTATACTATAAAATAACAGAAACATATATTTAAGTTTTATACACGAGTAGTCGACTACTATTCTAATTAGTCGACTACTAAGAGTAAAAATTATGAAATAAAAAGTTTTTATATTCAAGTTTTAACTATAATTCTAATGGTTAACATAGGGGATTTCTATAGTTAACCAACACACTAAGCCTATGTTAGTGCGTTCTAATATTGTGTGTGTGCGTGTGTATGATCAAGGCTTGTACAATAATTCTAAGTAAAGAAAATGTAAAATACATTATCTCATATGTTCTTCATTTTCTTCACTTCATAATGCCTTGAAATCAACTTGCACTTGTTCATATTCTGATATTGAAATCTGCATATAAAAGTTAGTGCACGCATTGTATAAATTGTTATCATCAAAATACTATCATGGAGATATGATATTCAACAATTTTGCTGAATTTCACTTTGGGTTTTGGGCTTTGTTTCTTCATCCTATATATACCCTATACCATTTCACTTCTAAACTAAGAAGAGAAGTTTTAAAACAAGTTTAAAAAGAGTTTTAGTTTATTTTAAGTGTTTGTTTACAAAATTAGTTTTGTGAAGATTGTTTCACAAGAAGAGGAGATCAATTTCAGTTTGGGCTTTCAATCTTCCTATCCCTCTCTCTTGTGATTAGAGAAGTGTTTCTAAACTCATATCTCTAGCTTGTTTATGCTTTAACTTCTATATTCATATTTGCTAGATTTAATTAAGTTTATATTTGATTTTCTCATTGCTTGCACACACAACCATTGAGCTTAACTATTTTCATATTTTGTATAATTTGGGGTTGTGGTGAGTGTAACCTTGAGAGTGAGCTTAAATTATGTTTTCACCTATTGTAGAAAACAAAATCTTGTATTTAAGCTTTATTGTGATAGTTCACCTTATAATATACATTTACACCAAGAGGAGTGTGTGGTGAGGATGTAGTTGATATCAAGAGGAGTGGCGTCGGTAGTAAAGCCTAGAGAGAGGTAGTAAAGCCGAGCACTTGAGGGAGAAGATACGTGAGGACCAACACTTGAGGTTTTAGTTTGTGTATGTGTGACGCCCCAGGGTTCACACAAGGCTGCAGTCCCAGGTGAAACCCGGATTGTCAAACCTGCCAAGCACCAACCACCATGCTATGACAAGTTTCACCATCACAATCACCATCTCTCTAGTGGAAATAATAAATAGGTGAAGGTACAGACAGGTAAAAAAAATAGAAATAGGACAACACTGGATATATACAGAAGAAGCATAAGAAAAATCAATAATGAGCCCAACTTGAATAAAATAGACATATCTCTGAGTCTGAACATAAGAAAAATCAATAATGAGCCCAACTTGAATAAAATAGACATATCTCTGAGTCTGAACTGAATCTCGAATACAATGGGTCACATAAACAAAGTCTCACAATAGCTCTCAACTCTATGAAACAAAATACAAATCTAGATTCTAAAATTTATCAACTACATGTGGAGTTCTGCAATAACTACAAAATATGATAAGTAACTAAATGGACAACTAAGAAGTCCCATCAACCTGCGACTCTCCGTGCGCCAGACTCGCTGCCTGAAAGGGGGGAAAACAACGAGCGTCAAAGCGCTAGCGAGATCATCACTACCTCTCCCCAGGGGAAGGGGTAGGAGTATATAAGAAAATAGAGTCAGTACATACATATATCAAATCATTCATATAACTCTCTATGAATGAAAAACAAATAATCAATGATAAATACTCCAATCTCCAACATAAAGAATAATCATCTCATCTCGAATTACGTCCGAGTGACCTGCTCTAATATAAGAGGATACCAACCAAGCTAAAACAAATATATCTGCCATCCATAACGGGTGTATCAAATTCTCAAAGGAAATCACGGGCAATCTATCTGGGAAGTAAAACTTACAACTGATCAATTATCTATGTGTGCATCATATTGTACTATAGCGATACTTTTGTAATGCTCGTTACTCAATCGCTCTGCGGTAATAGGATTTATTATTTTCCTATTCCGGATACATATAATAACGATACTGTTGTAATACTCTTACTCAATCGTTCTGCGGCAAATAGGTTTTATCTCCCTATATCCGGATACATGAATTAACGATACTTTTGTAATACTATTACTCAATCGTTTTGTGGCAAATAGGTTTTATCTCCCTATTTCCGGATACATGAATTAACGATACTTTTGTAATACTCTTACTCAATCGTTCTGCGGCAAATAGGTTTTATCTCCCTATTTCCGGATACATGAATTAACGATACTTTTGTAATACTCTTACTCAATCGTTCTGCGGCAAATAGGTTTTATCTCCCTATATCCGGATACATGAATTAACGATACTTTTGTAATACTCTTACTCAATCGTTCTGCGGAAAATAGGTTTTATCTCCCTATTTCCGGATACATGAATTAACGATACTTTTGTAATACTCTTACTCAATCGTTCTGCGGCAAATAGGTTTTATCTCCCTATTTCCGGATACATAAATTCAAAAATAACAAACAAGAGCGAAACTCAAGATACCTTTACGTAATATATCAATTTATTTCAAATCAGCACATCTGCAGTTTTCTGCAGAACATATCATTAGTAAAGTTTTAGCATATCTTTCTCTGGAAAAACTCTTTTTAAGAATAGTTTTTCTTTTTGGAAACTAGACTCACATATATATCATTTGATACTGATTTGGCTCAGTTTGGAGTTCATATGATATTTCTAATTTCCAGTCAAACATTTTATATGTGCAGCAGAATTTCTGCAGAACATATCATCAGTAAATTGAGCATATCATTCTCTAGGAAAACTATCTTTGGGTATGGTTTTCTATTTTGAAAACTAGATTCACATATCTTTCAATTGTCATTAGTTTAGTTCAATTTGGGTTTCATTTGTTATTTCAAATTTCTAGTTCAATAGTATATATGTGCAGCAGATTTTCAACAGAACATAACAAGCATGATTATTTGCACAAGAAATCATATGTAAACCTTCAATCATGCACAAAACTTTAAAACGAAGAATAAGACATCTAAATTCAGATAAACAATATTTAAATTATTTTCAGATCTTAAAAATACTTCTGTAAATTCGTGCTTAATCTCTTTAACATGAAAAGACCTAGTCTTTATACATATATACAAAAGATCCAATTTTTATATACAAAATAATTGATTAGGCTCTATAAAACTCATTAAAAACTCTTCAAAAATATTTTAAAAACTAGGAGGGGGATTAGTAGAGATGATACTCGCCTGGAGTTGAAGGACAAACTTGTTAGAAGCAACGTCGAAGGAGATCTCCACTCCAAAAGCCAAAAATCAACAAAAACCCCAAACTTGAAAGCCTCCAATCTTCTCCAAGAATTCAAAATAGGGTTTATGGGGGTTTGGTGGCTGTTAGGATTCTTAGATATGATAAAAAAAAGAAATTTTCGTGAAAAAAATACAGGTATTTATAGAGGCAAACCCGTATGATAAAAGAAAGAAATTTTCGTGAAAAATACAGGTATTTATAGAGGCAAACCCGAAACAAACCAGTTAGACCCGAACCAGGAAACCTAGTCTGACTAGGAAAATACTCCTTCGGTATTTTGACTGTAACTTTCTCATAGGACCTCAGAATGAGGTGATCTAAGACTTGTTGGAAAGCTGCTGAAGAGACCTACAACTTTGGTCTTTTACACTTTTCCAAATTCTAACTGCATCGGTATGAAAAAACATAAAAACTCATAACTGGTCATTATTCCCAGATTTTTACTCTTTTGGCCTTTGTACATGTTTTGTGCATTTGCACTCATATTTTCACAAATATACATTGAATTGATCTCAAATCAATTCTTATCATATCCAAATATCAAAATATATTATTTTTCATCATATAACATATTTATCATTATTTATCATAAAATATTCAAATTATTTTTCATCATATAACATATTTATCATTATTTATCATAAAATATTCAAATTTACGGGGTTTTACAGTATGTACATTGTGAGAGATTTGTAGAGTTCTTGGTAAGCTAGAAAACCGAGTGTGTAGAGAAGTTCCGGCTTCCAAACCTGGTGTGTTGATAGTGGAGTTTTTCTCGGGAGTGGGGAGCTGAGACGTAGGACGGAAGGTCCGAACTCCGTGATCATATCATTGTGTTTGGATTGCTCTTTGTGTCCACTATTTGTTTATATTATTTCTTGTTTATTTTTCCCTTTGCATATGTATCCTTGAATATAGCTTATTGAATATCATCATTGTTAGGATATATTTGTTAATAACTTTTAATTGGCATTAATATCTAATAAGATTAGCAATAACCCCATTCACCCCCTAGGGTACTTTCAGCTCTTAGGGCTGACGTCCTTGTAGCTTGTTCTGAGTTGACTAATCTGCCAGCTCTCAGGGAAGCAACATCCCCTAAAAGCTTGAGATATGAAGTCCGGATATGCTCCATCCGACCGTATATCTCCTGCTCTATCAAAGCGTCTCGAACCAAGTAGCTATGAAGGCTTAGGTGGAAACCAACATTAGAAACCCCTAAAAGAAACTCCTCATCCTGAGGAAGCCAGAACTGTTCGACCGCCTTCGATTGAGTCAAGCAGGAGCACAGGACTATCCCCCTGACATCGAGATGGTGAATAGGCTTGTAGCGGTGTTCTAGGTCGGGCTCCTATCCATTTCGGGGGGTCGACCCTTGAAGTCCCGATGAGGTTCTCTCCTATTTTTCTTCTCCAATATTGGCGATGCAGTGAAGAAAGGGATATTCCAGCCCCGTGGGAGTCGTCGTATCCTCCTCAACCGGCTCTTTCCCCCAATGAGTTGACTCACTGTGGTGAGCATCAGCAGGAGCTCTAGCCTCGGCTCCCTCTTCTTGAGGAGCCTCTACTGGCTCTTCCTAGTCCAACTCGTCCAGAGAATGATGTTGGTCTCTGTTATCTCAGCCTCTACCCAAGGTTCCTGCTCTTCTTACCTCCGAGGCCTCCTCCTCCATCTATGGACGAGAATGGTAGGAGGCTCCACCTCGGTCGTCTCGGCCTCCATTGGGTAAGAGTCACGATGGAGGGCCTAGCAAACGACCCTTTCTGGGGGGTCGGCCAAAAGAGAGGTCAGCACCATCGCTGCTTCCGTTCTCCCTAAGATAAGGGCTGAAGCCCTCTCCTGGTCCTTAGCAAATGGAGGCATGATCAATACCTTGGCAACTCCCATGACCAAGTTGTCAAGCAGATGATTGGCAAAAGGGGCAACCGCAGGCCAAACTCTAGATGTTTCAGGTAGAACGGAGCTCGATCTTTCCCGTGATCGTAAATGGCCTTCGACCAAGTCAGGGCCATCAGCTCGTAATCTATAGGAAAATCAAATGAACTTGACTTTGCCTACAGAGTCAAGTATTCAAGTGAACTTGACTTTATCAGTAGAGTCAAGTGTTCAGGCGAACTTGACTCTGTTCATGCGAACTTGAAAGTTCAGGTGAACTACAGTCTTGCAGGCGAAGCTTTGAGCTTCCTTTTTTAGGAATAAAGGCAATTTTATTTACCTTCAAAATCCCCTTCAAAGTTTTTAGATCTCCGTAGAGGCCTAGAGCGGGATCTAAAATACTTTGAATATTTAGACTTGAAAAATGATCACAATTCATTAATTCAAGCGAGGTGAGGAACTTTCCAGCGAACTTGGCCATTCTGGCAAAGTTGGGCTCTTCACACGAAGCTAGTGGATTTAAGCATTCAGGCAGACTTAGTATTGCAGGCGAACTAGGCTATAGGCAGACCAAGTAGCTGCAGGTGGGCTTCAAAGTTCTCCAGTCATGGTGGTGATGGCATATCAGATCGTATTAAAATTTGATGTGATTTGGCCTCATCATTTCATGCGCTCGATCTGAACCATTATGTCGGTTGGAGATCAGATCTCAACTATTTCTTTTGGAATTAATCACGAGCGTTGATTTTGAAATTCGAATCTGAACTATTTTGTTCAATCTAAACCATCACTTCGGTTAGGAAATTGAATTTGTACCGTCTCTTTTCCTCACCTATATAAGCTTGTTCTTCTTCACGAAGAAGGCACTATGCTTTGTTGTTTGAAATTTCTTCGCTGGAGTTCTCAGAAGATTTTTGAATTGCAATTTTCTCTATGGATCCTAAGACCAGATTTGTTGCTGCTAAGGAGAAGGGGAAGGCGTCCTCTTCTGCCGCTCCTCATGTCGCTCCGCCCTCCTCAGGTAAGCTTCAAAGACTTTGTTTTTTTGGCACTCTTTCACTGGTGCGAAACCATGGGGTTTGAAGAAGATGAACAGGTGAAGTTCATTCTTTTGGGGAAGTTTGTCTGTAATGGTGATCTTTGTTGTCTGACGAAGTTTGTTAGTTTAGGAAAAGTTCGTTTATTCTGGAGAACTTCATTATCTGGTGAAGTTCATTCAGTCAGGCACAATTTCCTTAGTGTGCTAGCTTAGCGGAGCCTGCCTGCATGGCTTAGTTCACCTATTTTGAGGAGTTGGTGAAAATTTCCACTTCATCAAAGATTTTTAATTTCTCTCGCATCTTTGTTTTGCAGTGGTTTATTTTGGAGCTGCTATCCCAAAGGTGAATGCCATCGGCCATGCTATTTGGGTAGGGTTCTCCACTCTAGCCAGGTTCCCCATACGTGAACCTATGTTAGTTTTCTCTCCTGATAGTTCCACAGAGTGTGAATAACGAATCTCTGAGGGGCATTGGCTCACGCTTCGAGAGCTCATCACGAATGATACGATGACTGATTCTAAGCATAAGGAGATATAGAAATCTTCCTTTTTTCGATGATGTGAAGACTAATCCGACTAGCTTGTATCTTGGTGAAAGCAGATGGCTTCAGGTTATAGATAACGCCTGCTGCTTCATCCCAGCCATTCCTAGGGGGTTTTCAATATGTGCCAAGAGTAATGGATTGGGACTTAACCCCTACTCAAGACGGAGTTACCTGCGGCCTCTTTTCAGGCTCGAAGGCTAGATTTGGCATAGATAGCTTAGGAAAGTGCATCACGACTTTGCATCCTAGTCTGTTATAGAATGACTTACCGATGGGGGAAACAACGGCGGTGGCTGAGACTTTCCGCCACAGCTTCTTTAACGTCGGGGGCCAATTTCCGCCGAAGGACTTCCTAGCTCTTGGGTGGGTTCACTCTGCCCCAGGTACAACACTCTGGTGGTCCCCAATCACTGAATTCCTTTTGGAGGAGAACACTGACATGCGAGGTATGGAGTTGTACACTGCTATTAAGGCCATGCAATTCGGCCTTAAGATCAATACGATGTACACCTCATAATTGGGTTTTCTACGCTTACCCAAATAACGTTTACACCTCATAATTTCATTCACGGAGTTCGGTCCCCACGAACTACGTCTCCGCTCCTCACCTCGAGGAGATCTCCACTACACACTCGGTTTTCTACCTAACCAAAAACTTTACAATCTCACAATATAATAAATGATTTGTTCTTTATAATAGATGAGAACTCAATGTAGGCTCACACTCAATTGTTATAACACTCACCAACCCAATTATACTATGTATGAAAATACAATAAGCTCAATGTGGGTGTGTGTAAATAATGAGTGAAATTAAATCAACTAAATTCAAATATAAATACTAGCTTAATAAAATGATAATCAAACAATATAAAAGTAAAGCTTGATTGAGTTTAGAAAACTTCTCCAATAAATGACAAGAGTGAGAGGGAGATGATTTGAAGCTCAAACACCAAGTGATGATCTCTTCTAGCTCTTGTGAAATTGATTTCACAAAATTAAACTCTCAATTACTTAAAAGATTTTAAAACAAACTTAAACCAAGTATAAACCCTTGTTTAAAACTTTCTTAAACTTGTTTAAAATACTCTCATTGCTATCTAAAATAGTTATGGCAAAGGGGTATATATCGGCTTGAAGAAAATAACTCAAAAAACTTCAAAAACCCATTAAAAAAAAGATGTTACCGTTACTGTGCAATGGTTGAGTGCTGCAATAATGATGGTCGACCATACTGTAGCACGATCGACCACACTGTTCACAGACAGTTTCTGTTTTTGACAGATTCTAGAATTTTTCGTATCTGACTTTGTAAAATCAATTAAAAATAGTAAATCAACTCTAAAAATCAAGAAATTTTGAGGGAAGTTTCTAGACATGTAGATAAACATGTTAAAAAAATAATTTCTGAAATATCACTTCCTAGATGAGAGAAATAATTGTTTTAACATAGATATATAGTTTCTGAAAAAACTGCTGAAAACTCAATTTTGTAAATTCAATTGAAAACAACAAAACAACTCCGAAATTAGTAAAACTTGGGAAAATATTTGTATATATAATGATAAACATGTAAACAAAGAAAATTTTCAAATCTCATTTCCCAATTGTGAAAACGTATCAGTTTTGCAAAAACATGTACGAACACGTGCATGAACATGAGCTTATTAAAAACTTGATTTTGTAAATTCAAATAAACATAACAAATTAATTCCAAAATTAATAAAACTTTGGGCAACATTTATAAACATGAAATTGAACATGTTAGAAAAATAATTTCTCAAATTGAATTTCCCATTTGTGAAAACTCATGTATTTTGCAAGTGTGTCCAAAACATGAAAATGTGATATACATGAAATTTGATGTTTTGACATAAACAATGTTTTGAAACCCTATGAAATAATTTTATAGACTTAATAAAATATGTATACAATAATTGTTAAATCCATAAACCAAAACTTGTGTATATATATAACTATATATTTAAAAACCAAATATGTGTGTGTATATATGATTGAGCTTAAAGTACTAACACACATAACATAAAACTTAAACTAAATATACCCCAGCTTGATTGATCTTCGATGTACCTCAACTTGGTATACTTGCAGATGAAGCTATAACTTGGATCTTTAATTTGAATTGCATAGGCTTCACTCCACAATTCCGCCAACTTCCATTTGATATGATCGTGAATGTTCGATTCCATCCATCCTCCAACATGTTATTTGTCTATAATAAATAGATAAGCACAAACACTAGACAAATAATATTAGTGGTAAATTATTTGTTAAACATTATCAAAACAAAGAGGCCAACAATCTCCCCCTTTTTGATAATGACAAACATCTTACAAAAAGGATATATGCATGAAAGGAAGTTAATATGTAAATTAGAATTATCATGCAAATAACCAAAACAAGATATACTCATAATATTTCTCCTCCTTTGACAACATCAAAAAGGGGACAAAAGAATGATGAGAGCGAAAACTCCCCCTACAAATAAGCATGGGTGAGTATAAAAAATATATATATATAGGGATTGCTCCCCTTATCAAAAATACCTTAATGAATGTATGAAATGAAGACTAAGGCAATCATATGTGAGTAAGCATAGATGAATATGGTAAATATCACTCACATACTACAAAATAATGAGAACACATATGGATGTAACATTGAAATAATGTGTCTCAAAACATACACATAAAAATCATGTATAAAAAAAGATTTATGAAATTAAAAGAAAAGAAACATGAAAATCATGCAAAAAGTTTTCAAATGAAAACAAATTGATTAATGAAACCATAAATCAAGATTTAAGCCGAAAAAAAAGACATTTGATCAATAAAGGAAATTTTCTTTGTAAAACTTGATCAAACCACATAAAGAATACATTATAAAGCTTTTTGAAATTTGAATCATCTATTTGTGCTTATGTAATGAATTCAAAAGAACAAATCAAAGAAAAATTTTCATAGTTCAAATTAACATACAAGAATCATGAACTATGGATTTTAAAAACTAAAAATCATCTTTAAGAGTATAAAACCAAATCATCATTGAGTTTTACAAATGAGAGAGGCAACCATATCAAGCTCTTGAGCTTGTTCCAACCCATATAAGGACTTTTAGTACCCGGTAAACAAGAAATTGGGAATAAATACCCAATAAATCTGGAGGGTTATATAAACACAAATCTCTCATCAAAAACAAAACTAATAATCATGAAAACAAAATATTTGAAAAAAAATTGTTTTCATATAAAAAAATTTAGAACACGTTTTTTAAAACACAGAAAAAGAAAAATTAAAACATTAAAATTTTTGGTTTAAAAATCAAATTTGTTTTGGTATCCAAGTATTTGTGGTACCAAAAGATTTAGGGACATGACCCCTATCTTTTAAGCTCAAAGCCCTAAGGTTATAAACCCGTTTGGGCGCATATGGTGCACTAACGCGGTCAAAGCAATATTCACTCAAATGACCCTTCCGATTATAATTTGTGCAATGAAAGAGATCCATTTATTTTTGTGGACCATTAGCTCGTGCACGGGAATCATTTGCAAATAAAGATTATCTTTTAGAAATATTTTGCAAATGAGAAACATCATTAAACAAAGGTGGTCTTTTTGGAGCAAATTGCAAATTTGGAGCATTTTGCAAATCAAAATAAAATTTAGCAAGATGTCCAAACCTACCATGGAGCAAATTGCAAATTTGGAGCATTTTGCAAATCAAAATAAAATTTAGCAAGATGTCCAAACCTACCATAAGCATCACATTTAAAAACATGTGGTCTACTAGAAACATTTAGCAAATGAGATTTTTTTTTTCAAATCAAAACAATACTTGGCCAAATGACCAAAACGACCACAAAGATCACATTGATACACATGAGCATGCTTATGATGTACTTTTTGTGCATGTGTGTTTACATGTGATGAAGATGAAGAAGCTTGATGGGATGCACAATCATGAATAGGCTTTGTTAAGCTTTTGTGGATTATGATAAAATTTAGCTATATGGCCTTTAAGACCGCAAATAGAATATCTCTGAATTTTGTCATACATGTGTGTATTGTGTGTAGGTTTCTTAGAAGAATTAACATAGTACTTTGTACACAAGTCCATAAGCTTTTTGTTATTTACCATACATGTTTTTAAGGTTGAATCTAAACAAGATATGCGATGTTTAACTTGACTCAACTCATCATTTTGCAAACATGTACTGGAAATAGAAGTAGATGAAACATGATCATATTTAAATGAATTAAACTCATTTCTAATTATTTCTACTTCTATCATGGCATTATTATTTGCATAAGTTAAGTTAGCAATAGATGAAGTTAATTTTTTATTTTCTAAACTTAGCGTGTCATTATTTTATTTAAGTGTAGCATTCTCCTTAGTAATGACATCAAGTTTAGATGCTAACAACTCATGATCAGATTTTGAACTAATATGCTTGCTTTTAATATCAATAAAATTATTTTGTAATTTTGTATAGGCATGTGATAATCTCTCATATGCACAAGCGATTTCATTAATAGATAGATCATCATCGGATTCCGAATCGCTTATCACACTAGGGTTATCCCCTAATGGTCGTGTGCATGATGCTCCTCTATCACTTGAAGTCGATTCCGCCACAACACGTCAAATCTCCTCCAAATCCCATTGATGTGCTTCAAAAAAATTCCAAATCGTGTAAGCACTATCAAAATGAGCAAGTTCGTTAGAAATACAAGGTTCAAAAGCATTATGTGTAAAACCCCGTAAATTTGAATATTTTATGATAAATTATGGTAAATATGTTTTATAGTGAAAAATAACATATTTTGATATTTGAGTATGATAAGAATTGATTCGATATCAATTCAATGTATATTTTCGAAAATATGAGTGCAAATGCACAAGACATGCACAAAGGCCAAAAGAGTGAAAATCTGAGAATAATGACTAGTTGAGAGTTTTTATATTTTACACATTGATTCAGTCAAAATTTGGAAAAGTGTAAAAGACCAAAGTTGTAGGTCTCTTCAATTGATTTCTAACAAATCTTAGATCACCTCATTCCGAGATCGTATGAGAAAGTTATAGCCAAAATACAAAAGATTGTTTTCCTAGTCAGACTAGGTTTCTTGGTTCGGGTGAAACAATTTTGTTTCGGGTTTGCCTCTATAAATACATGTGTTTTTTACGAAAATTCTTTTCTTTTATCATATTTATAAACCCTATCAGCCACCCTCCCCCCTCAAAAACCCTAAACCTTTTTCTTATGAGTTTGGAGAGCTTTGTGAAGCAAAACACTGGGACGAGGGCGAGATCATCGACGTGTGGCGAGGGAGAACGGGTTGTTCATGCTCGTGGTTTGGTTGCTGGTTGTTTCAGAGGCTTGCACATAAGATTAAGGCAAGATCACTTGCATACAAACCCATCCCCATAGTTAAATAACTAGCTTAGAAGTTTATTTTGTGTTTACATGCTTAGATCTTAATCTAATATGAAAAAGATTAGATTTTTTGTTGTTAGATTTTAAACTCATGTTAGATCTACATGTTTTTCTTGCTGTTTATAATATAAATATGATCATAAACATTAGGGTGGTTTTTAAATTTGTTTTTATCTTTTTAATCATGTGCTAATCATGTCTAAACCCTAATTTGCCTTTTAGTTGAGTTTGCATGTGGATTAGAGATGAGAAAACCCTAGGTTTGTGATACCTAAGTGTTAAAAATATGATTCAATGAATGATTATCTTTCCTAAGTTGATTGGCAATCATGCTTATGTTTAATATTTCGTTGTTTTGAGCTTTTATGCATGTTTTTAGGGTTTTGAATACAAATCTAATGCATAAAATTATGTTTATAATTGTTGAGTTGTTTCCAGATGTTCACATCTACTATGGCATGTTTGCATACAAATTTTATGAAGTTTTAGACATGTTTATATCGAGGAAACACGACGTGAACACGACATATACAAAGAGCATGAGAATCGGGAAACAGGGTTCACGGTCGACCGCTACGGTCGACCGCGTGCAGGACAGAGACCGGGGTAGTCTCTGGAGCCCGTCGCAGTCGACCGCCACGGTCGACCGCCAGTCTGTTTCGGCTGTGCATGTTAGAGCCCCGGCCGGCCCCCCCCCCGCGGCCCCCCGCCAGTCTGTTTCGGCTGTGCATGTTAGACCCTAGAGGGGGGGTGATTAGGGTCTTATGCTAATCTAATCCGATTAAATGCCAATTAAAATTAATTAATACGTTATCCTAGCAAGTATAAAATACAACAAGATATGTGAGCTAGGATAAACAATATGAACAAGGGATATATCCTAGCAATGAGATATACTATGAGTTATATGCAAGGATATGAAACTAAGGGTGATATAAACATAAATAAGATAAACAAGATAGTGGATAATATGAACTAAGAGTAAATGACAATGGCGATATAAGATATGAGCATGAATATAAATGAACGCCAAAGCACACTCAAACACACTATATGATCACGGAGTTCGGACCTTCCGTCCTACGTCTCCGCTCCCCACTCCCGGGGAGAAATCCACTAACACAATCCGGTTTGGAAGCCGGAACTTCTTCTACACACTCGGTTTTCTAGCTAACCGAAAACTCTACAACTCACACTCTTGCAATCACACTCTACACCCACTAAGTGTTGGACCTAGCCGTGTCTCCCTCAAGTGCTCGGTTACAACCTCTCCCTAGGCACGTCAACCGACGCCACTCCTCTTGGGACGATCCCCGACTCTCACCACACACTCCTCACTCGGTGTACAAGAGTATTACAAAGTGATTTAACAATTAAGCACAATATAGCAAATGATTGTTCTCTCTAACAAGGTGAGAACTCAATTAGGCTCAACTCAATGTCACACTATCCCACAACCCAATTATATAATGTATGCAAATACAATAAGCTCAATGGTTGTGTGTGCAAACAAAGAGTAAATCAAATCAAACTAAACTCAATATAAAACTAGCTTTAATAGAAATGATAATCAACAAATAATTATAAATAAAAGCTAGACTTGAGTTTAGGAAAACTTCTCTAGATCAAGATGGAGAGATGGAGATATGAAGCCCAAACAAGAAGATGATCTCCTCCACTTGTGAAAATAATCTTCAAACCAAACAAACACTAAAACTCACTTAAACCCTTGTTTAAAACTCTTTAAACTTGTTTAAAACATTTCTTGAGTTACCTTAGAGGTATGAGGGCATGGGGTATATATAGGCTCATGAAACAACCCCAAAAACCAATAAAAACACCCCCAAAACATTAAAATAAACAAAAAAACAGAACTAGCTGTTACTGTAGCAATGGTCGGATGCTACAGTACTTCGGTCGACCGGTACGGTCGACCGGATTACTGTAGCAGTGCGCAGCTGTTTTGTAAAATCAATTTAAAATAGTAAATGAACTCCAAAAATTATGAAATTTTGTGAGAA
>NC_033800.1:89822620-89848726 GCF_001876935.1 Asparagus officinalis
CACCAAATTACTCTTGGTACCTAAGAGATTAGGGACATGACCCCTATCATTAAAGCTCAAAGTCCTAGGGTTATGAACCCTCTTGGACATATATGGTGCACGGGATCAGTCATAGCAATAATTACTCAAATGACCCTTCCGATTGCAATAAGTACAATGGAAAGGAAGCATTTGCTTATGTTGACCAAACGGTTGTGCACGGGAAACATTAGAATCATTTGCAAACATGGATGGTCTTTTAAAATTATTTTGCAAGTGTAAAACATTTTTAAGCAAAGGTGGTTTACTTGAGAAATTTGGCAAGTTTGAACATTTTTTCAAATCATAGCAAAACTTCGCCAAATGGCCAAATCTACCACAAACATCACATTTAAAAACATGTGTTCTACTAGAAACATTTGGCAAACTAGAATTCTTTTTCAAATCAAAGCAAAACTTTGCCAAATGGCCAAAACGACCACATAGAACACATTTATACACATTAGCATGCTTATGATGAGAAATAGATGCATGTGCATGTGTGTGTGCAAAATGTGATGATGAAGCTTGATGAGATGCACAAGGAGGATTAAAGTGAATCTTGGTGGGGTTATGTGCATCATAGCAAAATCTAGCAAGATGGCCTTTACGACCGCAATTTGTGCATTTGTAGACTTTGCTATACATGTGTGCATGATGAATAGGATGTTTAGATGTTTTAGCATGAGACTTAGCACACATGTTCATAAGCTTATCATGATTAACAATACATGTTTTAAGGGTTGAATCTAAAGATGATATGTGATCCTTAACATGATTCAACTCATCATTATGCATACAAGTATTGTTATTAGAAGTAGAACATATATTGTTATTTATAAAAGAAGCGGTATCATTTTGTATGTTCTCTACTTCTAACATGGCATTATTTTTAACATGAGATAAGCTAGTGATGGATGAGGTTAATTTTTTATTTTTCAAATTTAACATATCATTGTTTTCTTTAAGCATTATATTTTCATTTTCAATGATGTCAAATTTGGACACTAGCTTCTCATGATCGGATTTCAATTCTACATGCTTGCTTTTAAGATCAATAAAATTATTTTGTAATTTTGTATAGGCATGCAATAATTTCTCATATGCACAAGCGAGTTCATTGATGGATATATCACTTTCGGATTCCGAATCGCTTACCACACTAGGGCTATCGCCTAGTGGCCGTGTGCATGATGATGCTCCACACTCACTTGAAGAACAATCCTCCAAACTACGTCGGATTTCCTCCAAGTTGCCTTGATGTGCTTCTATGAATTTCCATAAATTGTAAGCACTATCAAAATGAACAAATTTGTTAGAAAATGATGAGTCAAAGGCATTAAGCAAATACTCTAACAAAAACTTGTTCATATTAAACATTTTCTTATCATGATCGCTCCACTTGGATTTCTCCAATGTGGGCACAATATAAGCACAATCAATAATTTTCCATAAGTCAATATTTCTAGATTCAACAAATAGTTTAAATCTAGAAGCCCATTGTGCATAGGGAAAATTAATGAATTTAGGAGCAACATTGGATTTATAGCCTAAACAAAATACATTCATATTCAAGATATATATATGAACATATGCAAGCAAGACAAATGCAATCATAACAAGATTAGCACAAATAGATAACTTGGATCTTTAACTCAAGGCGATTAGACCTTAAATCAAAGAGCACCAAGCTCTGATACCAATTGTTAGACCCTAGAGGGGGGGTGATTAGGGTCTTATGCTAATCTAATCCGATTAAATGCCAATTAAAACTAATTAATAAGTTATCCTAGCAAGTATAAAATACAACAAGATACGTAAGCTAGGATAAGCAATATGAACAAATGAATATATCCTATCAATGAGATATTACAAATATATGAGCAAGGATATATGAACTAACACAAGGGTAAAATAAACAATCTACACAAGTGATAGGGTAATATGATGAGCAATACACAAAGGCGATATAAGATATGAAAACAAGAATAAGAACGCCAATGCAATCACAAACAAAACGATATGTTTACGAGGTTCGGTCCCCACGACCTACGTCCCCGCTCCTCACCTCGAGGAGATCTCCACTATCACAACCGGGTTTTCTACGTTCACCCGAACAACGTTTACACCTCACAATACAATCACTATGTAATCACACCTCACACACTAAGTGTTGGTCCTAGCCCGTGTCCTCCTCCTCAAGTGCTCGGTTACAACCTCTCCCTAGGCACGTCAACCGACGCCACTCCTCTTGGATTCGACCCCGTCTCTCACCACACACTTCTCTCGGTGTACAAGTGTATTACAAGTGAATCCTCACAATAATCACAATATAAATCAAATGATTGTTCTCTCTAACAAGATGAGAACTAAATTAAGCTCACTCTCAATGTCACAAATCCACAACCCTAAATTATACTATGAATGTAAATACAATAAGCTCAATAGGTTGTGTGTGAACAAAGAGATAATAAAATCAACTAAACTCAATATGAACACTAGTTTAATAAAAAGATAATCAAACAATATAAAATATGAAGCTAGATTGAGTTTAGAAAACTTCTCAATAGATCAAGAGTGGAAGGAGAAGAGTTGGATGCTCAAACACCAATAGATGATCTCCTCAAGCTCTTGTGGAAGTGATTCACAAAACCAAAACACTCAAATGCTTAAAAGCTTATAAACACACTTAAACCAAACATAAACCCTTGAACAAAACTTGTAAACTTCTTAACTCTCTTGGATTACTTGAAAGTTGAAGGCAATGGGGTATTTATACCCTCTCACAACTCAGCCAAAAACCCCAAGCAGAAAGACAAAACAGCCCCCAGCAACGGTCAAAAAACTAGCCGTTGGAAGCTGAGAGAACACTCGACGGTCGACCGGAAAATTCGTCGGTCGACCGATGGAGTTTTTCGGTCGACCGGACCGGTCGACCGACAGACTCTCTGTCGCCCAGTGAGAATATGAACTCATGTTCGGTCGACCGGTGCGGTCGACCGAAATCTGACATATTCAAAAACTGTTTTGCTGATTTTAAAACCCTGTTTAAAAATATCAAATAAATTCAGAAAAATGTAAAACTTTGGGGAATGATTGTAGACATGATAATACACATGCTACAAAAACTGGTTTTCTAAAAAGACTTCCCAAATGAGAAATATCATCATTTTACAAAATAGTCCAAAACATGAAAATGCAAACATATGAATCTTGACATTTTAGCTTAACCATGTTTTGAAACATTACAAAATGATTTTGTAGACTTAATAAAAGATGCATATGATTATTGTTAAGGCTATAAACCAAGAAAACAATATTTTCACAAATACAATAGAAAGTAAAACGTATGAGTATGTATATGAAAATATATTTGTTTCATATCTATGAAATTAAACCAAAACAACTTATCCACATAGAAAACAAGATGTATACACATTTTTTTGGAATTTATTTGTAAAAACTTTGTTTGTGGATAAAACTAAAAACCAAGATGTATATGTATATAACTATATATATATATATACTAAGAAACTAATAAATGTGTGTGTGAATATAATATCGAGCTTAGAGTATATAACACACATAATATAAACCTATACTAAATATACCCAAGCTTGATCTTGATCTTCATTGTAGCTCAACTTGGTACACATGCGGATGAAGCTTGAACTTGATCTTTAACTTTGAATTTGCAAGGCTTCACCGACATTCCGCCAACCTCCTTTGGATATGATCGTTGAAGCTCTATTCCATCCATCCTCCAACTTCGTTGTTTGTCTACAATATATAAGAATGTACAAACACTAGACAAACAACATTAGTAATAAATTGTTTGTTAAACATCATCAAAACAAGAAGGCCAACAGTGCATGTATATTTGAGTTTGTTTTTGGTTGTCGAACGAATTTCTCGACCCTATGATGATAGACTATGATATTAGTGATTGTTAAGCACCTGGGATTATGGTGAACTTCAGATATGGACACGCACACCGAGATTGGTGTATGTATGCTAGATTGTGTTAGATTGACACACTTTTGACACGAGTTAAATTGATAAACACATATGAATAATGATGTTCTATACGTATCCGGAAATAGGGAGATGAAACCTATTTGCCGCAGAACGATTGAGTAAGAGTATTACAATAGTATCGTTGTTACATGTATCTGAAATAGGAGAATAGTAAACCCTATTGCCGCAGAGCGATTGAGTAACGAGCATTGCAAAAGTATCGCTATATTACAAGATGATGTACACATAGATAGTTGATCAGTTGTAAGCTTTACCTAGATAGTATCAGTGTCTTCACTCTTCGAAAAATTGTTGCTGGATCTTGTGTTCTCTGCTGGAATATTTTTTGGTTTCTTTCCTTCCATATAGCATAGATTGATACAGTTAAAGCCATTCTTTTAATTCTCTTCATAAACCCCTTCCCTTTCAGATTAGAGCTATACCAGTCTATAATGGAATCCTAATTGCAAGACTTCCATTTGTATTTCAGCCATACCATAACATTATTCCAGAGTTCAGCTGAGTATGCACAGTCGAAGAAGAGATGCCTGCAGGTTTCTTGTTGCTGAAACGTGCACAAAACACAGTCCCTATGATGTTGATTGATGTCAAGAATCCTCATGTGACATAATCTATCCTTTGTTAACAGTCTAGAATGGATAGCAAGCCAAGAGATGAAGGAATGTTTAGGATATGACCATTCATCCCAGACTGTTTTAGACCAGACCATTTGTGTATTAACATTTTGATTGATGAGCTCATGGTAAAAAGCAGATATTTGAAAATTACCTCCAGAGCAACACTTACTGATGACATTCTGGACATTTGAAACATCTCCCAGCTTGCAAATCACTTTATCTCTCACTCTAATTATTTGTTTCCACATCCAAGAGTCATTTACTTTACTTTGAACTTGCCAAATATTAAACTGTCTGAGATAATTTTCATGCACCCATTTAATCCATAACAAATCTTTCTTAAGATGTATCATCCAAATAAGCTTGATTGCAGCTGCAGTATTCCAGATTTTTGCAGAGAAAACCCCAAGCCCTCCATGTTCCTTGCTTTGACAAATTGTCTTCCAGGACATCAAACGGATTTTATGATTCCATAGGAAATCTGCACAGAGACTATCAATTTTCTTCAATACCTTTGTTGGCAGAACATAGTTGTTAGTCCAAAAATTTTGTATGCCTAGGATGACTGATTTGATAAGCTGTAATCTTCCTGCATATGACAGCATTTTATTTTTTTGCCAGCTCTGAAACTAAGCAGAAATTTTGTCTATCAGGGGGGAACAGTCTAGGCATGATAATCTCTTTGAGATTAATGGGACTCCCAGGTATCTGACAGGTAGCATACCTTCAGCAAAATTCAAAAGAGAGCAGATATGGGTCTTCAAGTCCTCCCCAATTCCACTCATGTATATGGAACATTTATTTGGATTAGTCTCCAACCCAGAAACATGACTGAATTCAGATAGGCATTCTTTCAGTTTTGCAATTGAGTAGATATCAGCTTTGCAAAATAGTAGCAGGTCATCAGGAAAGAAAAGATGGGAGATTTTGAGCTTTGAGCATTTTGGGTGATATTTGAAAAGCTTGTCATCCTTAAGGGAATTTAATCTTCTAGATAGATATTCCATACCCAACACAAAAAGATAGGGAGATAATGGATCTCCTTGTCTTAAACCTCTTGCTCCTTTAAAATAACCATGCAAAGAACCATTCAAAGATAGGGAGTATTTAGGAGAATAGATACACTCCATAATCCAATGGATCATAATCTCTGGAAGCCCAATCCAGTAAGCATTGCTTTAATAAACTTCCAATCAATTGTATCAAAAGCTTTTCGGAGATCAATATTGAGGATTGCTCTAGGAGTAGAGTGTTTTCTGCCATATTGCTTTATCAATTCGTGAGCTAAGAGGATGTTACTAGAAATAAACCTTCCTTTAATAAAAGCACTTTGGGAATCACTGATAAGTGCCCCCATCACTCCTCGAATTCTTGTTGCAATAATTTTAGATATAATTTTATATAAACAGTTGCAGCAAGAAATAGGCCTGTAATCTGAGGGGGATTTAGGATTGAGAATCTTAGGGACCAAGGTTATAGATGTAGCATTAAGAGCTCCTAGAATTTTACCAGCTTTGAAGAACTCTTCAACAGCAAGAAAAAGATCCTCTTTAATTAGCTTCCAGGTTTCTTTGAAGAATGCAGCAGTGTAGCCATCTGGGCCTGGTAAAAGATCCTCTTTAATTAGCTTCCAGGTTTCTTTGAAGAATGCAGCAGTGTAGCCATCTGGGCCTGGTGCTTTTCCATTGTCCATAGAAAATAATGCCTGCTTAATTTCATCTCTGGTGATTGGAGCACTGAGGTTATTTGACTGAGCAGACATAGAAAATAATGCCTGCTTAATTTCATCTCTGGTGATTGGAGCACTGAGGTTATTTGACTGAGCAGAGGAAAGGATAGGACCATTTGATAATACATCAGCATTAACCTCTGCAATAGGACCAGAGTGACCTAAGAGATTCTTGAAGTAAGTAATGAATTCCTCTATTATATCTAAAATGTCAGTAATTCTCTCCCCACTGTGATTGTATATTGATAGAATCTTATTATGATGCCTTTTTTGCTTTCATAACAGAGTGAAAGTATTGAGAACATTTATCACCATGAATGCCCCATCTGATACTAGCCTTTTGTCTGAAGAAGGAAGTTTCAAAATCCACCTTTCTTGTGTAGGTGCTCAGACATTTTTTTCTCTTTAGAAATTAAATCTGAGTTGAATGGATCATTCATCAGTTGCTTCTGGTGCTCAGACATTTTTTTCTCTTTAGAAATTAAATCTGAGTTGAATGGATCATTCATCAGTTGCTTCTGGATCTCAGTCAAATCCCTTTTTGCTCTTATCACCTGCTCACTGATATTCATAAAGTGCCTTTTATTTAGATCTTTCAAAACTGGTTTTTTTGCTCTTATCACCTGCTCACTGATATTCATAAAGTGCCTTTTATTTAGATCTTTCAAAACTGGTTTGAGGTTCTTAAGCTTTGAGACCAGTTTGTACATATAGAATCCCCTAATATCAGTGTCCCATAAAAATTTAACAACAGCATGAAAACTAGGGTGCTTGATCCACATATTGAAAAATTTGAAAGGTTTTTTACCCTCACAAGTTTCATCACCAATAGTTAACAAAGCTGGAGAATGATCAGATAAACTAGGCAACAAGAAATTAACCTAACAAGTAGTGCAATTAAGAATCCATTCCTCATTAACTAGGATCATGTCCAGTCTACTCCAAATTCTGGCATCAGCCTCTTGTTTATTGCACCAGGTGAAGAAACATCCAGTGGATTTAAGATGATTCAATTGATAAGAATTAATACACTTTGCAAAGTCTTCAATATCAGAAACAGTGACTTGAGATCCTCCCAGTTTCTCCTCACTACTGATAATAGCATTAAAGTCACCACCTACAATCCAAGGAGAGTTAACACTATGCTTGAGCAGCAGTAGATCTTGCCAGAGAGCTTTCCTGCCAATTTGGTCATTCAAAGCATAGACAATAGAAGCAATACAATAAAACTTGCCATCTTTGGAAGATATGTAGCATGTTATGCATTGTTCAGTGGAGGAGAGTATTACAATAGTATCGTTATTACATGTATCCGGAATAGGGACATAATAAAACCTATTTTCGCAGGGCGATTGAGTATGAAATTACAAAAGTATCGTCATTCCATGTATCCGGGATAGGGAGATAAAACCTATTACCGCAGAGCGATTGAGTAAGAATATTAAAAGAGTATCGCTATTGCATAAAGAGATGTACATATATATGTATTATCAGTTATAGCTACTCCCATGTTAGATTACCCAGGAGTAGGGTACATTCTTTGGTTTGTGGCATACATGATATGGCCTATGAGATTACCCAGGAGTAGGGTACATTCTTTGGTTTGTGGCATACATGATATGGCCTATGATGATGTTTGAGTTGAATGTTGGTTTGTGGCATACATGATATGGCCTATGATGATGTTTGAGTTGAATGATATTCTCTTATAATTGCGTCTACTACTTGAGAAGTAGTTCGAGATTGTAACATTAGTTCTATATAGTTGAGGCTTGGAGTATTTCTTTTGAGTGCTGTTTTCATTCATAGAGTTGGAATTGGTATTTAGGGATCTACAATTTGAGACATATAGTATATATATAGGGGTTTCCTTGTTTGGATTATTTCGCTCGACGTACTACGTCTCGTCTTGTAAGTGTCTAAATATTAACTCCATTAGATACAGGGAAAATGATATAGGTAGACTATGCTTAATAGATAGAGCATTCACTTCATCTAGCAGCCCTTCCCCTGGGGGCGGATGGAGGTGATCTTGCTGTAGTGCTCTGACGCTCTTGTTGTTGTTCTTTTTGTTTAAATTGTATCTTTCAGGCAGATCAGAGTTTCGGATAGCCGCAGGATGACGGAGTTCTAGCATAGTCGCCGTCACACGGTTTTAGCAGTTGAAGCACCACTATATAGTTATGTTCATTGTTCAAATTTTAGAGTTGTAATCATTTTTGTAGAGGCTGAGTGTCTTAGTGAGATTTCATTTGACTCATTGTGTTGTGATGTATTTCTGACTCAGAGATATCTTCATTCTATTTTAGTTGGGCTCATTTCTTGATATACTTCTTCTGTGCATATCTGATTTTGTACTACTTTTATTATTTGCCTGTTTGTACCTTCACCTATTTGTTGTTTCCACTAGAGAGATAGTGACTGTGATGGTGAAACATGTCGTAGAATGGTGTTTGGTGCTTGGCAGGTTTGACAATCCGGATTTCACCTTGGACTGCAGCCTTGTGTGAACCTTGGAGCGTCACAGTTGGTATCAGAGCTCTAGTTCTAGCATCCTTAGGATCATCCTGTGTCGAGTCGTGGAGCTAGAATAGAGTTTCTTAGGATTCATGTATAGAGTCCGCTAAGAATTTCCTAGAATGAGTAAATGTTGGGACGAGGAGGCGGTCGAGATAAAACTCACACTCGGAGAGCTAGGCAATCAGAGCCCGAGCTGCAGCAGGCTCCATAGTATCTGATCGACTTTATGGAACCATTTGCAGTAAGCTTTTGTAATACTCGAGGAGCGAGAGGCACATCTGTTTTCGTCAGCAGTATCATTTTCTAGAGTTTCACCACCAATTGTACCAGTCAGGCCTAATGAAGAGGTAATACCAATAATTTCATCATCACCGGAGAATGGTAGTAAAGGATAGCAATGACTTTAGATTTTCGTAAGGAGCAGTGAATATTACTTATTTGGGAAAATTTTGTTTACTTCTTCGACAAGCAGTTAGAGCTAGTTCGACTAAAGCAGTGAGATATACCTATAATTGATAATGAAATCAAGACCAGCATTATGGAAATGACAAGGGCAAGAGGCCTATTGTGGGATCTAGAGGACACAACAGTGGGGTAAGAATATTTACCATCAGCAACAAGGATATTATAAGAAGATAGCACAACATGATTTGATAGCACCGCAGCAGCGCATAATTCATGACACATGATACAATTATAATAAGATCGGACATAGAGCGGAGGATTGTCACAGTATACCAGCAGGAGACCAGCATGACAGAGGTCAGGGTTAATAGTCTTAGGGCCGCAGTTATAGCCAGCATCGGAGGATAGATGTACTACCGGTTTTTCCAAGGATTTAGGAGCCAATGGGCCATAATTACTCTATTCAAAGTATTCATCAGTGTCAGATGGACCCATGTGTTTCACCGCCAGTAGCACAGCAGGCGCCGGCCACCAGCAAAGTTTATGTAGTCGCGTCATGTGATCATAGTGCGAACTAAGTTTTCGTAGTAATTTCTTATCCAGCTCGAATCTTGTTTGATTCAGGAACTTCGTATTCTTTCATATCTCATGCCTTCATGTATAGGCTTCAGTTAGTTACTCATCCCTTAGATGTTCTGCTATTAGTTTCTACTCCTATAGGGGAGGTGTCTCTATTAGAGAGTATATATAGGAGATGTGTCATCAATATAGATGATTTTGAGTCCATCTTTGACATGGTTGTCTTGTGGATGTCGAATTTCGACATCATTCTTGGTATGAAATAGTTATCATCCTATAATATTAGTATTGACTGTTTTTCTAAAACAGTACATTTGTGAGCATTCGTCGGGGTTGTATAGATAGTAGCAACCTCATAGGGTAACCAGAATGCGGAGTCATTTCTGGCATACGTCGAGGAGGTGATGATACGGGATCGGGGTGTAGGTTTGAGCGAGACTGGAGTCGTCTCAGAGTATAAGGATGTCGTTCAGGACATACCTATTTTTCTCCACTGAGAGAGGTTGTTTCCCTGCATCGAGTTGCAGCAGGCACCGCACCGATATTCCGAGCACCCTATCGTGTGGCACCCGTTGAGATGAGGGGGCTACAGACACCACTAGATGAGATGTTATCTCAGAGTTTTATTCTACGGAGTCTTTTTGTGGGAGCGTCGGTCCTCTTTGTGGAGAAGAAGGACTATAGCATGCGATTGTGTGTTAATTAGCATGGGTTGAGCAAACTCACTATTCGGATCAGGTATCCACCATTGAGGATTTATGACTTGTTCGACCACCTACAGGGAGCGCAGTATTTCTCGAAGATTGATCTTCGTCTTAGTTATTTTCAGTTGCGAGTGCGGTAAATGGATATTTTCAAAACCGCATTTTCTGACTCGGTATGGGTCTTTTGAGTTCTTATCATGTCATTTGGGCTGACCAATGCACCCGCGGTATTCATGAATTTGATGAACCGGGTTTTTCATCCATGTTAGGACTAGTTCATAGTCGTTTTATTGACGACATCCTTATATTTTTGGGATCGGAGGCAGAACACGAGTAGCATCTTCTATTGGCATTGCAGGCATAACGGATAATCGAGATTAGAGGCATCAGTGATATGCTGAGTTCAGCAAATACGAGTTATGGCTATAAGTGATCAGATTTTTAGGCCACGTCATCAGCAGGGGGCATAACAGTGGATCCATCCATTGTTAAGGCTGTACTTGTTTGGGAGCCGCTAAGAACCATTACAAAGATTCATAGTTTTGGTAGGGTATGAGAGAAAGTTCATTCGGAACTTATCGAAGATTGTGATACAACTTGCACACCTTATGAAGAAGGGTGTATAGTTTGCTTTGGGCACGGGGTGCCAGGAAGCCTTTGAGAATATTAAGGCTAGATAGACTACAGTAACAATTTTGACTTTTTTGAGCAGTGATACAATATCTGTCGTTTATGTGGACACGTCATTAACAGGACTAGGAGGTGTTTTGATGTAGACCCGGAGGGTATAACTTATATTTTGTGACAGTTGAGCCGTTTCATACCAGATATACAGTGTATTCAGGTACAATGAAAATGTACAAAGATGTGAAGAGGCACTCCTGGAGGAGTTTCCAGAATTTGATAGATAGCCAGTGTGAAATTCTAGTGTTTTTCGCCCACAGACGGATGGGCAAACGGAGAGAGTAAACCAAGTGTCGGCAAACATATAGCAAACATATATTATAGACTTTCAAGATAGCTGGGAGGATCATATTCCATTGATTGAGTGTGATTATAATATCATTTATCATAGACTATTGGCATCACACCGTATGAGGAATAATACAGGAGGCATTATAAATTACTTATTCATTTGACAGAAATACAAGAAAGTTTATTGCTTAGACAGGAGCTTGTAAGGCAGACTAAAAAAAGGTAACAGAGATTCGGGAACTCATTTTTGCAGCGCAATTTACGTAGACCAGAGACGAGGATCGTTAGAGTTCTAGATTGAGGACTATGTCTTATTGAATATATCGCCGATGTATTTAGTGACTCGGTAGACGGGGAAAGTTTACCCCAAGGTATATTGGCCCGTTCATGAGAGTTGAACATTTTTGGAGCCGTTTTGTATGGGCTAGATCTTCTAGCATCAATGTCAAGTAGACACGATGTTTTCCATGTTTTGATAATTTAAAAGTAATTGCGTGACGAGGAGTCGCAGAGGGTGATTGATGCACTAGAATTTGAGTTTCAGATAGATTTAACTACCATGGAGATCACGGGTTATATTCTTACTAGAGAGAACAAGAGGCTTAGAAAGGAAGTAATACCTTAAGTTAAAGTTCAATAGAGATAGAAAAGAGATGAGGAGACTTCTTGGGAGCGCGAGGAGGATATGCGTCGCGACTAGCCGCAACTATTCTAGTGGGTAAATTGATTTGGTTATTGCTTATTGATGTTTATGATTTTTGATTGTTCTATATGGTCATATTTATATGTAACCCTAAAATAGGGGTATTAACACTTAGCTCCTAATCATTCGGAACACATGGTATATATATGGGGGTTCCTTGTTTGGATTTTTCGCCCGCCGTACTATTCCGTTTAGTTAGGGGTTAAGTGGGAATATTCATATTTTAGAGTGTTAAGTATAGATATTTCAATGTTTCATATCTGAAGAATTATGGTAATGTATTATTAACCTCTACGATACGGTTGCGGAATTTTGAGGACGAAATTCTTTTAAGGGAGGAAGAATGTAAAACCCCGTAAATTTGAATATTTTATGATAAATTATGGTAAATATGTTATATAGTGAAAAATAACATATTGTGATATTTTAGTATGATAAGAATTGATTCGAGATCAATTCAATGTATATTTGTGAAAACATGAGTGCAAATGCACAAGACTTACACAAAGGCCAAAAGAGTGAAAATCTGGGAATAATGACCAATTGAGAGTTTTTATATTTTACACACTTATTCAGTCAGAATTTGGAAAAGTGTAAATAACCAAAGTTGTAGGTCTCTTTAACATATTTCCAATAAATCTTAGTTCATCTCATTCTGAGGTCGTATGAGAAAGTTACAACCAAAATACCAAAGATTGTTTTCCTAGTCAGACTAGGTTTCCTAGCAATTTTGTTTCGGGTTTGCCTCTATAAATACCTGTGTTTTTCACGAAATTTTTTTTCTTTTATCATATCTATGAACACTAGCAGCCACCCTCCCCCCTCAAAAACCCTAAACCTTTTTCTTATGAGTTTGGAGAGCTTTGTAAAGCAAAACACTAGCTTAGAAGTTTATTTTGTGTTTACATGCTTAGATCTTAATCTAATATGAAAAAGATTAGATTTTTTTGTTGTTAGATCTTAAACTCATGTTAGATCTACATGTTTTTCTTGCTGTTTATAATAGAAATATGATCATGAACATTAGGGTGGTTTTTAAATTTGTTTTTATCTTTTTAATCATGTGCTAATCATGTCTAAACCCTAATTTGCCTTTTAGTTGAGTGATACCTAAGTGTTAAAAATATGATTCAATGAATGATTATCTTTCCTAAGTTGATTGGCAATCATGCTTATGTTTAATATTTAAAAATCCATGCTTTAGATTGAAGAATTTAGTTAATCTAAAGAAAGAGGCTTGATTCGTTGGTTTGAGCCTTCATGCATGTTCGCATACAAATTTTATGATGTTTTAGACAAGTTTATATCGAGGAAACATGACGTGAACACGACATACACAAAGAGCATGAGAATCAGGAAACAGGATTCACGGTCAACCGCCACGGTCGACCGCGTGCAGGACAGAGACCGGGGTAGTCTCTGGAGCCTGTCGCGGTCGACCGCCACGGTCCACCGCTTTTGTTGTCAAACGAATTTCTCAACCTTATGATGATAGACTATGATATTAGTGATTGTTAAACACCTGGGATTATGGTGAACTTCAGATGTGGACACGCACACCGAGATTGGTGTATGTATGCTAGATTGTGTTAGATTGACACACTTTTGACATGAATTAAATTGATAAACACATATGAATAATGATATTCTATACGTATTCGGAAATAGGGAGATGAAACCTATTTGCCGTAGAACGATTGAGTAAGAGTATTACAATAGTATCGTTATTACATGTATCAGGAATATGGACATAATAAAACCTATTTTCGCAGGGCGATTGAGTATGAAATTACAAAAGTATCGTCATTCCATGTATCTGGGATAGGGAGATAAAACCTATTACCGCAGAGCGATTGAGTAAGAATATTAAAAGAGTATCGCTATTGCATAAAGAGATGCACACATATATGTATTATCACTTATAGTTACTCCCATGTTAGATTACCCAGGAGTAGGGTACATTCTTTGGTTTGTGGCATACATGATATGACCTATGATGATGTTTGAGTTGAATGATATTCTCTTATAATTGCGCCAACTACTTGAGAAGTAGTTTGAGATTGTAACATTGGTTCTATATAGTTGAGGCTTGGAGTATTTCTTTTGAGTGCTGTTTTCATTCATAGAGTTAGAATTGGTATTTAGGGATCTACAATTTGAGACATATAGTATATATATGGGGGTTTTCTTGTTTGGATTATTTCGCTCGACGTACTACGTCTCGTCTTGTAGGTGTCTAAATATTAACTCCATTAGATACGAGGAAAATGATATAGGTAGACTATGCTTAATAGATAGAGCCTCCACTTCATCTAGCAGTCCTTCCCCTGGGGACGGATGGAGGTGATCTTGCTGTAGTGCTCTGACACTCTTGTTATTGTTCTTTTTGTTTAAATTGTATCTTTCAGGCAGATCAGAGTTTCGGAGAGCCGCAGGATGACGGAGTTCTAGCTTAGTCGCCGTCGCACGGTTTTAGCAGTTGAAGATCCACTATATAATTATGTTCATTGTTCAGATTTTAGAGTTGTAATCATTTTTGTAGAGGCTGAGTGCCTTAGTGAGATTTCATTTGACTCATTGTGTTGAGATGTATTTTCTAACTCAGAGATATCTTCATTCTATTTTAGTTGGGCTCATTTGTTGATATACTTCTTCTTTGCATATCTGATTGTGTACTACTTTTATTATTTGCCTTTTTGTACCTTCACCTATTTGTTGTTTCCACTAGAGAGATAGTGACTGTGATGGTGAAACATGTCGTAGCATGGTGTTTGGTGCTTGGCAGGTTTGACAATCTGGATTTTACCTTGGACTGCAGCCTTGTGTGAACCTTGGGGCGTCACATTATGCAAGAGTTCTAACATTAACTTGTTCATTGTAAATATTTTCTTATCATGATTGTTCCACTTGGATTTCTCTAATGTGGGCACAATATAAGCACAATCAATAACTTCCCATAAGTCGATATTTCTAGATTCAACAAATATTTTAAATTTAGAGCACCATTTATATTCATGATATATAGCCTAAACAAAATACATTTGGATTATAGCCTAAACAAAATACATTTATATTCATGATATATATGCGAATATATGCAAGCAATACAGATGAAATCATAACTAGATTAGCACAAATAAGATAAGTTGGATCTTTAACTCAAGGTGATTAGACCTTAAATCAAAGAGCACTAAGCTCTGATACTAATTGTTAGACCCTAGAGAGGGGTGATTAGGGACTTATGCTAATCTAATCCGATTTTATACCAATTAAAACTAATTAACAAATTATTCTTGCAAGAGAGATATACAATATGTTACAAGCAAGAATAATCAATATGAACAAAGAGCAATATCCTAGCAATGATATATACTATGAGATATATGCGAGGATATACAATGAACACAAAGGTAAACAATCTAAACTAGATAGTGGATGATATAAATAATGAGCAATGGACAATGGCGACAAGAAATATAAACATAAGAGTAAGTGCGCCAAAGAAAACTTAAACACACAAAATGATCATGGAGTTTGGACCATCCGTCCTACATCTCCGCTCCCTACTCTCAGGGAGAAATTCACTATCACAACCGTGATTTCTACGCTCACCCGAATAACGTTTACAACTCATAATTTTATTCATGGAGTTCGGTCCCCACGACCTACGTCTCCGCTCCTCACCTCGAGGAGATCTCCACTACACACTCGGTTTTCTAGCTAACCAAAAACTTTACAATCTCACTGTGATGCTCCAGGGTTCACACAAGGCTGTAGTCCAAGGTGAAACCCATATTGTCAAACCTACCAAGCACCAAATACTATGCTACGACATGTTTCACCATCACAATCACTACCTCTCTAGTGGTATCAACAAATAGGTGAAGGTACAAAACAGGCAAATAATAAAAGTAGTACAAAATTAGATATGTACAGAAGAAGTATATCAATAAATGAGCCCAACTGAAATAGAATAAAAATATCTCTGGGTCTGAAATACATCTCAACACATTGAGTTAAATAAATCTCACTAGGGCACTCAGCCTCTACAAAATGAATACAACTCTAAAGTCTGAACAATGAACAAAACTATACAATGGAGCTTAAGCTACTAAGACTGTGCGATGGCGACTATGCTAGAACTCCGTCATCCTGCGACTCTTCGAAACTCTGATCGGCCTAAAAGAGACAATTTAAACAAAAAGAACAACAATAAGACCGTCAGAGCGCTATAGCAAGATCACCTCCATCTGCCCCTAGGGGAAGGGCTGCTAGGTAAAGTGGAGGCTCTATTTATTAAGCATAGTCTACCTATATCATTTCTCCGTATCTAATGGAGTTAATATTTAGACACCTACAAGATGAGACGTAGTACGTCGAGCAAAATAATCCAAACAAGGAAACCCTCATATATATATCATATGTCTCAGAGCGTGAATCCCTAAATACCAATTCCAACTCTTTGAATGAAAATAACATTCAAAAGAAATACTCCAAGCCTCAACCATATAAACACAATGTCATAATCTCGAACTACTTCTCAAGTAGTTGGTGTAATTATAAGAGAATATCATCCAACTCAAACAAATCACCATAGGCCATATTATGTATGCCACAAATCAAAGAATGTACCCTACTCATGGGTAATCTAACATGAGAGCAAAACTACAACTGATAATACATATATGTGTGCATCTCCTTGTGCAATAGCGATACTCTTGTAATACTTTTACTCAATCGCTCTGCGATAATAGGTTTTATCTCCCTATTATGGATACATGAAATAACGATACTTTTGTAATACTCTTACTTAATCGTTCTGCGGCAAATAGGTTTTATCTCCCTATTTCCGGATACATGAAATAACTGTACTTTTTCATATGTATTCATCAGCTCAACGTTTAACAAAAAGTATGTTAACACAACATAATCTAAGTGTACGTGCATATATCTCGGTGTGCGTGTCCATATTTGGTGTTCATCATCATCCCAGAAGTTAAACAACTCTTAAGTATTGTATTATAACAGTACAAGATCGAGAAACTCTCTTAAAAACCAAAACAAAGCTAAACAAAACATGCACATGTCATAAAAGAGGTTGGCGGTCGACCGCATACTTGCGGCGGTCGACCGGACCGCAAAACAGGGACTTCTATTAGTAAAACGAGCATATCTTTCTTTAGGAAAATTATTTTTAGAAATGATTTTTTGTTTTAAAAACTAGATTCACACATATTTCAATTGGCATAAGCTTTGTTCAGTTTGGAGTTCATTTGTTATCCCAAATCTCTAGTTAAACATTATACATGTGCAGCAGTTTTTCTGCAGGATATGTTGTTAGTAAAAAGAATATATCTTTCTCCATACGAACTCTTTTTTAGAATTTGTTTTGGAAACTAGATACATGTAGATTTCATTTGGAACTAGTTTAGTTAAATTTGGAGTTTAATTGCTATCTTGAAATGTTATTTAAAGATCATACAAGTGCTGTAGTTTTCTGCAGAAAATATATATATATATCGTACATCTCTTAAATTTCTCATATATAAACAAAATTATGAATAACCCTAATGATCATGATCATGATACTATCATAAACAGTAAGAAAATATTACTAATCTAGCATTGGTTTAAGTTTCAACATCAAAACTCTGACTTTTATCGCCTCATGTTAAGATTAAAGCATGAAAACACATATTCAACATCATATTAAACATCTAACTAGTTATTTATGGGGATGGGTTTGGATAAAGATAATCTTGTCTTAATCTCATGTGCAAGCCTCTGAAACTAACAGCAAGCAATCCACGAGAACAAACAACCCGTTCTCCCTCGCCACACGTCGAAGATCTCGCCCTCGTATCGGTATATTGCTTCACAAAGCTCTCCAAACTCATAAGAATAAGATCTAGGGTTTTTGAGAGGAGAGGGTAGCTGTTAGGGTTCATAGATATGATAAAAGAAAGGAATTTTCGTGAAAAACATAGGTATATATAGAGGCAAATCCGAAACAACCCTGTTTGACCCGAACTAGGAAACCTAGTCTGACTAGGAAAACACCCTCCAGTATTTCGGCTGTAACTTCCTCATCCGACCTCATAAAAAAGTGTTCTAAGAAATGTTGGAAATCTATTGAAGAGACCTACAACTTTGATCTTTTACAGTTTTCCAAATTCTATTTGCATTAGTGCATAAAATATAAAAACTCATTACTAGTTATTTTTTTCAGATTTCTCTCTTTTGGCCTTTGTGCATGTTTTGTGCATTTGCACTTATATTTTCACAAATATGCATTGAATTAATCTCAAATCAATTCTTATCATACTCAAATATCAAAATATGTTATTTTTCACCATATAATATATTTATCATTATTTATCATAAGATATTCAAATTTACGAGGTTTTACATTCTTCCCCCTTAAAAGAATTTCGTCCCCGAAATTCCGTAATCGTATCTTAGGAATTAATAGTATGAGAAAAGCATTAAGAGGGGATAATCCAAATAAGAAAACCCTCCCGTACACATCTCATACCATTAATCCCTAGATATGAATCATTAGCAATATCTATGCTTAACAATCTAAAATGCGGATACTCTCACTTAACCCCTAACTAAACGTAACTAGTACGTCGGGCGAAAAATCCAAACAAGGAACCCCATTCCAGCGTTAAATACCATGTATTTCGAATGATTAGGAGCTAATTGTTAATACTCCCATTCCTGCGTTAAATATAAATATGACCATATAGAAAATCAAAAAAATCATAAACATCAATAAGCTATAACCAAATCAATTTACCCACTCGAACAGGTGCAGGTAGTCACGACACATATCCTTCTCGCATTCTCAAGAAGTCTCCTCAGCTCTTTTCCATCTCTATTGAACTTTAACTTAAGGTATTACTTCCTTTCTAAGCCTTTCGTCTTTTCTAGCAAGGATACAACCCGTGATCTCCACGGTAGTTAAATCTATTGAAAACTCAAATTCCGGTGCATCAATCACCCTCTGCTATTCCTCGTCTTGCAATTACTTCTTAATCATCAAAACATGGAAATCATCTTGTATACTCAACATCGATGCTAGAAGATCTAGCCGATACAAAGTAGCTCCAAAATGTTCAACTCTCACGAACGAATCAATATACCTCAGGGTAAACTTTCCCCATCTACCTAGTCGCTAAACTCATCGGCAATATTTTTAATAAGACATAGTCCCAAATCTAGAACATTAACGGTCGTCGTCTCTAGTCTGCGTAAATCTTCTGATGACTATACGCTGCAAGAATGCGCTCCCGAATCTCCGCTACCTTCCATGTAGTCTGCCTTACAAGATCCTGTCTAAGCAATGAAATGTCTTGTGAATCTGCCCAACAAATAGAAATCTATAAGGACTCCCGTACCATGCCTCATACGGTGCCATACCAATAGTCTATGATAAATGATATTATATGCAAACTCAATCAATGGGATATGATCCTCCCAGCTATCTTGTAAATCTATAATACATGTATGCTACATATTTTCTGACACTTGGTTTACTCTCTCCGTTTGTCCATCCATCTGCGGGTGGAAAATACTAGGATATCACAACTGGCTATTGAAAAAATCCTGAAAACTCCTTCAGAAGTGTCTCTTCACATCTTTGTACATTGTCCTTGTGCTTGAATGTACTGCATATCTGGTACGATGTGCCTCAACTATCACGAAATATAAGTAATACCCTCCGGGTCTGTATCAAAACTCCTCCTACACCTGCTAGTGACGTGTCTACGTAAGCGACAAATGTTGTATCACTGCTCAAAAAAGTCAATATTGTTACTGTAGTCTATCTAGCCTTGATAGTCTCAAAGGCTTCCTGGCACCCCGTGCCCAAAGCAAACTATACACCCTTCTTCGTAAGGCGTGTAAGTGGTATCAAATATTTAAAAAGTCCTGAATGAACTTTCTCTCATACCAAAACTATGAATCTCTGTAATGGTTCTTAACGGCTCCTAATCAAGTACAACCTCAATAATTGCTAGATCTACTGCTATGTTCTCGATGCTGATGACGTGGCCTAAAAATTCGACCCCTGATAGCCAAAACTCATATTTGCTGAACTCAGTGTATCACTGATGCCTCTAATCTTAACTGTCTGCAATGCTCGCAATACCAATAGCAGATGTTGCTCGTGTTTTGCCTCCAATCTCGAAAAGATAAGGATGTCATCGATAAAACGACTACGAATTGGTCCTAACATGGATGAAAAACCTGATTCATCAAATCCATGAATACCGTGGGTGCATTGGTCAGACCAAATGGCATGACAAGAAACTCAAAAGACCCATATCGAGTCAGAAAAGACGGTTTTAGGAATATCTATTTACCGTACTCGCAACTGAAAATAACTAGAACGAAGATCAATCTTCAAGAAATGTTGCGCTCCCCGCAGCTAATCGAACAAGTCATAAATCTTCAATGGTGGATACCTGATCCGAATAGTGACTTTGCTCAACTCACGATAATCAATACACAATCGCATGCTATAGTCCTTCTTCTCCATGAAGTGGACCGGTGCTCCTAAGAAAAGTACTCCGATAAATAAAAGTCTGAGATAACAACTCATCTAGCTGAGCCTGTAGCTCCCTCATCTCAGCGGGTACCATACTATAGGGTGCTCGGAATATTGGTATGGTGCCTGCTGCAACTCGATGTAGGAAACAATCTCTCTCACTAGAGAAAACCTAGGTATGTCCTGAAAGACATCCTGATACTCTGAGACAACTCTGGTCTAGCTCAAAACTACACCCCGATGCCATATCATCACCTCCTCGACGTATGCCAGAAATGACTCTGCATTCTGGTTACCCTATGAGGTTGCTACTACCTATACAATCCTAACGAATACTCACAAGCGTACTATTTTAGCAAAACAGTCGATACTGACATTGTAAGATGATAACCATTCCATACCAAGAATGACGTCAAAATCCAACATCCACAAAATGACCAGGTCAAATATGAACTCAAACTCATCTAGACTGGCGACATATTTTTTACATATACTCTCTAATAGGGACACCTCCCCTAGAGGAGTAGAAACTGATAACAAAATATCTAAGGGATGTATAACTAACTTAAGCCTATCCATGAAGGCATGAGATATGAAAGGATGCGAAGCTCCTGAATCAAACAAGATTCGAGCTGGAAAAGAATTCACTATGAAAATCCGCTCATACTATGATCATGTTGTACGACTACATAAACTCTGCTGGTGGCCGGCGTTTGCTGCGCTGTTAGCGGTGGAACACATGGGTCTATTTGACACTGATAAATACTCTGAATAGCGTAATTTTGGGCTATTAGCCCCTAAATCCTCAAAATAACAGGTAGTACATCTATCCTATGATGCCGAATACATTTAACCTCTGGCTTGGTACTGAGTCGATGTTAAGAAATTTTCACATATTCCTTTTTTTATTTATAAGCTGCACATGAATCCAGTGTGCCCTAAAACTATGGTGTTCTCAGTGTCTGATATATTTCTTATTCTTAAAACCAAGCCTCCTACTCTGTGGCTCTATCAACAGCTGGTTGTGGTAATGGTGAAGTCATTGGTATTGCCTCTTCAATAGGCATGACTGGTACAATTAGTGGTGGACCTCCAGAAAGTGGTACGGCTGGCGGAAATGGACACGCCTCTCGCTCCTCAAGTGCTTCAAAATCTTTTCGCAAAGTAAGTGAGATAGCGAATATATATATATATATATATATATAATGTATCACAATACGTATTCACGCAAATACTTTTCAATCAAAGTAAGGTAGTCATAAAAGAAATTCTGAAATTTTGAGATATACGCACATATCGTCCTCACTCATTCTAGGAAATTCTTAGCAGACTCTATACATGAATCCTAAGAAACTCTATTCTATCTCCACGACTTGACACACGATGATCCTAAGGATGCTGAAACTAGAGCTCTGATACCAACTGTGACGCCCCAGGGTTCACACAAGGCTGCAGTCCAAGGTAAAACTCGGATTATCAAACCTACCAAGCACCAAATACTATGCTACGACATGTTTCACCATCACAGTCACTATCTCTATAGTGGTATCAACAAACAGCTAAAGGTACAAAACTTGTAAATAATAAAAGTAGTACAAAATTAGATATGCACAGAAGAAGTATATCAATAAATGAGCCCAACTGAAATAGAATAAAAATATCTCTGAGTCTGAAATACATCTCAACACATTGAGTCAAATAAATCTCACTAGGGCACTCAGCCTCTACAAAATGAATACAACTCTAAAGTCTGAACAATGAACATAACTATACAGTGGAGCTTCAGCTACTAAGACTGTACGACGGCGACTATGCTAGAACTTCGTCATCCTGCGACTCTTCAAAATTTTGATCGGCCTAAAAGAGACAATTTAAATAAAAAAACAACAATAAGAGCGTCAGAGCACTATAGCAAGATCACCTCCATCCGCCCCCAGGGGAAGGACTACTAGATAATATGGAGGCTTTATCTATTAAGCATAGTCTACCTATATCATTTTCCCGTATCTAATGGAGTTAATATTTAGATACCTATAAGACAAGACGTAGTACGTCGAGCGAAATAATCCAAACAAGGAAACCCTCATATATATACCATATGTCTCAGAGCATGAATCCCTAAACACCAATTCCAACTCTATGAATGAAAATAACATTCAAAAGAAATACTCCAAGCCTCAACCATATAAAACCAATGTCACAATCTCAAACTACTTCTCAAGTAGTTGGTGTAATTATAAGAGAATATCATCCAACTTAAACAAATCACCATAGGCCATATTATGTATGCCACAAATCAAATAATGTACCCTACTCATGGTTAATCTAACATGAGGGCAAAACTACAACTGATAATACATATATGTGTGTATCTCCATGTGCAATAGCAATACTCTTGTAATACTCTTACTCAATCGCTCTGCGACAATAGGTTTTATCTCCTTATTCCGGATACATGAAATAACGATACTTTTGTAATACTCTTACTCAATCGTTCTGCGGCAAATAGGTTTCGATACTTTTGTAATACTCTTACTCAATCGTTCTGCGGCAAATAGGTTTTATCTCCCTATTTCTGGATACATGAAGTAATACTCTTACTCAATCGTTCTGCGGCAAATAGGTTTTATCTCCCTATTTCTGGATACATGAATTAACTATATTTTTTCATATGTATTCATCAGCTCAACATGCGATAAAAAGTATGTTAACACAACATAATCTAAGTGTACGTGTATATATCTCGGTGTGCGTGTCCATATTTGATGTTCTTCATCATCCCAGATGTTAAACAACTCTTAAGCATTATATTATAATAGTACAAGATCGAGAAAATCTCTTAAAAACCAAAACAAAGCCAAACAAAATATGCACATGCCATAGAAGAGGTTGGCGGTCGACCGCATACTTGCGGCGGTCGACCGGACCGCAAAACAGGGACTTCTATTAGTAAAATGAGCATATCTTTCTTTAGGAAAACTATTTTTAGGAAAGATTTTCTGTTTTAAAAACTAGATTCACACATATTTCAATTGGCATAAGCTTTGTTCAGTTTGGAGTTTATTTGTTATCCCAAATCTACAGTTAAACATTATACATGTGCAACCGTTTTTCTGTAGGACATGTTGTTAGTAAAAAAAAAATATCTTTCTCCATATAAACTCTTTTTTAGAATTTGTTTTAGAAACTAGATACATGTAGATTTCATTTAGAACTAGTTTGGTTAAATTTGGAGTTTGTTTGCTATCTCTAAATGTTATTTAAAGATCATACAAGTGCTGCAGTTTTCTGCAGAAAATATATATATATTACATCTCTTAATTAAATTTCTGATATATAAATAAAATTACGAATAATCGTAATGATCATGATCATGATACTATCATAAACAGCAAGAAAAGATTACTAATCTAGCATTGGTTTAAGTTTCAACATAAAAAATCTGACTTTTATCTCCTTATGTTAAGATTAAAGCATGAAAACACATATTCAACATCATATTAAACATCTAATTAGTTATTTAACTATAGGGATGAGTTTGGATGAAGATAATCTTATCTTAATCTCATGTGCAAGCCTCTAAAACTAACAACAAGCAATCCACGAGCACAAACAACCCGTTCTCCCTCGCCACACGTCAATGATCTCGCCCTCGTGTCGGTATATTGCTTCACAGAGCTCTCCAAACTCATAAGAATAAGATTTATGCTTTTTGAGGGGAGAGGGTAGCTGCTAGGGTTCATAGATATGATAAAAGAAAGGAATTTTCATGAAAAACGTAGGTATATATAGAGGCAAATCCAAAACAACCCTGTTTGACCCGAATCAGTAAACCTAGTCTGACTAGAAAAACACCCTCCGGCATTTTAGCTGTAACTTCCTCATCCGACCTCAGAAAAAGGTGATCTAAGACTTGTTGGAAATATATTGAAGAGACCTACAACTTTGATCTTTTATAGTTTGCCAAATTCTAACTACATCAGTGTGTAAAATATAAAAACTCATAACTAGTCATTTTTTCCAGATTTCTCTCTTTTGGCCTTTGTGCATATTTTGTGCATTTGCACTCATATTTTCACAAATATGCATTGAATTAATCTCAAATCAATTCTTATCATATTCAAACATCAAAATATATTAATTTTCACCATATAATATATTTATTATTATTTATAATAAGATATTCAAATTTACGGGGTTTTACATTCTTCCCCCCTTAAAATAATTTCATCCCCAAAATTCCGCAATCGTATCTTAGGAATTAATAGTATGATAAAAGCACTAAGAGGGGATAATCCAGATAAGGAAACCCTCCCGTACACATCTTATACCATTAATCCCTAGATATGAATCATTAGCAATATCTATGCTTAACAATCTAAAATACGGATACTCTCACTTAACCCCTGACTAAATGGAACTAGTACGTCGGACGAAAAATCCAAACAAGGAACCCCCCATATATATACCATGTGTTTCGAATGATTAGGAGCAAATTGTTAATACCCCCATTCCAGCGTTAAATATAAATATGACCATATAGAAAATCAAAAAAATCATAAACATCAATAAGCTATAACCAAATCAATTTACCCACTCGAACAGGTGCGGATAGTCACGATGTATATCCTTCTCGCATTCTCAAGAAGTCTCCTCAGCTCTTTTCCCTCTCTATTGAACTTTAACTTAAGGCATTACTTCCTTTTTAAGCCATGTTATGTGATTATATTATATTAATATAATTAATATATTATTGTACTATAACATAATACATTTTAGATATTTTTATATATCATAGTACTTATCATATAATATTATACTATATTTTAATTACAATATAGTATTGTAAATAATATTACATTGAATAAAAAATATTATAATATTTTATGCAGTAAATTTTAACGTATAACTTTGTTCTAATATATTAACTTAGATATTATATTAAATTCATTGTTTTTATATTATATTAGTTATTATACATATGACATACTATTATAATATAATATATTAATTACTAATATTAATAAAATATTATGATATAATATAATATAATATAATATAATATAATAGTTTGAAATAATATAATATATTATACTATAACATGATACTTTATATATATATTATTGTAATTATCATGTAATATATATATATATATATATATATATATATAATATTTTAATTATAATATAATATTTTAAAAATATTACATTGAATAAAGTAAAATATTATAATATTTTATAAAGTACATTATATCCTATGATACT
>NC_033800.1:89848747-89925389 GCF_001876935.1 Asparagus officinalis
TAATATTAATTAATAATAATAGAATAATATATTATATTTTGTATAAATAAAATAATGTATTATATTAAATATTATATTATTAAAATAATATATTAAATATATTGATCTTATATTATATTAATTATTATATAGTATAGCTTGCTAATATAATATAATATAATTATTAATAATATTAATTAGTAATTATAGTACAACATATTATTTTTTTTAATTTAAAGTAAAATAATGGTTATATTATAATAATATACTAAATAATATACTAAACAAATTGGATAAGTTAATTTACAAGTAATTAATAGATAAAATTATATTTTATTAAGGTGCTACATCATCAATTATCCTACACGAATTGTCAAATCAAATGCTCAAGTTGTCCCATTATCCTATTTATCCTACTTTACCTCAATCAAAATATCCCAAAGGGATAAAATTGTTCCATTGGAATAATTTTCCCACTTGGTCCCAATTTGTCCCAACCAATAAGCCCGACAATTACTTTGGTAAAACTCGAAGAGGGTTGGGTTACACCTCCACTTCATCAGAGTTATATTGTAATTTCGGTGAAGATTCTGAAGACAATCCTTCCAGAGAATGATATGGGTGTATCTTCTCTTCAAGAGCTTAGTGATCCTCATGGGAGCTTGAAGATAGGAGATTCTCATATCTTGGGAATAGGAGCATGGATGGAGCCAAAGAAGACGGCGAAAGAAGTCAACAGGAGCGAAACGCAAAAGAACAGGGTAAACTGGCAGACCTCTGTCCGGTCGACCGCAGCACACATGTCGGTCGACCGGAAAACCTGCACGCTGCAGGGTTTGAGAAAACTCTCTGACCGGTCGACCGGACCAAGTCTGGCGGTCGACCGGATCGCGATTTCTGGGTTTCCTGTTTCGTTTTGGATTCTGTTTTGACAGGGATTCCTGATTCTTTTCGGCTTATTTATTTACAAGATTGCCATCCACGTTTGCACATCTATAAATAGGATTGTTTTAGGGTTCTAAACAATCAGACCTTAGAGGAAGAGAAATTCTAATAATTGTATTAGCGTTTAGAGAGGATTGAGAGGTTGTTCTCGATTCTAGTGAGATTGTGAGGGAGAGATTGTAATATTTTGTTCTTCATAATCTAGAGAAGATATTTTCCTTCGTCTTATACTGAATTGTTCTTGTGTTTTGGTCATCCTCTTCTCAACCCACCTTTTGGTAATTCTGCGACCAAAGGGTGCTCGCACGGCGACTCGTATAAAGTTGGTATCAGAGCATCAGATCCGGTGAAGGGGCATCCTGTGTATGGTCCTTACTTGGTCCTCATACAAGAAGCTTGGCGAGATCCTTATTTCATTGGAAGAAGTCCAGGATTTAAGGAAGGAGAAGATGGATTGATGCATTAGAGAAGCAGATCGAGACGATAGGGTCGACGCTCACAAAACTCGTCGGTCTCATCCAAGGAGGGAACGAAAAGGGGGAATCTTCTTCTAGGTCTAAGAAGAAACCTATAGAGTCCGGTGGAGAGAGCGAGCTTTCAGGCTCCGACGAGGAGGACGAGACCGTCAAGGCTGCACCGCATCAAGGGGGTAAGAATTCTTACCAGAATCTGAAGATTGATTTCAGAGTGTAGATTCCTATTTATGATGGGAGTGTTGACGTCGAGAGGCTTGATGACTGGATTCTAGCGGATGGAGACGTACTTTACTCTTTATGGCTATTCGTCAAAAGAGAAGATTATGTTCGCGACTTTGAAGCTTTCAGGACATGCGTTGATGTGGTGGAAATCCTACTGCAAGCAGGAGAAGAAGGCAGTGTCGTGGAACAAGTTCAAGGAGCTACTTAGGAAACAGTTCTATCCGGTGGGATTCCTTGAGGAGCATTGGTACAAGTGGTATGGCTTGCGCCAAAGGGTCAATCAAACCGTTCAAGAATACACTACGGAGTTCCAACAGCAGGCAATGGTTCTTAACATTGCGACAGAAGAATATTCCGTGTTTATGAAGTATATGGCGAGATTGAGCGATTACATCCAAAAGGAGATGAGGTTATTCACTGTCGAGACTATTGCAGATGCGAGCATGAAGGCCATTGCCATTGAGGGCAAGCAAAAGAAGAGCAACGAAGCAAAGGGGGATGCAAAGCAAATTGGAGGCGAGTCTAGTGGTTCTCAGTTTAAGGAGGAGAAGAAGAAGGGTGATCCAGGGAAAGCAGAGCTGATTTGTAGTCACTGCGAGAAGACAGGGCACGAAGCTGATCAGTGCAGGGAGAAGTATCCTCATCTCAAGCCAAGAGGGTTGAAGAAGAAGGAGGAGAAAAAAGCATACATGATAGCTCAAGGTCCGAAAGAAGTCCCGGGGATGACAGAGCCTAATAGCAGTCTCAATCTTATGACGGGGAAACAGGCCACGAAAGAGGACGACGACCCAAGAGAGCAGCTCTTTGTTCTTAAGTTGCAAGTGAAGACTAGTTTGGTTGATGTCATAGTTGATTCGGGAAGCGAGAAGAATTTGATATCCGAAGCCTTGGTTCAGAAGCTGGGTCTGAAGACGGTAAAGCATCCGAAGCCCTATCCATTGGGGTGGATTCAGAAGGAGGAAAAGCTAAGTGTAGTTGATCAGTGCACTGTCAGATTTGCACTCCACGAGTCGTATATTGACGAGGTCACGTGCGATGTCATTCCATTGGATGTTTGTCAGACTATACTGGGTAATCCGTACTTATGAGATAGATATGTGATCTACGAGAGGCGGGCTCAGAAGTACACCTTCACTAAGGATGGTGTAAGGTTCATATTTCGTTCGACATCTCTTCCGAAGGAGACAAGCTTGGGGACGGTGACGCGAGCGAAGAGGTTAGTTTGTCTCGCTGTGCATTAGACTTCCAGAAAAGCCATCGACAAAGGATTGCAACTTGGAGCAAAAGATGACTACGACGAGATGCGGGATGAATGAGTTATTTCCGATCGGACGTCGAGATCAGATTCCTAGAAAGGCCAGGTGGTTCAGAGAAGGAGGAGGAGCTCGTGAGTTTCCTCAGTTTCAGTTCTAACTTGAACGGGACTTCAAGTTCCTAAAGGGGGACCCATGATACGGGTGTATCTTCTCTTCAGGAGCTTAGTGATCCTCATGGGAGCTTGAGGATAGGAGATTCTCATATCTTGGGAATAGGAGCATGGATGGAGCCAAAGAAGATGGCGAAAGAAGTCAATAGGAGCGAAACACAAAAGAACAGGGTAAACTGGCAGACCTCTGTCCGGTCGACCGCAGCACACATGCCGGTTGACCGGAAAACCTGCACGCTGCAGGGTTTGAGAAAACTCTCTGGCCGGTCGGCCGGACCAAGTCTGGCGATCGACCGGATCGCGATTTCTGGGTTTCCTGTTTCGTTTTGGATTCTGTTTTGACAGGGATTCCTGATTCTTTTGGGCTTGTTTATTTACAAGATTGCCATCCACGTTTGTACATCTATAAATAGGATTGTTTTAGGGTTCTAAACAATCAGACCTTAGAGGAAGAGAAATTCTAATAATTGTATTAGGGTTTAGAGAGGATTGAGTGGTTGTTCTCGATTCTAGTGAGATTGTGAGGGAGAGATTGTAATCTTTTGTTTTTCATAATCTAGAGAAGGTATTTTCCTTCGCCTTATACTGAATTGTTCTTGTGTTTTGGTCATCTTCTTCTCAACCCACCTTTTGGTAATTCCGCGACCAAAGGGTGCTCGCACGGCGACTCGTATCAGAGAATCATCATCAACATCCTCGATGTGGGATTCTGATGTTAGTGTGGGAGATCTGTTCAGGGACCTCACAGTCAATATGGCTATGGTTGATCCCATCGAAATCAAAGAGGATGACCAGATCCCACTTTATGATGAAGTATGGGATCGCCACGTCAGCGCCCAATGGAGTGGTCGGTTTGAACAACATGAACCACCCACGGAGGACAAGATACTCCACTAATTAAATATGGGAGATGAGGCTTATCCCAAATCCATATTTATCAGCGATAGCTTACCTCCCCAGGAGAGAGAAGACCTTATATCCCTCATCCGGGAATATATTGACATCATCGCCAAAAATTAGAGGACATGCCTGGCATTGAACCTCAGATCGCCATGCATCCCCTCAACGTCAACTCGGACGGTAAACCTGTCAAACAACAGCAAAGACAGTTTCGTCCACAAATCATGGAGGCGATCAAAATCGAAGTAAAGAAGCTAATCGAGTCAGACTTCATCAGGGAGGAACAACACCCCGATTGGGTGGCTAATATAGTTCAAGTCCTGAAGAAGAACAAAAAAATTCGTATCTGCATCGACTTCAGATATCTCAACGCTGCATGTCCAAAGGACAAATTCCTCTTGACCATCACAAACTTCATCATCGACAATACTTATGGGTTTGAAAAAATGTCCTTATGGACAAGTTTTTAGGGTATAATTAAATCAAGATGCACCCTGAAGATTAGAAGCACACTTCGTTCAGAACTCCAGTAGGGGTATATTGTTACACAGTTATGCTCTTCGGACTTAAGAATGCCGGTGCAACCTATCACCGTGCCATGAGAACAATTTTCCAAAATCATCTACGAAAGACAGTCGAATGCTACGTAGATGACTTAGTTATGAAGAGTCGCAGCAAAGATGATCATCTTCAAGATCTGAGAATGATGTTCGAGCTGATGCGATCCCATCAACCCTAGATGAACCCCACAAAGTTATTTTTGGGGATGTTGAGCGGCAAATTCCTAAGATTCGTCTTCATGACGAAGGGAATTCACATAGGACCCCCGACAAGGTGCAAGCTATTCAAGAGCTTCAACCATCTAAGAATCTCAAGGAATTGAAAGGACTACAAGGACGTCTGGTTTACATCTGAAAATTCATCTCAAATCTCTCGGGTAAGTGTCAACCCTTCTCTAAGATGATGAAGAAATATGTTTCCTTCGTATGGGATGGGTCTTGCCAACAAGCGTTCGATGAGATCAAGACTTACCTCTCAAATCCATCGGTCTTGGCGGCCTTGGTTTTAGGGAAACCCTTCCGGAATTATGTGCGGGCAATTGAACATTCTCTTGGCGCACTCTTAGAACAGAATGACGACGTCAGCCACGAGCAAGGCATCTATAACCTGAGTAGAACCATGTTGTTTGACGACCTATGATCTCCATCTCCAAAAATAAAGGAAAATTCCAACCCAAATGGGAAGGACCATTCGTGGTATAGACAGTTTATTCGAATGGAGCTTAATGCCTCGTTAAATCGAATGACGATAAGATCCTGATGCCTATCAACGGTAAATTCCTAAAGAAGTACTACCCATAGTCTTCCTTCAATTCTTCATACACTACGACAAGTATATGAGTATAAACTGCTTCTTCATACACTCCAACAAGTATACGAGTATAAACTACTTCTTTATTTCCTCTAACTGGTGCACAAGGCTAAACTGCTCCTTCCCTCCCACTAGTGCATGAGCCTAAACTGCTCCTTACCTCTGACTGGTATACGAGGTTAAACTGCTCCCTACACTTCCACTTCGGTCAAACCTTCCTACAGTTAGGATCAAAGCCAAAATCCCCTCTCGATTAATTCCATGAACGAGAGGTCCATAAAATTGAACGATCAAACATTTAAACAGTTAGGATCGTCACAAACTCCTACTTGGTCAAAATTACAGATAGTTAGGGCCAAAACAAGACTCCCTCGCCAATCCTTATCAACAGGATGGCGGGTCACAAAAACTATCAAGTTAACAGTCACCTATGATTGTCATCTTTCCTCTAAAGTTTCCCTACCAATCCTCTCCAATAGGTCGACGGGCCAACTCCCGCTGTCACGTTAACATTACACCTCTGACAATCAACTTACCCATATTCGTCAATAGGGTTTTAAGTCCTCAAAGTTGCTTCGATCGTGACAATCTAATCCACTTACAAATCCTCATTAATAGGATAGTAAGTCGTCAAAGTCGCTCCAATCGCGACAATCCAATCAACTTACCGATCCTCTTCAATAGGATGGTAAGTCCTCAAAGTCATTCTAATCGTGACTATCCAATCAACTTACTGATCCTCTTCAATAGGATGGTATATCCTCAAAGTCGCTTTGATCGCGACAATCTAGTCCACTTACCAATCCAATCTCATCACGTTAACACTAAACCTCTGACAAAAACACCCACCAATCCTCTCCAATAGGATGGTGGATCCATAAAACTATCACGTTAATGATTACCTCTAATAGTCAACTTTGTCATTCTCACAAATGACATCGTCTAATCAGTCGTCACACTCCTATGTCCCTGAACAATATGATCTATTCCGTGCATTCTAATATTCTTTGAACAATCGATGAATAGTAGCTTACCATATGATGTGCTACTATATTAATCAATCGTCACACTCATATGTCCCTAAATGTTTTGATTCCCCCAAACACCATCGTTCCCGCAAATGATGTTGTTCGTCGATAGTGGCCTACCAAGTGATGTGCTCTATCGATTCCTGAGTAACGACCTACCAAGAGATGAGTCGTTATTCGGACCCTTGAGCGACCACTTATGCAAGCGGTCACTCATTTTTTGGGCTAAGATGTTATATCTAACGATATGGCCTAACTTAATTACGACTTTATTGTTGTAATTAACCCAACCCAACGCCACAAACGACCAAGGGTAGAGAAGAAATTTTAGCGTTAAGTCTAAAAGAAACTTCTCGATAACTCATCATACTGAGGGGAATTGTATGACTAGCCCGATTAAAATGGTAATCGGTAAAGGCAAGTCAAATTTGTTGATATCTGAGGGTTTGCTAAAAATCTTAAGTATTGGTCAACAAGAAGGGAAAATGCACGAGTTATTTAAAACGAAATGATCGGATGACAAAGGCATAATTTTATTCATAACAGTAGATTTTAAGACAATACATTCGAATGAAGTTATGACAATACATTCAAAAAAAGTCATGACAATACGATCGAACAAAGATAAAAAAAATGTCTCAAAATCAACCTCATTCGGCTTAGTCTAGCAAGCTGAAGGATACGAGCTCGGCCTTAATAGCGGCTAGCTCCTTCGCTCGTTCTGCTTAGACCTGACCCTTCGTTTCCTTCTGGATCTTGGCTTCAGAAGATGCAGCAGCAGCAACAGTCTCCTCTTGATACAATGCATGGAGAACTTGCATTTCTCTTTTAACAGCGCATGAATGTTCATTCTCTCAAGCCGCAAGACCTTCAGAGTTGACTCTTCCTCGAGAAACTGGGCCTTCAGTGGAGCGATAGCGGAGACGGAAGCATCCATCACGGCATGCAACTAGTGTTGCTGCCCAAGCAGTTTGCGATGAGGGCCTCCTTATCCAATATACTCTTCTCTCAACCTTCACACACACGCATCCTTTTGATCCGAGCTTGGCCTATGAGTCACACTACCTCATTAACCTCATCGGAGAAGACCAGCATCTCCAAGCATAGCATGGTTTCCTCCAGGTGAATGAGTTTCTGTTCGCAGCGCCTGGCCAGTTGATCACCACCCGCGCACTGAATCACCTTCAAGCTATCTGCTATGAAGGCGTCAAACTCCATGAAGGTCCCCCACTTGACACTAACGATGGAGATTGCTTGTTTTATAGCATTCTCCAACCGTTGGATGAGACCCTGCACGGATTCAGAAATCGGAGAAGCAGATTCCTGACCGGGGGCAATCATAAAAATAGGCTAGATCCGGGGGAGTAGCCTTTCGTCATCAACAAGTGGTCTCCATCCACTCCCCATCTTGGTTGGGTCTGGGAAATCGGTCTTAGTATAGGGCGGTGAGGGGAATTGTAAAGCAGATGTTGGTGTGGGTAGTTCTTCTTCATCATCCGAGATTTGGATATGCTCAGATTTGGTAGGCTCAGATCTCACTGATCTCCTCTTGCGAACATTCCCCTCATATCGGTCTACCTCCTCGTTGGTAAGGGGTTTCTTTAATGATGAACTCACCTGGCAAGGCCTAACTACAAGACACAACGAAAATAAGTTAGAGCTTTTGACTCGAAAGATCAAAAGTCTTTCAGTCGTGAAGATAAGCGACCTGCAAAATGCAGGCGAGCTCCATCATGCAAGCGAGCTAGCCAAGCCCGCCTATCAAACCGAGCTCGCCTGACAAAGGCAGAGGCTCGCCCACAAGAGTCAAGCTCACCTAGTCAAGCAGAGCTCGCCTGACAAAGGCAAAAATTCTCCTGACAAAGATCAGAACCCACCGAACAAAGCAGGACTCACCTAGCGAAAGTAGAGCTACCTAACAGGTAATCTAACCAAAATAGCAGAGCCTCACCTGAATTGATGAAGCTCGTTAGAAGATAAACAGGAGTCTGTTCATCTTCTTCATGATCAGTCCTCTAGACTTAGTGCGATGTGTTTGAACCATGCAAGGTCCGACAAAAGCAACGTTAGCAGTGGCGGAGAAGGAGGAAGAAGCTTCCTTCTTCCCCTTGGCAGCAAGCACTTTTAGACCTCGAGGCTATTGCAAAATCAAGACGGAGGAGAGAGAAGTTCTTCGAAGGTTTGAGAATTTCGAATGGAATAGTAGTCTCCTGACGTGGGAGACGAAGGCATTTTATATAGGCGAGATTTCAATGATCGAGATGCGCCATCCCAGCTCAGTTGAAGCGAGTGGTTCAGATCGCTTGTGGCGGTTCAATTTGGCAGTTCGAATCGACTGGCCATGAGCACGGTGGGGCATTCGGAATTCCAAAACGAATGGCCAAGATTTGGTGGTTCGAGCCATGATCTTTTGTTAAATCGATGGTTGAGATCAAGAATGCCACCAAATCAATGGTTCGAATTGAGTGCGTGAAGATGAGGTGTCGCCTTAGCTGGCAAGCGTAAGAAACCGCCCGTAGACACGTGGCTCACCTGCCACCATTTGGGATCGCCTGTAGTGATCCAACTCGCATGTAAGCACGAAGCTCACCTGGCGACGTTTAATGCTCGCCCCCACATTTGGAGCTCGCCTGCCAATAGCTTTAGCTCACCTGAAGACTCGAGCTCGCCTACACTTCATTGAGCTCGCCTGAAGAGCTCAACTCAACCAAGGGGCTTAAATTCGTCCAAACCAATGAACATGATATTCTTCATTCAAAGTGTTCCAGACCACTTGCAATATGATTTAGGTCTGTAAACTTTGAAGGGGGTCTTGTACGCAATAAAAATTATCTTTACACAAGAGAGCTCAAACCTCGCCTATTTGAGTTCGCCTGCATGCTCAAAGCAAGCAAAGCTTGCCTGCATTCAAGAGGTCAAGCAAAAGCTTGCCTGTTTTCTTGACTTTCCAGCACAAGTCAAGCTCACTTGAGGCCAAGTTGTTTGTTTGGCTCGCCTGCATGAGCCAAACATTGCCTATTTGTTTGGCTCGCCTGCATATGCCAAACCTCGCCAACCTCACCTATTTGCTTGAGTCACCAGCACGAGTCAAGCTCACTAGCACAAGCTCGACCTAGCTTGAACGCCTTGCTCGCTCGCACAAGTCAAGCTCGCCTGCAATGAGTTTTCCTGCACGAACTCAGCTTGTCAATGAAAGCTAGATCACATGCTTGCGGGGCCCACCAGCCGACCCCACCTGTTCGCCAAACTCACCTTTAAGCTCGCTTGCAAGTGTAGGGTCGAAAAATTAATGTTAGGATTGATTTTCTTGTTTTAAGAAATGGGTTCGATCACTTGGTACGAAACCCTTACAATCACTCACACTCTCTCCCGATTACAGAGGAAGAGAAGATTAATTCAGCTTCTCTTTTTTTTAAGGTGGGTTCTAGGTGGCGAAAGGATGCTTCCCCCGATGCTTGAGTTGAGTTTACCTCCTGTTGACGATCAGACCAAGATCACAAGAGCTTCTGACCTTTGTTAACCGGCTGGAATCGAGGTTCGTACACCGAATCGACATGCAGAAACTTTGATCTCTGATGCTTCTCTAAGTCTAAGCTTGAAAATCTCCAATTAATTGATAATCCACCAACCCCTTTCTCTGTAGCCATCGATGGCTATTTATAGGAGTTTGAGCACGTAACCGACGTGCTATAATCGTGGAGTCGTGGGCATAACTGATGTGCTGAATTTGTGGAGTCATGGCGCAACTGACTCCTAGAATCTAGTCTACGTGGCTGACTGGGTCTTCGTGGCCGTTATATCCTCATTTAATATGGGTGACGAACTTCACTACGTTGGAGAACCTCGTCCTTGATGTCGAGCCTCTCCGCTGGCGAGCCTCGTCTTTGATGTCGAGCCTTACTACGTGACGAGCCTCGTGAGCTTCTTTAATAATGAGCTTCGTCTTCACTGACAAGCTTTAACTCTGGTGACAAGCTTTGTTTTTATTGACGAACTTCACCTCCAATGATGAACTATGAACCTCGTACCCAATGACGAGCTTCGAACCTCGTATTCAATGATGAGCTTTATCTTTGATAGCTAGAGTTCAACTCGTGTCCAACGACGAGCTTCAAACTCTGTATCCACTAGTGAACCTCGAACCTTGTATCCAATGACGAGCTCTGAATTCCATATCCACTAGCAAACCTCGAATCTCGTATCCAATGACAAGCTCCGAGCCTCGTAGATCCGTTTCATTCAATAATGAGCTTTATCCTTCAATGTAGAGTTCTGCTGCATGGCGACCCTCGTTCTCGAGGTTGATCTCTTCTAAACAACGAATCTAGTTTCTGATTGAAAAGGGATTTGTTTCCCTGACCCTTCTTTTCACCTTTTGATATTTGGCATTTTTTAATGCCTACAAAACCTCCTTCAAAGTTTTTAGACTTGAATCGGGTTGTATGTAGTCTGAAATACTTTGAATAGGTATCTCAAACTTAAGGAGTTTATTTCACGAACCTGGTTTTGTCATGAACCTCGTGTTTGCGATAGTTACTTTGTGGTTCTTTCTGGGGTCTATCCCTTTATACAAGCCTTGTCAGAATAACCAACGTGTCACGCCCCGCTTCCCAAAATACCCGGGAATCGGAACGTGAACAAGCCCGCAACGTATTAGATTGAGAAGAAATATGCACTATCATTTTTTTCTTTTTTTTTCTTCTCAATCCAATACGCTAAGCGTCTGGAAACAATACAATGCAAAGGCACAGGTCCCCGATCACAATCAACAAGCATATAATAGACAAACTCAGAATAAAAACATCATACCATAAATGGGATAATATCCGAGACATAAAATTCGGGTCCAACGTACCCTTATACAAAATGAACAAATGAATATTGGAGAGATACAAAATACATCGATCAATAGAAAAAGAAAGAACTACAAATGTAAACTGGAACCATCAAAGAATAGGCTTCGACTCCTCCTTCTGCTCTGTCTACAGGGTACTCCTGCTGAGAATCATCTGGCTCCTGCTAAACCTGTTCTTCCTCTAAGTCTGACGTACACCAGAGAAAACAGGTGTACGTCAACGTGTATGGCACACGGCAAGACCCGACCCCACAAAGAAAATAGAACGAACGGAAATCCAATGCGAAAAACAATACGATAACAGAAACAACAAAAGAACGTATAATTGAAATCCACAAATCAACATGAAAACACTACTAAATCATGATAACATAAAGCATCCAAAATTGATCAGGTAACGAGATCATGTAGCTAGCGATCAGTCTAATAATCCAAGTAACAGGAGCATACAATAGATGGAATTAATACCTAAAAATCTATAACATGAGACGTAGTACGTCGAACGAAATAATCCAAACAAGGAAACCCTCATGTATATACCATATGTCTCAAATTGTAGATAATTAAATATTAATCCCTATCTATATATGAAAAGGACAACACTGATCTACATCTCAACAAAACTAACAAGGTCCACCATAAAGCACGCAAGCATATTATTCTTGTTTTACATGTTATTTGAATTGGGGAAGAATATTTTGTTGTATATAATCGGGTCCCCGTAAAGTCGTCTGGGGGCCGCCTTTAAGTCAAGTATTGGCCCTCTGGCCTATATACATAACACTCACGATATCACGATAACAGGAAAACGCTGTGTCCGTTTATATACATGCTATATTCTCCGTCCAATTCCCCTTTATAATCCCATGTTTGCCATATTAATTATGCAACTGTACATAAAATATTATGTACTAGCCACGGAGTTACCGTGGAACGACTTATGTAAAACTATGAACATAACCGTGACCCACAACACGTCCGATCAAGAGTGCATCGTCTAGTCAATGCTATAATAATAATAATCAAGGAAACCTCATACCGGGATATCGATATCGAGGGAACTCTGGACTCCTCACATCGGGATATCGATGTCGAGCGAGTATAGTCATGCTTTCAAACACGCTTATAAATCATACTTTTAACAAAAATCGTCTTCATGTACAGTCTCTCCTATTGGATAACAACTAGGTGATAACAACAATCTTTCAAACATCTATTCATGTCAAGCAATCCCACGCAGGAAATAATATATCACAGACTAATCTAATTAATTAACTCTGTCAAGCAATCCCACGCAGGAAATAATATATCACAGACTAATCTAATTAATTAACTCATAACAGATCTAGAAATTGAATGACGAGTCACATTTAATTAACTCATAACAGATCTAGAAATTGAATGACGAGTCACATAATAATTTATGATAAACTAATAATCAAAATAAAATAATCAAGGTTCGGGATCTTGCCTCGGGTTTCCGTCGAACGAGTCGACGTCGACGGCTCGGGTCCGATCTGAGCGCGGGTGGAACGCAGCGGCGATCTCTTTGTCGGCTAATCACAATTCACAAGGGTCTTCTGTCGGTCGGCGTGGCATACTCGGCCGAAGGTCGAGGGTCGGCCGGAAATGGCTGGCCAAGGCGGCCTGCTGCGCAGGGGGATAACCCGGTGCATGAGCGGGGCTAAGCGGGTGTGGTCGGAGTTCGGCAGCCTGGGCGGATCTCGCGATCTGTGGTGAGTTTTGGCACGAGTGGCGATGTCATTTGTTCGGCCGGCTCACGGGTGGAGGCGGCGGATCCTGGACAGCGGGTGGAGGCAGCCAGCGCGCTGGATGCCCGAGTGGCGGCTATGGCTAATTGTAGGGCGTGCGCTCGTTGGCGGGATCGCCCAGCCCCCGTGCGATGCGGCCTGGGCGCTGACCGCGTTTTTTTGACTGGGCAAGGACGGAGAAAGTTGGTAGCAGGCGGAGCGGCTTGGCTGTCGGTCGTGGCGGGCGGAATAGAGTGGCGGGGCGACTGGTGCGCACTGGCGGAGCCTTGCCAGTGCGCGGCGCCGGTTGCCTACTCGAGCGGATCTTGCGGCGACGTCGCCTGAACGCGAAGGGGAGGATGGCGTGGTCCATCGCCGGCTGCCCTATCGAGTTGGCATGTATGGGCTGTCGGTTCGCGCATTGTTGCGCTGTCGGGGAGATCAGTAGCGGCGACGGTGGGGCCGTAGGTGCAGCGGTAGAGCGTGCTTTTGGTCGGGAGAGAGAAGAGAGAAGAAGGAGATTGTAGCGGCGGCGTGGAAACACAGGGACAGAGAGGAGAGCAAGATTATATAATATATAATATAATATTATATTATATTAGCGTGTAGGGTTAGGTATTTAATTAAAAATAATTAAAATAAATAATTACGGGTACTTAAAAATTAAACTACTCACGGAATAATTATCTACAAATAAAAACGTACATGTTGAGCTATTACAATAGTTAATACGAAATAGTCAAAAAAATACCCATATTGTACAATTAAACGAGAATAATTAATAAATAAAATATATTTACTTATATTTAAAATTAAATAATTATGGGATAAATATCTACAAATCAAAACGTACTAGTTGTGATAATACGACAGTTGATACACAATAATTGAAACAATACAACAATTTACTCAAATAATATGTAATTAATAATTTAACATAATTCATGGAATAATATGTACTAGTAATAATAATTCAATGTATTATTTAAAATAGTATGTAATAGTATCGATAATACAACAGATTAATTCCAGAAATTTTCAGCGCATGAAAGTAATTTATAAATATTTAAAATCATTTAAATAAATATAAAACTTGGATTTTAAATCATAGAAAATTCTAAAAATTCGAGAAAAATATAAATACTCTTTTAAAAATCATATTTAAATATTTTAAAATACCAGAAAATTATTTTAACTAGTATCAAAATTTTATGGACCTTACATTCTACCCCCCTTAAAATAAATTTCGCCCTCGAAATTAAAATAAAATAAGCACGATATCATATAGTAACCTATAAAGCAAAAATAAACATATAATAGCTTACAATAGAAAGTAAAAAGCATATCAATAATGGACGTAGATAAAAGACATAGAATTATATGCAACAATCATGTAATTATGTATTCATAACATTTACACAACGAACACAATATCAAAATATACCAATAACCATTATATCATCATACTTGTTAGAATAACCAAATATGAAACAAAACTATAAACCCAATATACATAAAGAATAAACATATTACAACATATGAACTGCCATATAATAATATCCAAAACAATAATCACATATGGACATGAACAGTTAACTAAAACAGTAATGCAGAGACTTTTTTTATATGGAAAATTGATAAATACAATAATTAAAATAATTAATGAATAGACAATAAGATACATTATTAAAGTAAAATATACACAATCCAACAAAAGAGAAAAAGAGCAAGTATAAACACAACAAAATACCGACAATGTGCAAAACCTACAATTGAGCTGTATAAACTTATAACACTCATTTCACATTCTAAAATAAACTATGAAACTGCTGATGAAACGTAAAAGAAATAACTATGTTAACTAATAAATAATATAACCCAAATAACACAAATAAACTAATGAATTAATAAAATTAAAGACAACATAAAACGACATACAAGAAAAACATATAACTTGATAAATATCCAAATAATAATGGTAATAAAACACATACATGAAAAGTAAAATGTGACCAAAATTATGTGGTAACATACACTGCAGACATGTATAAATACATGTATAATACGTAGAATTAATAAAATAAATGTAACACAAAATAAAAATAATTACACTATAACGTGACCACAAACAAAAATTATAATAAAAACGTAATAAATACTGAATCACAATAAGTATAGACATACACAAATTAAGACGTGAAAGAAAAATGAGTAAGAATACACTCCATAAATATAAAACACACCAACTACAAAAATATTACGACTAAATACGTAACCAACATACAATATGTAAAAATACAAAAATCATAGCTAAACAAACACGCACATTGTAACAACATTTAATAACCCTATACACAAACTATAAAGCCATAACACCACACACTCATACCGAAAAATAACAACTCCTATTCAAAGAAATATATAAGAATAAAACGATATTAATATAATATGATCTACGAAAAATACAAAAATAAGAGAAACGAACTAGAAGAGTAACACGATGTAAAACAATACAAGTTAAAATAATGAAAAATACAAAACTGATAAGAAGAAACCTAAATGAAAGACTTAATGCATTTAAATAAGTAACGAACAAACTGATAGTATAAAACTCAAAATAACTCAACACATACAAAAATCGTAGAATACACTGTAACATAAATGCTTACTAACAATACTGACACTCACAAACATACTACTAGATAAAGAAGCATAATATATAAAAACAAAAGCTATAAAAGGTAAAATAGGTATATAAGAAGAAGAGCATAATTCCGTATAATAAAACACCAATGCATCGTAGATAAACATAGTTACACAGATGATACTAGAAATAATGAATGACTACAAATCAATAACATCGTAAATATAATAATCTAAGTGAATACACTATAATGAAAAGAGAATAGTAATTATAAAAGAATAAAAAGTAAAGCACAACACAAGTAAGCAAAAATAATGAATAGAGAATGAACAACAACTAATAACACAATAAAGGACGTAATATCTAAAAATATCATAAAATAAATACTAAAAATAACACGTGTATACAATGTGTTTTGTCACAATGATAAAATAATACATATCGAAAAAGAAACAAACAACAACAAATATGAAACTACACTATAAACAAACCATGAATAAATACTTTACATACTCACAAATGCTATTTAGAAAAATCCTTTATATTAGGAATAAAAGATTAATAACCAATGGTACGAGATAATGTAACAAAACTATATAATTAGTAACTCAATCCAAACCTAACAATATGAATAATTGTTTGAATATCAAAATAAAAATACATTGCTCTTAGAAATAACAAAACCAATGCGAACATAATAAAATAATCTAACAAGGCAAAACTTACTGATAAAAACTATATACTGAAAATGTAAATGATAAGAATATAATGTATATGTAGAATATTAAAATCATGAATCTATTAAAGTATATCATGAAATACGAACAATATATAATAATCTAAACAAAAGTAATTAATAGATAATATGACAGAAAAACATACGCATACACAAGTTTAGATATGCAAAAATATATTTAAACGCAAGAAAATAATCTGAATATCAGATATGCTATGTGATGTATATGTGGAGTCTAGAACAATGCAAAACACTTAGTAACATGATTTGAACAATTAAAATATATATAAGTAATGATATATATTTTTAATAAAAAAACACACAATATAACATTGTGTGTGGTACATAAAATAATGTATAAATAATACAGAAATTAATACAATCAACGATATATAAGTCAAATCAAAGAAAATATAATTATATAAATAATAACACATATAATAATGAGTGGTAAGAGGATAGAGGAGCTATAGGAAGAGAGCGTGGTTGTGAAGTGTTGCGACAAGAACCGTGGAAAGTTTCGGAGTCAAAGAGTGATAAGATAGGGACGAAACGAAATCTATCAAGAAAATAGAATAAGGGCTCACGAATAGTCATATGGATGAAATATGATATGTATCTAAATTGTTCATTATATTCTCACTAGTGGAAACTTGGGACCGTGATCGGAACCGTGACCTGCATGGGCCACCACTAAAACCTGTCACGCCCCGCTTCCCAAAATACCCGGGAATCGGAACGTGAATAAGCTCGCGACTTATTAGATTGAGAAGAAATATACACTATTATTTTTTTTCTTTTCTTCTCAATCCAATACGCTAAGCGTCTGGAAACAATACAATGCAAAGGCACAGGTCCCCGATCACAATCAGCAAGAATATAATAGACAAACTCAGAATAAAAACATCATACCATAAATGGGATAACATCCGAGACATAAAATTTGGGTCCAACATACCCTTATAAAAAATGAGCAAATGAATACTGGAGATACAAAATACATCGATCAATAGAAAAAGAAAGAACTACAAAAGTAAACTGGAACCATCAAAGAATAGACTTCGACTCCTTCTTCTGCTCTGTCTACAGGGTACTCCTGCTAAGAATCCTCTGGCTCCTGCTAAACCTGTTCTTCCTCTAAGTATGACGTACACCAGAGAAAATAGGTGTATGTCAGCGTGTATGGCACACGGCAAGACCCGACCCCACAAAGAAAATAGAACGAACGTAAATCCAATGCGAAAAATGATACGATAACAGAAACAACAAAAGAACGTATAATTGAAATCTACAAATCAACAGGAAAACACTACTAAATCATGATAACATAAAGCATCCAAAATCGATCAGGTAATGAGATCATGTAGCTAGCGATCAGTCTAATCATCCATGTAACAGGGGCATACAATAGATGGAATTAATACCTAAAAGCTACAACATGAGACGTAGTACGTCGAGCGAAATAATCCAAACAAGGAAACTCTCATGTATATACCATATGTCTCAAATTTTAGATAATTAAATATTAATCCCGATCTATGTATGAAAAGAGAACACTGATCTACATCTCAACAAAACTAACAAGGTCCACCATAAAGCACGCAAGCATATTATTCTTGTTTTACATGTTATTTGAATTGGGGAAGAATATTTTGTTGTATATAATCGGGTCCCCATAAAGTCGTCCGGGGGCCGCCGTCAAGTCAAGTATTGGCCCTCTGGCCCATATACATAACACTCACGATATCACGATAACAGGAAAACGTTGTGCCCGTTTATATACATGCTATATTCTCCGTCCAATTCCCCTTTATATATAATCCCATGTTTGCCATATTAATTACGCAACTGTACATGAAATATTATGTACTAGCCACGGAGTTACCGTGGAACGACTTTTGTAAAACTATGAACATAAACGTGACCTACAACACGTCCGATCAAGAGTGCATCTTCTAGTCAATGCTATAATAATAATAATCAAGGAAACCTCATACCGGGATATTGATATCGAGGGAACTCTGGACTCCTCACATCGGGATATCGATGTCAAGCGAGTATAGCCATGCTTTGAAGCACGCTTATAAATCATACTTTTAACAGAAATCGTCTTCATGTACAGTCTCTCCTATTGGATAACAACTAAGTGATAACACAACAAGCTTCCACACAGCTATACATGTCAAGCAATCCCACGCATGTAATAATATATCACAGACTAATCTAATTAATTAACTACTAACAGATCTAAAAATTGAAATGGCAAGTCACATAATAATTTATGATAAACTAATAATTAAAATAAAATAATCAAGGTCGGGCATCTTTCCTCGGCGTTTCCGTCGCAACAAGTCGACGTGACGGCTCGGGTCCGTCTGAGCACGCGGGTGGAATGCAGCCGCGACGAACTCTGGCTCGACGTCGCTGGGTCGGCGTGGGATCTTCAGCACGAAGCCCGCGTGTGTCAAGGGATGCAACGGGGGCTGCGGAATATGGGTGCGGCTAGTCGTAAGGGCGCGCTCGCTGCTTGCCAGTTGGCGGATAAACGGTGACGAGCGGCCAAGGGTGCGATCGGAGTTTTGGCCCAACCTGGGCCCAGACTCTTGGCGACTGGGATCACGAGGGCCAGCCGGCGTTCGGCAGCCTTTATGGGAGATCGGTGTCGGAGGCTCGCGCGAGCCATCTGGACAGCGTGTGGAGGCGGCAGCAGGCGGAGCTTGAGTGGGGCCGCTGTGCGCTGAGCGCTGGCTTGCGGGTCGAGGTGCGCCTCAGCGTGACGCGCGAGCAACTACTGCGGCTGCTGTTGACGGCGGGGCTGATGGGCGTTTTGTCGCCGAGGACGGAGGAAGCCGGGAAGCAGGCGGGCTAGATCAAGCAGTGGAAGGGGCCAGGGCAACGTGGGCGACTGGCGGCGCTGGCCCGGGAGCTGCAGGCGCGCGGTCATGCGGATCTGGGGCAAACGTCGGCCTAAACACGGAAGGGAGGAGGGCATGCTCATCGCGGCTTGTTCTGGGTTGGTCCTGTTTGGGCTGTCATGCCAGCATCAGAAACGGCCGACGGTCCGCGCGTCGGGGCTTGAGCGGCTGGAGGTGTTTTGGCTCGAAGAGAGACGAGAGAGAAGCGTAGAATTGTTACGCCGCGGCGTTGGCAAAACACAGGGAAGAGAGGAGAGAGATATATAATATATAAATATATATTATATTATATTAGGTTTAGGGTTTAGGGAATTAACCAAAAATAATTAAAATAAAATAATTACGAGTACTTAAAAATTAAAATAATTACAGAATAATTATCTACAAACAAAAACGTACATGTTGAGCTATTATAATAGTTAATACGAAATAGTCAAAAAAATACCCATATTGTACAATTAAACGAGAATAATTAATAAATAAAATATATTTACTTATATTTAAAATCAAATAATTATGGGATAAATATCTACAAATCAAAACGTACTACTTGTGCTAATATGACAGCTGATACACGATAATTAAAACAATACAACAATTTGCTCAAATAATACGTAATTAATAATTTAACATAATACACGGAATAATACGTACTAGTAATAATAATTCAATGTATTATTTAAAATAGTATGTAATAGTATCGATAATACAACAGGTTAATTCCAGAAATTTTCACCGCATGAAAGTAATTTATAAATATTTAAAATCATTTAAATAAATATAAAACTTGGATTTTAAATCATAGAAAAGTCTAGAAATTCGAGAAAAATATAAATACTCTTTTAAAAATCATAATTAAATATTTTAAGATACCAAAAAATTATTTTAACTAGTATCAAAATTTTACGGTCCTTACACAACGTCTGACAAATGACCCCCCTGCAGCTTCGTCAGCACCACAGCTATGCACCTTTCCCAGACCTAGCGAATGGTTGCCAGCTGGTGATTGGAAACCCTCGTGAATCCAGTCCGTAGATCTTGTTAGGGGAGAGATCTCGTCAAACAACCTTAACTAAAGATCGCGACCCTTGATTCGACCCTTTTCCCACCCCTATAAATAGGGTATCATAATATGAGAAGTCCTTTGTTCTCTTTTCATCGTTTGGGTTATCTGAACTCCTTCTCTTCTCAAAATTCGGATCTTTCTTTCTTCCCAATCCCTTCAAGCGAAATCAATGGCCCCTAAGACCGTTGTAGACCGAAGCAAGAGTAAGGGCAAGAAGGTTACTGACTCTTCGCACGAACCTAGCATTCTACCTAGCTTTTCAGGTAATAGATCTTAAACGCATGATTTGCGTTCTGAGGAATGTCAACCCTGTCTATTTTATACTTGGGTTTCTTGAGGAGGATGAACAGTTTCTTCCAGACTCATCATAAAGATGACGTCTTTTTGGCTGGATGAGGCTCGTCATCGATGATTCTCGTCTCTATGACTTGTTTCGTCTTTTGATGAGCCTTATTTGCAAGTTGCACTTCACATGTCCAACGTCGTTGGATATTTTGATGAAGGTCATCCTCTAGAATTGTTAAACGAAATTCGTTTATATGATGAGCTTCGTCTTTTCATCAACCACGTTCGTTGGGTTGGTTAACTTCATTTTCAGATGATGAACTTCATGTTCTCTAACGAATCTCGCTGAACTGATGAACTTCGTTATCCCTGTCGAGGTTGAATTAGCTTGCTTGACTAACGAAGTTTAACACTTCGTTGTAACACAAGGTTCATCATTCGAACGAATTTTGACGTTCGTTGCCAGAATGACCTTCGTATTATTTGGCCGTGACTGCTGCTCGAGACTAATCTTGTTTGTCTTTTTGTGCAGTCACATATCCTTCTACTCCACTTCCCCAACATGGTGATCTTGAAGCAAACGGTACTCAAACAACTACAATTCATCCTTGTTACTATGCTCTTGAGAGCATTCCTTTGTTCGGAGAACGGGGGTTAGAAGAAGTGGATCTTCTTTCTGACCCTTCTGTTTCTACATTTAGGCGTATGATCACTGATGCTCCCTTAGAGTCTATCAATCGTGAACCTATTGTGAAGTCTGTTCTCTTATTCAGAGACTCTTCAGAGGATCCTGACTTGTTGGATATCAGGACATATGAATGGCTTAGAACTGTAAACGGGCAAAATTTGTTCTTGCCTCTGATGGAGCGTGATGTCTCTCTTACTGGTTTGAAGATTATCTCGGCTCCCAGGAGAATGGACTAGGATTTAACCCTAGTACAAGATGGGGTCATATGTGGCCACTTTTCTCATAGCGACGCCAAGATAGATAGTGGTGGTCATTACATCACCGGACTGCACCCTGGGCTTTTTCAAAAAGAACTCCCGATTGGTAAGACTACTGAAGAGGCTAACACCTTTGGTCGTGCGTTCTTTAAGAGAAACGGCCAATTTCCTGCTAAGGATTTTAGAACTCCAGGCTGGTCTCATTAGAGTCCTACATAATGGTGTCCTCGTATCACCGAATACATTTTGCAAGAGAACCAAGAAGACCTGCAAAAGTTTGGTCTTTATGCGTCCATCAGAGCGACCTAATTCGGGTTGATCAATAACTCCCACCAGTTCTTTGGTATTTTGGAGTTGTATAATCCTACGACCCGTACTTTCTTTACTCCTAATGGAGAGATAGGGATTGCTCTTCACGAGATGGAAGAAGTCTCCGGGCTACCAAATAGGAATTATCTGTATGAGGAGTATATCCCAGGTCAACGGGAGTTAGTTGCTCTAGAGAAGGAGCAACCCCAAGTAGTAGAGACCTTCTGGGAGTTATTGTGTCATTACCACATTTGTATGAATGTGGAAGGACGGCTCAATAAGAAGGGTGAGAGACTCCTTAGCCATAACATTTGGGCCCGATATCTCTTTAAGAACTTGGAGCATAAAAATAACCCCGTGGTTCCCTTGGGTCCTTGCGACACGAGTGAATTGTCGTGACGGGTACTTACTTAACCTCCCATGCATCGGGTATCGGACTCAGATGAACAAGGTTACCCTATTGGTACCACCTTTGAGAGTTACTTCTTTCAAGGTGGAGAGCCTATTTCTTCTAAGGCGTTGCTGGTAGGATATCTCATGTTGTGGCTTCATCAAGTCGTTGTTGTTTCTCGAAGTTTCGACTTGTTGCATATGGAAGTGGTGTTCCCTACCGTATGTTTAGTGCACGGGCATTCTTATGCCCTTCTTCCTGCCATGATCTCCCGCATTCATTATGGATTGTGGAGTTTATGTTACCAATTTTGTCGAGGTAACGAGAACCCAAAGGTTTATTTCATGGCCTGGGTTATCCTACATTGTTCGACTCTTATGGGCACGCCTTCTGCTCGTATAGAGGGTGAAGTCATTCCCTTCATTCAAAGGTTGGAGAATTTAGACTAGGAGCACCATTACTTGGCCTTGGTACGGCGTATTCTTCGCGACCACAAGAGATGGGAATTCAATCGTTGTTTCCCTCATTTCCCCGGAACCAGCTATGGATAAGCCATCGTGGATGCATCAAATGGTCGGGGTTATTCTTCTCTATCACTTGGCTGCTTCATGTGGCTTATAACCATTCGTCCCGGGTATCATGTTTATCGTTTCGGCCTAGTATGCGTGTTGGAGCCCTACCTGCCTTGTCGCTTCGCTCGCCAATTCGGCTACACTCAGTTGTATGTTGGTAATCCCAATACTCAATTGATATCTGAGGGTTGTAGCTTAATCATTGGGGCCAGAGCTTGGTATTGGATTATTGCTGGTGGCACAAGTGCTCGTTTCTTGTTTCCACCAAAAAATCCACAGCTTCAGACTACACTTGCTTATTGCAAGTGGCATTGCATGGCAAACGCAGCAGTTCCCAACTTCAATGTAAATTCTTCGGGGTTGTGTTACATCCGACGCCGCTACAGATCCGGAAATGCTTCTAGGCGAAGCCGTATACCAGGGCTCAAAGAGTTCTTACATGCTGAAGAGAGTGCTGGGGTAAAGGAAATCACTCCTCCTAGCCCTCATGAGACTCAGGAAGAGATAGATGCGGCTCTAAATGAGAGTGTATCTCATAGATCTCCTCATGTTGACGAGTACGGGAGCCACATGCCTGCTGCTTCCGATGTTAGAGGCGCTCTTAGAGATGGAGCAAATCTTGGTGGATTTGAGGATTTTGCCTCCATGGACGAGCCTTGCGAGTCTGCTCCACGTGGGTCTACTGCTGAAGGCTCTCATCGACAATCCTTAGTTCTCGAAGAACCACATCCCGACCAAGGGATTACCGGTATGCTAGCTTTGACTTGTCTTAATTTTGACTTGTTTCCCTCTGATACTTCTTATTCAGAACAAACTGCAGAAGAAGAGGCCCCCCGACAAGTGGGGGAAAAGTCTAAGGAAATCGGGCGAATGCGTAAGTCTAAACGCATCGCCAAAAAACTAAGGCGTAATATTTCTCCGCCCATGACTCCTTTGATAGAGTCACTCGGTGTTGAGACGGATTCAGAACTTGAAGATGATATTCCTTTAGCTCGACTCTGCTCTGGACTGCGTTTGGCGCCGAGTACTCACATCGAAGATGCTCCCATCGATCCTGGTAAGATAGAGGTATAGTCATTTACCTTTCTCGATTTCTAAGATACTAACGACTTTGTTTGCCGTGCTTAGTTGTTTCCACAGATTCCACTACCTTTACCGATGCAGGTATTGAGGCGAGACCGACTTCTGATGACCCTGCTAAAAGTAGGACACCTCCAAGTTCAGCTATGGAATCAGGCACAGCTGATAATCCAACTGTTGACCCTAAGGAAGCTGAGGAAAATGAATCTGCTCTAACCACCATAGCTGAAGCTGAAGCCACTACGAATACAAGTGTTGTGTCTACCAGTTCCATTATGACGATCAAGACTTGCGTCTTACCAAGTACCGCAGTCGCTGCTACTTTTACCACTACTGCAATAGTTGCTACAACTACTGACTCTCCCACCGTGTGCCATGCGCCGCTAGTCATCACAGTAGCTAGAGTTTCTTCTGCCGCTACTTATGCAACAGTATCCTCTAGTAGCACACATGGTTCTCCTCCATCTTCGGTGAGAAATTTCACCGTATCAAAAATATCAGAAAACTTTCTCAGCATCCTGCGAGAATCTTCCGTTCAATTTTTGGACCATGGAGGGAATTTTGTAGATGTTAAAGAGGTGCTGGTGCCTTTCTTGGACTTGATGAAGAGTTTGACCTCTGACCTTGCAGTATTACCGTATTGGTTGCACCTGACCAAGGTTGAAAATCTTTTCAATCAATGGCAAAATCGTCGGTCTCGATCTCTTTACCCTTTCGCTGAGGAACGGGCCATGCAAACTATGCGGCAAAGGGATGACTCCTTATTTGAACTTAACCATCAATTGCTTGAGTCTAAGCAACGGATTAAGGAGTTCAAAGAGATCGAAGAGAATTTTTCCCGAGAGGGTAGAAAGGTTGCAAACACTGAACTTCAAAAGCAATGTAAGGTCGACCATCTTCAAGCTCAAATCAAGGCTCTTCACACCCAACTGGTAGAGGCTGAAGCTGAATTAACAGGCATGACGGATATGAAGCAGACATTGGCTTCAAAACAAATGCAGCATCAACCCTTGCTTCAAGTTGAAATTGATCGAATGGAGCAGCTAAAAAAAGCTGCAAACGACATGAGCGTCTATTCCAATGAGGAGCTGCGTAGACACGCTTTGGCTGATGTTGAGGTAGAAAATCAGGAATCCATAGCTAAACTCGCTGAGGAAATTCGTCAGATTGCTGGGTCCATTTAGTTCCCTTTTTTTATCGGACTTTTGTAACCCTTTTCTTCACATGTTTTCTTTTTATAAGTAGAATTTCGGATGTCTTTGTTCACTAACTCTACTTTGCACCTCGATGCGTAATCTAATGCCAAAGTTCACGAATTTCATTGTTTTGTGATTTATGATTTGAAGTACGAACCTTGTTACTTTGATATGAGGTTGGATTCAAATTCCAATTCGTATTTGACATAACGAAGATCTAAACTCGTTCAATTAATTCTCAGCATTTGAACCCAATTATCGGAATGACCTTCGTGAAAGACGAGGTTCAAAGCCGATTTCAATAGAGTTCTCAATATTTGAGTAAAATTCAAGGAACGATCTTCATTGAAGACGAGGTTCAGATCCAATTTTGCTCAAGTCTCAATACTCGAGTTAGCTAGAGGAATGACCTTCGTCGAAGACGAGGTTCGGATTCCAAATTCGCTCAAGTTTCAACACTTGAGTATAATTACAGGAACGACCATCATTGAGGATGAGGTTCGGATCCTAAATTCGATCAAGTTTCAACACTTGAGTATAATTAAAGGAACGACCTTCGTCGAGGACGTGGTTTGGATCCCAAATTCGATCAAGTTTCAACACTTGAGTCCAATAGAGGGATGACCTTCGTCGAGGACGAGGTTCGAATCCACATTTAATCGAGTTTCAATACTTAAATCTAGTTTGAAACAGCGATCCTCGTTATTCTTGACTTAGGAACAAGAATAAATCTCGTTGAAGGACGTGGCAACTTTTAACAGTTCCAAGACTGTTGATCCATAAGAATCCGTTGTTTCATCTCGTCAACGTTAAGTCTTGAGTACTTAATGTGTCGTTTCGAGCCACATTTTCTTTGGCGTTAATTATGAACGCAATTGATTACGCCGCTTCGTTCTCAGCACCTTTTGGTGATTCGGTGCTTAGGGATTCGTGTAACGCATCCCAGCCACTTGGTTGGCTCTTTCTCCTATAAATAGGCAGTCACTTTTCGAGAGGATCCATCTTCCTCTTCTGTACCTTGTTTCCAAAATGATTCAGAAGAAACGAACCATTTTAAGACTTCCACCTTTGCTTCCTATTAAACTCCAAGCTCCAATGATCGTCGCCGGTGAGGTAGGCAAAGTTGATGACTTTGTCACTTCAGGTAACTCTTCTGACCAGATCCCTGATCTCTTGGTCTTTATAGTAACTCTTTCATTTGAGGATTTCTCAGTGTTCTAGAGTCGAAATCAGGATATATTTTGACAACTTGTTGGACTTTAGAATGTAATCTTGAAGAGATATCTTAAATTCAAATATGCTTGCTGTTTTGACATGCCATGTACCCCCAAGCATGCAGTCCCTTTGCTAGACTTCGGTCTATGCGGCAGCTTCACAGGCTTAGTGAAGTGCTTCTTTTAGGAGTCAGCAATAATGTTAGTGTCGTCTTCACGTTCTGCGGAGATGGGTGAAGTGCTGATCCTATGCTCAGAGCTTGTGGTGTTTCAATTAGTAGTCAGTTTACCCAAGTATGTAAATGTGTGCTACAAGCACCAAAGTTAAAAGTTGGGTATGGGGAAGACTTCATGCCCAGGAACGGAAGATGGAACTTCAACAACAAGACAGCGCGTTTACTGCGGATGAGGCTCGTAGTGCAATCTCGAAGGTCGTCAAAAACTTGTAACTGAACTTCGTACTGTAGTCCGAATGTTGTCAAAAGAACTTGTAATCGAACCTCGTATTGTAGTCCGAATATTGTCAAAAGAACTTGTAAGCGAACCTCGTATTGTAGCTGAAAGAACTTGTAACTAAACCTCGTATTGTAGTTCGAGTCTTCTATGTTCAATCTATGTACTTTGAGTTTCTGTATCTTCAATTATATATGAATAAAATTTATACTTTATCCACATATTGTTCTCTTGCATAACTGAAGCATTCTAAAATAGGATTTTTAGCAAACCCTCAGCTGTCAACGGACTTGAGTGGTCTTTACCAACTGCCATTTGAGTTGGACTAGCCATACTTTTCCCCTCAGTATGATGAGTTCTCAAAGAGTTTCTCTTAGACCTTAATGCTAAGATTTAACTTCTATCCTTAGTCACTTTTAGACCCCATATCAGATGCCTGATAACGAGGTTCAAAATATGACTAAGTATTAAGAACGAAGTTCGACGCATGGCAGACTCGTCGGGAAAACGAATGTGATTTTGTAAAAATGGCGACGTTAGGAATATCAAGTCGTTTAATGACTTACAATAAAGAAAACAAAGGCTTTTCACTTGGTAAACCAATGTTGGAAAACGCACGTCATTAGAGGAAAATGACAACGTTAGGAAAATCACATCATTCAGTGACTTTCGAAGTATAACGATGTTGGAAACGAAGGCACCTCACTTGGTAGGCCTAAGTTAGGAAAACGAACGTTATTTGGAAAAATGACGACGTTAGGAAAATCACATCATTCAGTGACTTTTAGAAGTATGACGATGTTGGAAACGAAGGAACATCACTTGGTAGGCCTAAGTTAGGAAAACGAACGTCATTTGGGAAAATGATGACGTTAGAAAAATCACATCGTTCAATGACTTTTAAAAGTATGACGATGTTGGAAACAAAGGCACATCACTTGGTAGGCCTAAGTTAGGAAAACGAACGTCATTTGGGAAAATGACGACGTTAGGAAAATCACATCGTTAAGTGACTTTTAAAAGTATGACGATGTTGGAAACAAAGGCATATCACTTGGTAGGCTAAGTTAGGAAAATGAACGTCATTTTGGAAAATGACGACGTTAGGAAAATCACATCGTTCAGTGACTTTTAAAAGTATGACGATGTTGGAAATGAAGGCACATCACTTGGTAGGCCTAAGTTAGGAAAACGAACGCCATTTGGGAAAATGACGACGTTAGGAAAATCACATCGTTCAGTGACTTTTAAAAGTATGACAATGTTGAAAACGAAGGCACATCACTTGGTAGGCCTAAGTTAGGAAAACGAACATCATTTGGAAAAATGTCGACGTTTGAGGAGAGCAACACATCACATAGTAGGTTACTATTAGAAGACCATCAGCCATCAGAGGTAGAATTAACACAATAATAGTCCCACTATCCTATTGACGAGAATTAGTGAAGGAAATTTGGAGGAGATGAAATAAAGAAATCATTACCTTTATTTGCTTCTTCTCCCGCGGCAAGGGGCAAGGTACATTTGATGATGAAGTCTACGGGTAATATTTCTTCGGAAATTTACCGTTGATAGGTATCATAAGTTTGTCGCCATCTTGGGTGATAAGATGATATGCTCCATTTGAGTAAACAGTTTCTACTACAAATGGCCCTTCCCACTTTCGCTCAAATTTTCCTTTCTTCTTGGAGTTCAAAATCATCGGGCGCCGAGCTGCAAGAACCAAGTCGCCTTTCTTAAATGTGCGGTATTTAACCTTCTTATCAAATACTCTGAAAATCCGAGCTTGATAAAGCTCAATGTGTTGCTGAGCCAATAGCCGCTTTTCATCAAGTGCTTCTAATTCTTCAAGACGTCGGCGATGACTCTCTTCCGTCGTCATACCAATTGCGAGTGCTATCCGCAAAGAGGGAATTTGGATTTCTAATGGTAATACGGCTTCACATCCGTATACCAAGGAATATGGTGTCGCTCCTGTCGGCGTTCGAACCGTTGTGCGATAAGCCCACCAACTCTGACCCAATTTCTCGTCCCAATCTCTTTTGTTCGTCGAAACCACTTTAGTGAGAATTCTGACTATGGTCTTGTTAAATGCTTCTGCTAACCCGTTAGCAGCAGGATTATAAGCCGTTGAAGCCAAATTCTTGATCTTGAATTTGTCACAGAATCGGGTGAAGGCTTAGCTAACGAATTAGGGCCCATTGTCATGAATGATACGTCTCGGAACGCCGTACCTATATACGATGTGATGTTTTAAGAATTTAACAATATCACTCGTTTTGACTTCTCTCATCGGGATTACTTAACCCATTTAGAAAAGTAATCAGTTATCGCCAAAATGAAGCGATGTCCTTTGGAAGAGGGTGGTGTCACTAGGCCAACAGTGTCTATTCCCCACGTTTTGAAAGGCCATGAAGTGGTTGAAGGATGAAGATGCTCGGGTGGTCGATGCATGTAATTAGCATGTATCTGACAAGCATAACATCATTCGGCATAAGCAACAACGTCTTGTACCATGTTAGGCCAAAAATAACCCAATCTGCATAGTCGGTCCCACAACTTAGGACCGGGCTGATGAGCTACGCAGATGCTGCCATGAGCCTCTTTAAGGGCTTCTTTTGCTTCTCTATTTGACAAACAGCGAAGCAAAAGTCCATCGTATGACTTTCGATACAAAATCTAGGATTGAGAATCATAGTAGAATCTAGGTGCTCGTCTACGAATATATTCTCTTTCTTTGATGTCTTCAGGCAATAAGCCGTATAAGACATAATTGATGATCGGAAATCACCAATCTTTAGGTTCGAGTGTTGAAGGTTCCGCTTCAACTACATTGATCTGCAGTGCATACTTCGATTTGAATAATTGTCTGCTTGTCACTGTGACCTGCTGGGTAGTTCTTTCGAGTAGAGCTAAGGTAGTCGCAAGTGATGCCAATGCATCAGCATAAGTATTCTTGAGACGGGGTATATGGTCAATGTAGAAGCCCTCAAAGGAATCAACCAATGCAATTGCTGCGGCATGGTAAGCAATGAGGCCTCATTCCTAACCTCATATTCTCCCTTCATTTGATTAACAATGAGTTGAGAATCACCGGATGCTTCTAAGTATTTCACCCCTAACTGTTTGGCTATATCCAAGCCAACTAACAAAGTATTGTATTCTACCACATTGTTAGAACACGGCTCTGTTAAAGAAACGGCGCGTGGGAGTATGTGGTTTTAGGGAGAGATAAAGACAACCCCCACTCCAGCTATAACCCGACCAGTAGATCTTGTCCTTACTGCACCATCGAAGTACAATTACCATACTTATTCTCTAGAGACGACGTTTGCTTCATATGTCTCATCAGGTATGTCCTGGTATAATTTGGCCTTTTCCTTTAGCGGATGATTAGCCATAAGGTCACAAATAGCTTGACCTTTCACTGTTTTTTGGGGTTTGAAGTGGATGTTATATTGGGAAAGCAACAAAGCCCACCTGGCGAGTCGTCAGTTTAATGCACTAGGCTGTATCATGAATACCCAAATAGGATTGACTTGAGAAATGACATGTATGGTTTGCCCAACAAAAGAATATCCCATTTTCTGAACTGTGAAGACCAGCGCCAAACATTCCTTCTCAATGAGAGGATAACGAGGTTCAGCACCCGATAGTATCCTACTGAGATAGTAGACGGCTTGTTCATAGCCATTTTCATCATCTTATGCCAAGAGTCCTACTAATGCATGATCTGTAGCCTGAATATATATGAAGAAAGGTTTACCTGACTTTGGTGCCACCAATATCGGTGGATTGGAGAGATATTGCTTAATCTCCTCGAACGCTTTCTAGCAAGCCTCGTCCCACATAAAGGATACTCCTTTCTTCATTAGTTTTGAGAATGGTTGGTATTTCCCGGATAGGTTAGAAATAAACCTGCGAATATACACCAATCGTCCTTGTAAGCCTCGAAGATCCTTAAGATTCCTGGGAGGTGGTAGCTCTTGGATGGCCTTGACTTTATCTGGGTCCAAACAAATTCAGTTAGCCGTGACTACGAACTCGAGAAATTTACCACTAGCCATTCCTAAGAATGACTTAGTTGGATTCATCTTGAGCTGGTGCCCCCGCATAAGATCAAACATTGTTTACAAGTCGTGTAAATGGTTTCCCTTGTCACGACTTTTGACAACTAAGTCATCAACGTAACATTCCACGGTCTTTCGTAGATGTTTTTGGAAGATAGAGGTCATAGCGCGTTGATAGGTGGTACCCGCATTTTTCAACCCAAAGGGCATTACTGTATAACAGTATATCCCTAAAGGTGTTCGAAAGGATGTATGCTTTTCATCATCTGGATACATTTTGATTTGGTTGTACCGTGAGAATCCATCCATAAAGGACATCCTCTAAAACCCACACGTATTGTCAATAATGACGTCCGTGATAGGTAACGGAAAATCATCTTTAGGACAAGCCAAATTCAAGTCATGGAAATCGATGCACACTCGAATCTTCCCATTCTTTTTTAGAACGGGGACAATGTTGGCCACCCAATCAGGATGTTGCTCTTCGCGGATAAATCCTGATTCGATGAGCTTTTTGACTTCAGCTTCAATTGCTTCCATGATTTGGGGCCGAAATCGCCTTTGCTGTTGTTTAACAGGCTTAATGTCTGGTTTGATATTTAATCGATGCATAGCCACTTAGGGATCAAGCTCAGGCATATCCTCATAGTTCCAAGTGAAGGCATCAATATACTCTCGGACTAAGGTAATGAGGTCTTCTTTCTCTTTTGGCGATAAACTATCACTTATGAATATGGGTTTTGGATTAATCTCATCTCCCATGTTCACCTGAATCACCTTGTCATCAGTAGGGGGTTCGCGTTGTTCAAAATGGTGTTCCTATTGTATACCGAGCTGTCGACTTAATGGATCGTCAAACAAAAGTAATTGATCATCTTCTTGATTCTCTATCAAAGACACTGAGGTCATGTTAGCCATGAGTACTTTGAATATAGCTCCTGTACTGGTATCAGATTCCCAGCAATTGGATTCGGAAGACGAGGTGAATGAATCATCATCTGACTCTCCTTTAGTCCCGAAACGCAGCATAAATAGTGGATATTCATAACCCAATCCATTACGAGTTTTGTGATAATAATCTTCTGGCTTTCCTTCCGGGACATACGTAGATCGTATTGGTGTCCGGATCCCTCTGCCAAAATTTAAGCCCTGTTTATGAATGAAATCATATCCCATATTCTTCATAAGCTTTCGAGTTGTTGGAGTAAAGTATGAGAATTGTGGATCTCTTTCCTCTTTCTCGAATTCCTCCAAAATGGTTTGCACCTTTCCGAAGATAATGTCTTTTTGACCGTTAACTTTAGCCGGTACTACAAAGACTACTTGTGAAGATTCAGTTTGTTGTCGATTTTTCACAAAAGACGACTGAATCGGCATGTACAAGTTTGATTCAGCATATAACTTGGATAGCGGATCCGCTATCACATCAGCGTTTGTACCTGGCATGTTAGGATTTAATTCCACACGCGAGAAGTAAGTTAAATCATTATTATTAAAGATAACTTCGCTGTCTTTATAGACAGTATCATTTACATCCAGATCTTAAAGACCGATTACGACGGGTTCTATGCCATTAAAAACAAGACCATGTTCGTACTCAGACTCGATGTCGGTTTCATTACTGCTATCTAGTTCTTCGATCAGTGGTACTTCAAATGGCTCACCATCAAGATAATGGATAGAATCAGTGAAATAATTCTCTACACCCTTGAATGGTTGCTTCTCTGCGACCACTGTTTTTACTTCATCACTCTCGCTTACATATTTCATGCATTGGTGTAGAGTGGATGGAACAATCAAATTGTTATGGATCCATGGTCGACCCAGTAACAAGTTATAAGATGTCTCTGCATCGATGACGTAGCAGGTAACGTCCGTCTTCAAGTCACTCATTTGACATTTGAGTTTGATCTTACCAAGGGGACGAGTATTAGAGGCATTGAAGCCATATATGGTAGTTCTCGTAGTTGATAAATGATACAGAAGAATTCTAAGGTGACGAACGAGTCGTAATGGAATGATGCTCAAAGCAAAACCAGGATCAATCTGAATTCTATCTACCCGAATAGAGCCGATGTACCCTGTGAAGTACAATGGTCTATCATGTTTCGGGTTCCTCACATGCATGTCTTCTTGAGAAAAGGTGATGCATGGCATTCTTCTTCGAAAAACTTGACAACATTGAGAACAAGCTTCTTCCAGCGTTGCTCCGGCTGGATTTGGTGGAAAATGAGTGAGGAAAGCCTCATTATCCGCCAATGCTTCACGGAGAGCTTCTCTCGTTGATCGAGATAAACATAGGAGCTCAAATAAGATAATCCTTGCTGGGATGTTGGCTAACTGAGCAAGCACATCAAACCGAAAAGGATCTTTCGAACTCTCCGGCGCATCTTTCCTGAGTGCTTTGTTGTAACGAAGTTCCTTAGGTTGAGTTTGCTCCGCTACTTCTTTCCCTGGTCTAGGTGGTGTAGCTGCTGTTTTAGAATATTTCTTCAAATACTCTTTTCCTCCGGGGTTTCCTGATACCTGTGCAGGCTGTGCAGCGAAGGCTGGCTGTTCATCCTCAGAACTGCTAAGTGACATAGTTTCAACCCCCTCATCTGGAACGGTTGAAACGACATTGCAAGTTCTTCACGTGGCTCTAGGCTTCTTTGAGTTTGTCGATGTCCACTGCTTGTCCATTAATAAGTTAGGATGAACCCACATCAATTCGCCCTTAGGAGTAGTGTAAGGGACCATCCCCTTCTCTTTCTTCTGATACAGGTCGAAGTTCACCACCCTCGCCTCCGCCTGAGGAATTGGTTGCACGCTATCTTGTATTTGTACTTCGGCGAAATCCCCAAATTGAAGTGAAACCATATTTGCAGACACCTTCTTTTGCTCAGCTTGAAGGGTCATCACACCTGCGTCTAATAAAGCTTGAATCTTGTCTTTCAGGATGTAACAAGCTTTAGTTGGATGATGCACCATCCTGTGGTACATGCAAAAGTTAGGATCATCAGTCCTTGATACTTCTGCATTCCGTTTTACCTCTGGCAGCTTGATCTTATTCATCTAGATTAAAGATGTAAGAATAGAGACCACATGTTCATCTTTGAAATCGTATTTCTTCTGAAAACGATTGTCGGATGTATTCCCTTTCTGCTTGGTGGAGGATTTCGGAGATGGAGTTGTCTCAATAGCTAAAGTGTCTTTCCCCTTTGATTGTTTCTGGGAATTATAGTTGCCTTTACCACCTCCCTTTTTAGGCTGGGATTCTTGAGGTTCTTCAGCACTTATCCTCTTAAGCATATTTTCCACTTGCTCTCCTTGCCAAACCAAATCCTTACATGAACAAGCCTCAACAGCGCCCATCTTGGATAAGATATTGATAGAAAGGTTGTTGCGGCACATTTCCACGAGAGTAGCTTCAAAAACTTGATCGCGTGAACGCAACGATCGATTTCTGAATCTCTTGATGAAGTCACTAACCAACTCCGTTTTCTTCTGTTTCTCGGACAATAATGTAGCCATAGACACTTCAGTGTCATCATCGAAGAATCGGGCTAAGAAAAGCCTCTCCAAATCTCTCCAGCTCTGGATTGATCCTGGCTCAAGTCTGCGAAACCACTCAAAAGCCACCCCTTTCAGAGTGCTAATGAATAATTGAGTCATAATAGGGTCATTAACCACTATATGATCGGTCTGTGCTTGGAAGTAATAAATATGTTGGGTAGGAGAAGCCTTGCCATCAAATTGCACCAAGTTGAGTGGTTTGAACTTCAGAGGATATGGGATCGCATCGCATTCACTTTGATAGGGTCTTGACACCCCCAACTCTTTGAAGTTTCCTTGAAGCTTCAGTGCGTCAAGTTGCTTCTGGAAATCCTCCCATTTCTAATCCCGTTCTTTCGTACGAGGATTAGATTCAGCTTCGAATGATTCAGAATGAATCTTCACAACCCTTTCTTCATCGTCTTCATCATAGCGATCTTCATCAACAGGTGAAGGTCTTCTACGTCTAGATCCTGAGGCTTGGGAATGAGTCTTCTTCTTCTTCTTTTCCTTCTCCTCATGGAGTCTCTCCACCATTGCTTCCAGGCGTCTGATGGACTCCTGCTACTTTAGGATGGTTGATTGTTGCTCTTCCAGCTGCCGCTAGATTTCTTCCTCTTTTCCTGTCATGTCAGCACTTGCTTGCTCACTTTGGTCAGTATTGGAGGGCTGAGAAGTAGCAATGGCTGAATTTTTAGGTTCTTCACCAACACCACCGGATAAACCCGCCAGTTTGCGGTAGTCTAATGGGATCATTGCCCCAGTACGAGAACGAGTATGTTGGTAAACGCCCTGGCTTTCAATAAGTTCCTCTCGTAATCCGGGAGATCTATCAAAATTGGAAGACTTCGAATCATCAGCTGAGATTTTGCTTTTACCCTTGCTGGCCATGTTGATCGTCACTTCAATGTGACGATTCTTGGGCGCTTGTTTCTTAGGACGAAAGTGTCTTCTTATTGATAATGAGACCATTGGAAATTCAGTCAATCGTTCGAAGACTAAAGATTTATGCGTCAACTCCCCACATGGACATTAGGAAAGCACCGTAGATATGAGCTTCTTACAGCAGCAATGTGACTGCATCTGATTCATGCTACGTTTGCGCATGAGATAATCCCGATGGTCACCATCTAGACAACCCCCAGTCAATTCTGTTGTCATGGCTTTACCCGAGCGAGACCCTCTAAATGATAGAGGTTGACGACCTTGGGTAAGTTGACAAACTCCGTCATTTGCACGATGAGGTTCATTGATAGGACGAGTTTGGTGAGTTCGTCTTCTCGGTCGGTTCTTAACTTGAGGTTCATTTTCTTGATGAACCTCTGTATGAACCTCTTGTTGATTTTGTTGAACCTCTTTTTGAGAATGAGGTTCGTGTTCTTAGTCTACTAGGGTACGAGGATGAGATCCGTCATTCGGACGTTCCTCATTCACCTGACCCTCGTCAGACTTGTTGACCTTAGGTTGATTAACCTTTGGTCGATAATGAAAACCGTCTAGCGAGACCAAATCTTGAGCCCTGCGACGAGCTTGGTTCTGACGCTGACGTTGTCGAGCGTGTCTTGACAATGGAATAACGGAAACCTTTGCTTCAGCCAGAACTGAGCGAGGTTCGTCATCCACAGCCAGAATTTGGCTGGTAGAAGCCGAAGTTCGGCTAGGGTGTTTAACAACCCATTTCTTAGCCTGACGGCTAGTTTCTGGAACCTCCTCTTTGAGGGGCTTGGACTTTTCCTCGAGACTAACTCGAGTTGAATCATCAGAAGCCACTTGGGCTGAAGTTTCATACGAGACTCGACGACACTTTCGTGCCTTCGTGGGACTAGACTTACTAGAGGAGAGGTACTCCTCGTATTTGGACTGGTCAAATTCGATGACCAGAGTCTCGACGTCCGTTCCCACTGTAATCTTATCTGATTGCGCCACCACCATCTCGTCGGAGAGAATAGCTGCTCCCACTGTGGTCGCCATCTTCTGTAGGGTCGAAAAATTGATGTTGGGAATGATTTTCTTGTTTTAAGAAATGGGTTTGATCACTTGGTATGAAACCCTTACAATCACTCACACTCTCTCTCGATTACAGAGGACGAGAAGATTAATTCAGCTTCTCTTTTGTTTAAGGTGGGTTCTAGGTAGCGAAAGGATGCTTCCCCCGATGCTTAAGTCGAGTTTGCCTCCCGTTGATGATCAGACCAAGATCACAAGAGCTTCTGACCTTTGTTAACCGGCTGGAATCAAGGTTCGTACTCCGGATCAATGTGCAGAAACTTTGATCTCTGATGCTTCTCTAAGTCCAAGCTTGAAAATCTCTAATTAATTGATAATCCACCAACCCCTTTCTCTGTAGCCATCGATGGCTATTTATAGGAGTTTGAGCACATAACCGATGTGCTATAATCGTGGAGTCGTGGGCGTAACTGATGTGCTAAACTTGTGGAGTCGTAGCGTAACTGACTCCTAGAATCTAGTCCACGTGGCTGACTGGGTCTTCGTGGCCGTTACATCCTCATTTAATATGGGTGACGAACTTCACTGTGTTGGAGAACCTCGTCCTTGATGTCGAGCCTCACCGTGTGGCGAGCCTCATCTTTGATGTCGAGCCTCACTACGTGGTGAGCCTTGTGAGCTTCTTTAATAATGAGCTTCGTCTTCACTGACGAGCTTTAAATCTAGTGACAAGCTTTGTTTTTATTGACAAACTTCACCTCCAATGATGAACTCTGAAACTCGTAACCAATGATGAGCTTTGAACCTCGTATTCAATGATGAGCTTCATCTTTGATAGCTAGAGTTCAACTCATGTCCAACGATGAGCTTCGAACTCTGTATCCACTAGTGAACCTCGAACCTCGTATCCAATGATGAGCTCCGAATTCCATATCCACTAGCGAACCTCGAACCTCGTATCTAATGACGAGCTCCGAGCCTCGTAGATCCGTTTCATTCAATAATGAGCTTTATCCTTCAATGTTGAGTTCTGCTGCATGGCGATTCTCGTTCTTGAGGTTAATCTTTTCTAAACAACGAATCTCGTTTCTGATTGAAAAGGGATTTGTTTCCCTAACCCTTCTTTTCACCTTTCGAATTTTGGTATTTTTTAATGCCTACAGCAAGCTTGCCTGAACATTCAAGCAGCTCTTAAACTCGCATGCAAGCCTGTCAGCCCTGCCTGAACAGCGCAAGGGGCTACTTTCTTATGGGAGTGGGCCCACCCACTTCCCACGTCCTAGGTAATGAGGCATGACTCCCATCCCCCTTATAGTGGTCACATCTCATAGCTATAGGGGGAGTATGCTACTTCTTACTCCTATTAGTGGTCACATCCTACAAATCAATGGATGCCCATGCCTTCCCTTACCTATTTATAAGACCCCTTTGCTAACATGAAAGGGGTTCAGCTAACAATTTGGTTGAGAAGCTTGGCATTTTCAAGACTCTTCAACATAGGCTGGATTATTTGGAGATTTTCTCTTAAGGCACTTGACTTCTTCTTTTTGGCGACTTGCTAATTGGTTCCCTCAAGGCTCTTCAAATAGAGATCTTCATTGGCTTGCTTGGTACAACCTTTCTAGCTCTTTACTTGGATTGTTAAAGTAGACTTAACCTGAACTCTCAGATTTGAGACTCGTTAGCTCTTTAAAAACTCTTGCATTGTAGCCCTCTCTAAGCTTTCGGCCTTTATACTCATCAAGCTCGTGTATAATCGAAGTCAATCACACAAGAGATTCTACTGCGTACTGAAGTTCAACCGCAATTTCGATCAGAACGTACAAGGGAAGCAAACCCAACGCAAGCATTTAAGGGAGGCATCTAATCGCTTCCGAAGAACCCACGTTAAACAAGAAGATCATTCTCTTCACTTCTATTGTAATTTTGATTTCTTAATTTATAATAAGTCATTCTTATCAATACAAATCTCCCTCCCTTTTGGAAGGAATCAACTTTACTACCCCACAACCCTGTGCTTGACTTTCTTGTCAAAAGCCTTGGATATTCAGGCTTGATAGAGCTCAATATGCTGTTAAGCTTCAAACCGCTTTTCATCTAACACCTCGAGCTCTTTAAGACGTCGTTAATGACTTTCTTAAGTAGTCATCCCTGTTGCAAGTGTGATACATAGGGACGAGATTTAGATTTCTAAAAGGAATACGGCTTCACAACCGTATACCAAAGAGTAAGGTGTGGCGCCCGTGAAGTGTGGACTATAGTGCAATACGTCCATAAAGTTTCACCAAGTTTCTCAACCCAATCATGCTTGCTGGTGGATGTTAGCTTTGTTAAGATTTTAACAATTGTCTTGTTCTCAAAGCTTTAGCTTGTCCGTCTGCTGTTGTATTGTAGGCAGTGCACGTCAGGTTCGAGATTCTGAACTTATCACAGAACCTGGTAAATGCATGACTAACAAATTATGGCCCATTATCATGAATGATACATCTTGGGATGTCGTATCTATAAATGAGGTGATGCTTTATGAATTTGACCACATCATTGATTTTGACTTCTCTCAAGGGAATGGCTTCAACACATTTAGAAAAGTAATCGGTTATCGCTAGGATGAAATGATGATATTTTGCTGATAGCGGAGATATCGGTCCGACAAATCACCCATGTCTTGAATGTGTTAGACCCTAGAGGGAGGTGATTAGGGTCTTATGCTAATCTAATCCCAATTAAAAGCTAATTAAAATAATGTTGATCAATTTGATCTTGCAAGAAGAAATATGATATGGATATGAACAATAATGATGAATAAAATATACGCTAAGCAAAACACAAACACACGATATGTTTACGAGGTTCGGTCACCACGACCTACGTCCCCGCTCCTCACCTCGAGGAGATATCCACTATCACAATCCGGTTTGGAAGTCGGAACTTCTACACACTCGGTTTACAAGATCACCGAAAACTCTCACATACACAAACACTATGCAATCACACTTTACACACTAAGTGTAGGAACCTACCCTGTGTCCTCCTCCTCAAGTGCTCGATTACTACCTCTCCTAGGTTCATCAATCGACGCCACTCCTATTGGATTCGACCCCGTGTCTCGCCTCACACTTCTCTCGGTGTACAAGTGTATTACAAGTGATTCTCACAAATAAAAGTTAAATACAATGATTTGTTCTCAAATAACAAATGAGAACACAATGAAGCTCACACTCACTAAATCACACCCCACAACCCACACTATATGGTATGAAAATATCAAGCTCAATAAGTGTGTGTGATAACATTGAATGAAACTCAATAAATATAGCTAAATGAAATGAAAAATAAAATAATAAGCTATATAAGAGTTTAGAAGACTTCTCAAACAAGAAGAACAGTAGATGATGATCCCAATGGGATTTGAAGGCCACTTCTTGTTGTAGAAAAACTTCTCTTGAAAACGGATTGATGAAATCAACTTTAAACAGCTCTTAAACACAATTAATATTTTGTTAAACACCAAACTTAGATTTCTTGGATCTATAGAAGAAGAGCAGCAATGAGGTATATATAGCACCCCAATACAACAGCAAAAACATGAGTAAAAGACCAAAAAACCAGTTTGAAAATAGCTGTACAAAACTAGCCGTTGTTGAGTTCTGACAGTTCGGCGGGCGGCCCGGCCCGGGGCCCCCCAAGCTCAAAAACTCAAGGAATAGGAATTTAACCGAAAAAGTCTCTGGAGGTCTCTCGGTCGACCGGTGCGGTCGACCGCGAGCAGCTCAGGAAAATACAACTGTCGGTCGACCGCACCGGTCGACCGAAAACTGACATATGGCATATTGACAGGTTTTGGGGCTGTTTTGAAAAATCATTAAAAATATCAAATCAAATCCAAAAATAGTGAAACTTTAGGGAAAGTTTCTAAATAATGAAATAAACATGTTTGAAAAGGAATTTTTGGAAAATCAATTTTCGTTTGTGAAAACTCCCTGTTTGAAAAGTGTTCAGAAAACCTGTTTTTCGTGAACATGAAAATTGACATGAAGCTTGTAAATATGTATATATATATTGAGCATGTATTATATGTATATAATGAAGTATGAAAGAGCTGTAATCATGAGATAAAAGATATCTTAACAATGTTTGATGAAAAATCATTTATATGATGGAAAACGTCAAAAACCGTGTTAAGTGTACATATATTGAGCTTAGATATAATCATACAATATATGTAAGTAAACCAAACATATACCTAGGTAAATCCACACATATGAACTTGAATCTTTAACGCTTGACTAAAGTGTGTTGAAATACCTGAAAAGAGAAACATAAACACAAAACACTAGAGAACTTATTAGTAATAAATTGTTTGCCAAATTATCATCAAAACTATAGGGTCAACAGAATGGTCATGAAGTTGTTGTCAGATGCAAGTCTTCTAGTGGTTGATGCATATAATTGGTGTGGATCTGACACGCATCGCAACGTCTTGCATAAGCTACAATGTCACTGATCATCTTGGGCTAGTAATATCCCATTCTTCGCAAGCGATCCCAGAGCTTAGGTCTGGGATGGTGGGCTCCACAGGTATCATCATGGGCTTTCTTAAGGGCATCTAGCGCTTCTTTTCTGGATAGACATAGTAGTAGCGTGTCGTCATATAACCTATGATAAAGTGTCTTTGTTGTCGAGTCTTAGTAAAACCTTGGCGTACGTCTACGAACAGACTCTCGCGCTCTTTAACATCTTCGGGGAGTATGCCGTATAAGACGTAATCAATGAGGGAAAATGCTAGTCTCTCAGTTTGAGTAGATCTGTAGTTTACAGAGTTGCATTCACTTCCAGAGCATACTTTGGTCGAAAGAGTTGCCGACTTGAGATAGTGATATGTTGACTGGTCCCTGGTAGTTAGGCCAGAGTGGCTGCAAGTGACACCAACACATCTGAGTGTGTATTCTTGTAACACGACATGTAATTAATGTAAAAGTTTTCAAATGACTCGGCTAATTTGATAGCCGCTTTATGATAAGGAATCAAGTCGTCATTCCTGACCTCGTATCCCTTGTCATCTGATTGATGATGAGCTTAGAGTCACCATATGCTTTGAGATGTTCTACCCACAGTTCCTTAGCAAGGTCAAGTCCAATGAGCAAGGTATTGTACTCAGCCACATTATTGGAACATGGCTCTATTAAAGAGAAGGCTCAGGGTAATACAAGATTTTGGGGAGAGATCAATACGGTCCCCACTCCTGCGATGATTGTCCCTTTTGGGCCTGCCCAGGATGCACCATCAAAGAATAACTAACAGACTTCCTTCTGTGACGTTGCATTGACTTCATGGATTTCATCCGGCATATCTTCGAATAAGTCAGTCTTCCATTCTAGCGGATGACTGGGCATGAGATCACAAATGGCTTGCCCTTTAACGGACCTCTGTAGCATGAAGTATATATCATATTAGGACAACAAAAATACCCATCTTGCCAGGCGCTAATTTAACGACCCAAGCTGTGTCATGAAGACTCGGATGGGATTAACCCGGGAGATGACATGTATGATTTGGCCGACCAAGTAATGTTGCATTTTCTGAATCGCGAACACTAGGGCCAAACATTCTTTTTCAACTATAGGATACCGATGTTCAAGCTCCAGTTAGGGTTCTATTCAAGTAGTAGATAGCTTGCTCATGACCATCGTCATCATCTTATGCTAACAGAGTACCTAAAGAGTGTTCTATTGCCCGCACATAGATTAGGAAGGGTTTCCCTGAGACTGGAACCACCAAAACTGGTGGGTTTGAGAGAAAGGTTTTGATCTCATTGAATGCTTTCTGGCAAGTTTCGTCCTAGACAAAAGACACCCTTCTTCATCAATTTTGTGAAGGGATGGTATTTAGCCGAAAGATTGCAATGAATCTATGGATGTAGTACAGACGTCCTTTCAGCCCTCTCAGTTCTTTAAGATTCCTAAGTGGCTGCAACTCCTGGTTAGCTCGCACTTTGTTGGGATCTATATGAATCACCTTTGTTGTGACGATAAATCCAAGGAACTAGCCACTCGACATCCCCAAAATGATTTTGTAGGATCCATTTTCAATTGATGAGCTCGCATTCATTTCGAAAAATTATGCTCGTGTTGTGTTGGTAAGTTGTGCCTGCATTCTTGAGTCTGAAGGGCATTACTGTGTAGCAATATATTCCTAACGGAGTCCTGAACAAGATAAGTTTCTCGTCTTTAGGTTACATTTTGATTTGATTATACCCTAAAAATTTGTCCATAAAGAACATTCTTTCAAACCCACATGTATTATCAATAATGACATCAGTGATGGGTAAAGAAAATTCGTCCTTCGAACATGCAGCATTAAGATCTCTGAAGTCGATGCAGATATGAATATTTTCCTTCTTCTTTAAGACTGGAACAATGTTGGCCACCCAGTCTGGATGTTGTTCTTCTCTGATAAAGTCTAAATCGATCAGCTTCTTCATTTCAACTTCGATTGCCTCTATGATTTTTAGACCAAACTGTTTTTGCTGTTGTTTAACTGGTTTAGCACCCGGTTTGATGTTGAGGCGATGCATGATAACTTGTGAGTCAAAGTCAGGCATATCCTTGTAATTCCAGACGAAGACATCAACATATTCCCGGATGAGAGATATAAGGTCTTCTTTCTCCTAGGGAGGTAGGTTATCACTTATAAATATGGGTTTGGGGTTAGCCTCATCTCCCATATTTATCTAAAGTACTTTATCCTCAGTGGCTGGTTCACGTTGTTCAAACCAACCTCTCCATTGAGTACTTACATGTCGGTCCCATGCTTCATCATAAAGCGGAACCTGATCGTCTACTCTGATTGCGGTGGGATCAATTGTAGCCATGTTGACTGTGAGATTTTTGAACATAGCCCCTATGCTAACATCTGAATCCCACATTGAGGATGCTAATGATGAATCTGTAGAGTGAACCTCTTCGAGAACTTTTCTAGCATCACCATATTGTTCTAATGAAGGGGAGATGTAAACTAGACCTCTCCTGGTTTTATGATAATAATCATCGGAGTTTCCTTTAGGAACGAAGGGTCGTAATGGAGTTCTTCGTCATTTATCAAAATTCAAACCCTCATTGCGAGAGAAGTCATAGCCTATATTCTCCATCATACGTCGTGGCATTTGTCCATAGTGCAAGAATTGAGGAACGGTCTCATCTTCTTCAGAATTGTCACAAAGTGTATGCAAAGGTTGATCTACCCTTCCAAAGATAATATCTCCCTGATTACTATCTTGGGCTGGTACAATAAAGAAAGTTCAGGTCGACTCGACCGTTTGTTTATTTGTTACAAACAACGAATGCACAGGCAAGTGTAAGGAAGAGTTAGTATACAAACCTAAAACTGGGTCACTAGACTTGTCAGTACTGGTTTCAGGTGATAGAGACTCTGAATCAACAGACGACATGTAAACAAATTCACAATCTTTATTCAGAACAATTTTGCATACTTCATCAGCATTACATACATTGGGGCTTTCATAGCCGGTTACAATGAGTTCAATATCATTCCAGATAAGACCATTGTCATACTCGGACTCACTATCGATCTTATTGCCACTTTCAGGTTCCTCAACCGGTGGTTCTTCCTCCGATTCATAGTCCTGATAAAACAAAGACTCAGTGAAATAGTTCTCAATCCCTTTAAAGGGTCGCTTTTCTGCAAACACTATCTTCACCTGACTGTAATCATCCACATATTTCATACATTCATATAGTGTGGACGAGACAATTAGGTTGCTATGGATCCATGTCCGACCCAATATCATGTTATAGGAGGGTTCTGCATCAATTACGTAGTAGGTCACCTCTGTCTATAGGTCGCCCATTTAGCATTTGAAGCGGACTTTTCCCAACGGACGGGTTCCAGTGGCATTAAAGCCGAAGATGGTTGTGCTTGTTGCCGACAAGTATCTTCAAGGTACCTCAAGTGTTGAATGAACTTTAGGGGAATAATGCTCAGTGCAGACTCTGGATCCACTTGGATTCTATCTACTCTAGCGGAGCAAATGTACCCGGTGAAGTATAGTAGCCGTCGTGTGTCGTACTCTGTGGGGAGTGTAAAATTTGATTTCTTCCGAAGGGGGGGGGGAGAGATTTGTATTGATAAGAATAACTTATTACAAATCAAGAAATCAAATTACAACAGAAGTGAAGAGAATGCTCTTCTTTTTTAGCGTGGGTTCTTCAGTAGCGATAGGATGCCTCTCTCGAATGCTTGCGTCGAGTTTGCTTCCCTTGGATGATCCGATCAAAGTTACAGTTGAGCTTCGGTACGCAGTAGAAGCTCTTGTGTTATTGAGTTCGATTATACCTGAGCTTGATGAGTATCAAGGCCGAAAGATTAGAAAGGGCTTCAATGTAAGAGTTTGTAGACAGCTAATGAGTCTCAAATTTGAGAGTTCAGATTGAGTCTACTTTAATAATCCAAGCAAAGTGCTAGGAAGGTTCTACCAAGCAAGCCAATGAGAGCCTTGAGAGAAAGTCTCTGAATGATCCAGCCTCTGGTTGAAGAGTCTTGAAAATGCCAAGCCTCTCAACTAAATTGTTAGTTGAACCAACCCCTTTTCGCGTTGACAAATGGGTCCTATAAATAGACAAGGGATGACATGAGATTAAGAAAATAATAATCAACAATAAATATATATAAAGCTAGAGATTGCGTTTAGCAAAACTTCTCTGAAAAATAATAGTGATGGAGATGTGAGATTGAAGCTCAAAAAGAAATAAAATGATCTCCTCTTCTTGTGAAACTTTCTTCACATAAAGACACTTGAAAACAAACTTAAAACACACTTAAACAAACTTGTAAATATGATTAAAACCTTTCTTAGTAACACATAAATGTTGAGACTGAAGGGGTATTTATAGGTTCACAAAAAAAAGCCTAAAAACCAAGAAATACCAAGGAAAAAGACAAAATCCCAAAAAATCAGCAAAGCTGGAAAACTAGCCGTTACAGTGCCATTAGTCGACTGATGGTACTGTTTAGTTGACTGATAAGCTGACCGTTAGAGGCCGCTCATACTTCATTGGTTGACTGATGAATTTATCAGTCGATTGAGCAGAAACAATCGGTCTTTCCAGCGCATTTCTTCGGTCGACTGATGGTACTCATCAATCGACTGATAACATGCTCGGAAACATATATGCACAGTAAAATTGGACTTTGAAGTGGGTTTAAAAATAGCAAATAAATTCCAAAAAATTATAAAACTTTAGAAAATATTTATAAATATGAAAATAAACATGTTACAAAAAAAAAATTCAAATTACATTTTCTATTTATGAAAACTCATCATTTTGCAAAATTAATCAAAATACAAAATCTAAAAACACTTGATTTTGACAAAATGATTTCAAACAAGTTTAAAACTTCTTTTGAATGGATTAATAGACTGTATATAAGATATAATCGAGTCTTTTAACTCGTAAACACATATTATGCAAACTTTTAAAAATATGAAAATGGTAAAGATGATTTCATTAATTTGAAATTGTTAAAGCTTGATTTTAATAAAATCATTTCAAGCACGTATAAACACGAAACAAATATGTGTGTGTATATAGCTATATCCATTTGTTTCATATTTATGTGGCTAAACTTGAAAGAAATAAAACGTAAACTATGTGTGTGTATAATTTGAGCTCTAAGTATAAACACACAAAGTATAAACATACTAAACTAATTGATATACCCAAGCTAAATGATCTCATGACGCTTGATCTTGGGCAATCCTCCTCTTTGTAGTATGGATGAAGCAATATTGTGTCTTGTACTTGAATGCATCGTGCTCCATTACAATTTCCTTCCACTCTCCAATGAATATGATCGTGTAGGCACAATCCAACCAACCTCCAATTGAGGATATTTGTGTAAAATACCTAACAAGTAAATATAAACACTCGACAAACGTGAGACATAACAAACTCCCCCTTTTTGATGATGACAAACAATCTACACAAAAGAGTAATAAAATATGCATGATACCAAATGAATATACAATTTGTAACGCTCATGCATAAAACCAATAGAAAACAAAAACTAAGAATTTACTCACAATATACTTGTTTCTCCCCCTTTGTCAATATCAAAATGGGGAAACAATAAGAATGAAGAGAGTGAAAGCTCCCCCTACAAATAAGCATAGGTGAGTATAAAAAAATATGGGGAAAAAGTTTTCCCTATCAGAATGTCATAAAGCATAAAAAATAATAATAAGGCATGTATGTAAGTAGACATAGATATAAAAACACACTAATCACAACTCACGTACAAAGTGACAAGAGAACACATAAAGATATATCATTATAAAAATGGTGTCTCTATACATAGATTTTTTTAAAATAAATCTTAAATAAAAGTTAATGCATAAAAACAATTTAATTAAAGTTGAAATTTAGTGAAAACAAATCTCCAAATGCAATAAAAATGATGATCCAAACATCATATAGAAATATTCATGAAAGAAAACCCATAAAGGAGAATTATGAAAATGCATGAATAAATAATATTAAATAAAATTCATGAATTAATTTATGAAAATTCATGAAATAAAAGTTCATAAAAATCATGAAAAAACCATAAATTTATGAGATGATTTGAAATCCAAACGTAGGTCAAAAAATATATGCCAACATCATTTTTTGAAGGAGATAAGAAATGATTAAGCAAATATTTGAATCAAAAGATAAGCATGCACAAATTACCTCTTATAAACAATCTCTTGGCAAAGAGGTTAGATAAAGATGTCCGCTAATAGAAATTCTTAATCAATATAAATAATGGACACATCTTTCCTACCTATATAAAAATAATGTTGAAACATTTATGTGTTTCATCCATAAAGATCAAAAAGAATTATGCTTAGAATGAAATAACCCAAGATCTATTATACCATTTTTGACAAGAATATTTGAAAAGTGAGCATACCAAGCTATTTGAATTTGTTTCATCTCATACAAAAGCTTTTAGCACCAGGTAAACATGATGAAGAATAAATCTTCGGGGGATTGCTCAACATAAACCTCTTTATTAAAAAAAATTTAAAAGGACATTTCAAACATGCATTTGAAATAGTTTGAAATCTTCAAAACTTGCAAATGCTAAAAACATATAAGAATTTGACTCTATCCTTGCAACTAGTGTAAAGGATTCATCACAATCAACATCCTCAAAGTTAAAATCAACAAAAATTATAATGTGTAATAAAAACAAAAGTATTGATCAATAAACATATTCAAAGAAAATTAAGTTTTTCAAAATACGTTTTTTCCAAAACAAGAAATGAAAAATAAGAACTCTAAAAATCTTGATTTTAAAATCAAAACGACTTTGGCTCCCAAATACTCTTGGTGTCGAAGAGTTTAGAGACATGACCCCTATCAATAAAGCTCAATGCCCTTGGGTTATGACCCCATTTGGGTGCATTTAGTGCATGTGATCGGTCATAATAATAATTGTGCAAATGATCCTTTCTATTACAATAAGTGTAATGAAAAGGATGCATTTGTTTATTTTGACCATATGAATATGCATGAGAAACATTTGCAAACAAATGTGATCTTTTAGATTCATTTTGCAAATGTGAAACTTTTTCTAAATCAAAATAAAATTTGTCCAAATGACCAAAACGATCACAAAAATCACATTTAAATACATTCTCATTCTTATGATTAACATTTGGTGCATGTGAGTGACAATGTGTATAAGTGTGAGATGAAGAAACTTAATGAGATGCACAAGGAACATTAATATTAGACTTAGTAGATTTTTGTGCATTATAGCTAAACTTAGCTAAATGACATTTACGACCGCAAATAGTACACTTCAAATTTTTGCTATATATGTGTCCATAGTGAGTGGATGATTTTGAGCTATTTTGCGCATGACTTAACACACATAATCACAAACTTTTTATGGTTGTTAATGCATTTGGTTAGAGTTGAATCTAAAGAGAAAATACAGTTTTTAACATTATTCAACTCATCATTAGGCACATTAGCATTAACACTAGAAGTAGAGCAAACATGATTATCCTTAAATGAATTAAATTTATTTCTAATAGTTACTACTTCTAGCATGGCATCATTTTTATCATGGGACAAACTAGCAATTTTTTAGCTCAAATTATCATTTTCCAAACTTAACTTATCATTGATGTCTTTAATAATTTTATTTTTCTTAACAATGATATCAAACTTGGATGCTAGCAACTCATGATCGGATTTTAAATTCACATGCTTTCTTTTTAAATCTATAAAGTTTTTATGCAACTTGTTGTAGGCATGCATCAACCTATCATAAGCACAAGCGAGTTCATTAATAGAAAGTTCACTTTCAAAATCGGACTCGCATACCTCACTAGGGCAATCACCTAGTGGTCGTGTTCATGATGATGCTCCAATAGTACTTGAAGTAGAATCTATCAAAACATGTCGGATCTCCCTCAAGTTTCCTTGATGTGCTTCTATAAATTTCCACAATATATAAGCACTACCAAAATGACCAAATTTGTTAGAAATACATGTATCAAAAGCATTAAGCAAGAATTCTAACACAAGCTTGTTCATTATAAATATTTTCTTATCATCTTTGTTCCACTTGGATTTGTCCAACGTGGGCACAATATAAGCATAATTAATAATTTTCCATAGATCAAAATGTTTAGATCTAACAAATAGTTTAAATTTAAGATACCATTGAGCATAGGAGAAATCATTTAATTTAGGACAATGTTAATGACATAACCTAAACTAGGGGCATCATTCATGACCATAATAAATTGATACGAGTGTATCTTCTTCCTTGCTTTGGGAGCTTAGTGATCCTTATGGGAGCTTGAAGATAGATGATTCTTATGGTATCTTCAGAATAGAGACGTGGACGAAGTCGTTGAAGGCAACAACATTGAAGAGTACAGGAAAGCTGTAAGAAACACTTTAGACTTCTAGCGGTCGACCGCACCTGACGCCACGGTAGACCGTGAACGTGCACAGCTCAGGGAAAGTCTCTGGACTTTTCGCGATCGACCGTGATGAACTCCGTGGACTTTTCGCTATGAGTTCTGAGGTCGACTGTGAGTCGGGTTGGGCCAGACTTCTAGTTTCCTATTCGCTTTAGGTTTTATGCTTGATACATATTAAAACACGACTTTTCTAGGATTTTCTAAGCAGATTGTATTCAGAAATGAGATCGGGAGATTGTTTCTTTGATCTAGAGAGATTGTGAGAGAGAGTTTTGTAATCTATTATTTCTCATTATATTTGTTTCTCATTATATTAATTCAGAACTAGGTTTTAAAAATTATAAATTTATTTATTTAAAAATAATCTTTTTATAAAATAAAGTCTTTTAAATTATTATTCTAAAATAATCCCTTTTACACTAGGTAAATTCTTTTCTCATTACAATAATTCTAAAAATAATCTTTAAATATTCTATTTAATATTACTTCTTCCAAAATAAATTCTTTTAAAATATTTCTCATAATAATAGTTCAGAATACTCCCTTTTACAAATTATTCTATCTTTCACAAATATTTTGTAATTAATCATAAACTATTTTTCAACATATCCACTCATCATATATAGCATCACTTCACAAAATATAACCACCGTAATATTATCAACAAACCCATGCAGATAATAACATATCAGTCTAATGTATACAATTAATTAACATTAGATATAAATATTAAAATGACGAAGTAAAGAGAAGCGAGATCTTGCCTCCGTTCGTCGAACCAATCGTCGCTGATGCAAGAAGTTACGGGTGAGGCGACGACGAAAGTCAGGCTGTGAGCGACGTCAACGGCGACATCAAAGCTGAGAGAGGAACTCGATGACAGAGGAGCTCGTAGCGGATCTAAGGAGAAGGAGTCAGCAGTGGTGCAAGCGGTGGTGTCGCGGGGAGGAGGGTAGTGATCGGTCGGCGTCGGGCTGTGCTCGAGGGTGTTGCTGGGGTTCGGGGAGGGAGGAGGAGCAGGCGGAGCATGGGAGAGGAGGTGTGCTACCGCGACACGATGACGCGTAGCGAGGGAAGCTCGGCCAACGAGTGCTACTGCAGGGGAGCTCATCGCGGGAGAAGACGATATGTGAGGGGGTGGCTCAACCGTAACACGGTTGGAGCTTGGAGGTACAGCGGTGGTCAGATCTGGCAGAAGGGAGAAGGGGAGAGGGTAAGCAACAAGGGAGCTCGGCGGTTGTGGCGCGAGCAGTGAGGCTGGCGGGGCAGTGGGGCGTTGGTGCAGATGAGAGGTGGTGAGACGCGCGAGATGGGGGCGGTCGGAGGTGGAGGGGCAGGAGGCGAGCGGCTTTAGCGTGGAGGAGGGTGAGCTTGTGGAGGGGCGCGGTGGCTGGTCTGGGGCGGGGGGTGGGGGGGGGGGGGGGGGGGGCGGGGGGGGGGGGGGGGGGGGGGGGGGGGGGGGGGGGGGGGTTGCTCGCGGAGCGACGCCGACGGAGCTTTAAGGGCTTGGGGCTGCGCCGTTTTGGCGGAAACGGTCGGGAGTCTTAGGAGGAGCTCCGGGGGCGGCTAGCGTGTTGGTCGGGGAACGTGGAGAACGAGGGCGAAGCGGACGTGGGCTGTTGCCGCGCTGTGAAAACGAAGAGGCGAGAGGAAGAGAGAGAGAGTAAGAGAGATATATAAATGTATATATATAATTAGGGTTTAGGGAATTAAAAAAATTAATTAATAAAAAATAATTACTTATATTTAAAATTAAATAATTATGGGATAAATATCTACAAAATAAAACGTACCAACTGTACTAATACAACAGACTATACGCAATAGTAGATATAATACAACTAATTGTACAATTAAACAAGAATAATTAATAAAAAATATATTTACTTACATTTAAAATCAAATAGTTACGGGATAATTATCTACATAATAAAATATACCAGTTATATTAATACAATAGATAATATGCAACAGTTGAAATAATACAATAAATTATACAAATAATACGTAATTAATAATACAACATATTATACGAAATAATACATAATAATAATAATAATACAACATATTATTTAAAATGATACATAATAGTATCGATAACACAACGGATAAATTCTAGAAATTTTTACTACACTAAATAAATTTATAAATATCTAAATCATTTAAATAAATATAAAACTTGGACTTTAAATCATAGAAATTTGTAGAAAATCAAGAAAAATACAAATACTCTTTTAAAAATAAAAACTAAATATTTTAAAATTCTAGAAAAATTATTTAACTAGTATCAAAATTCATGATCATTACATTAAGGGTGGTCAGCGACTCGTATCAAGTTGGTATAAGAGCAATTAGATCTTGTGAAGAAGGGATCCTATGTATGGTCCTTACTCGATCGTAATACAAGAAGTTAGGCGAGATCTTTAATTCTTTGGAAGGAGTTTAGAGGTTTAATGAAGAAGAATATGACTGAAGAGGATAGTTCAGGGAGACTTGATGCATTAGAGAAACAGATGGAGACAATGGGTTCGACTCTCACACAGCTCGTCAATCTTTTCCAAGGAAAGGACAAAAAGGAGGAATCTTCTTCGAAAGGTAAGAAGAAACTTGTAGAGTCTGATGGGGGAGGGTGAGGAATCTAATTCTGATGAGGAGGCCGAGATTGTCAAGACTGTTCCGCATCAAGGGGGTAAGGGTTCTTACTAGAATTTAAAAATAGACTTCAAGGTGGAGATTCCTATTTATGATGGGAGTGTCAACGTCGAGAGGCTTGATGATTAGATCGAGTAGATGGAGACATATTTTATCCTCTACAGATATTCATCCAAGGAGAAGCTTGTGTTCGCGACTTTGAAGCTTTTGGGGCATGCATTGACATGGTGGAAATCCTATTGCAAGCAGGAAAGGAAGGCGGTGTCGTGGAACAAATTCAAGGAGATACTTAGAAAATAGTTCTACCTGGTGGGATTCCTTAAGGAGCATTGGTTCAAGTGGTACGGCTTACGCCAAAGAGTCAATCAAACCATTCAAGAATACACCACGGAGTTCCAACAGCAGACGATGGTCCTCAACATTATGACAGAGGAATATTCTGTGTTTATAAAGTATATGGCGGGATTGAGCGATTACATTCGGAAGAAGATGAAGTTATTCACAGTGGAATCTATTACAGAGACGAGCGTGAAGGCTATTACCATCGAAGGCAAGCAAAAGAGGAGCAACGAGGCAAAGGGAGATGTAAAAGAAGCTGGAGGTGAGTCTAGTGGTTCTTAATCTAAGGAGGAGAAGAGGAAGGATGATCCTAGGCATATGTGATAGCTCAAGTTCCGAAAGAAGTCTCGGGGATGATAGAGCCTAACAATAGTCTCAACCTTATGACAAGGAAGCAAGCCACGAAAGAGGACGACGGCCCTAGAGAGCAGCTCTTTGTTCTTAAGTTGAAGGTGAAGACCAATTTGGTAGAGGCCATAGTTGATCCAGACAGCGAGAAGAATTTGATATCCGAGGCCTTGGTTTAGAAGTTAGGTCTGAAGACAGTCAAGCATCCAAAGCCCTATCCATTAGTGTGGATTCATAAGGAGACGGGCTGAGTGTAGTTGATCAATGTACTTTTAGATTTGTGCTCCATGAGTCGTATATTAACGAGGTCACGTACGACATAGTTCTATTGGATGTTTGTCAGGTTATACTGGTCAATCCCTATTTGTGGGATAGATATACGATCTACGAGAGGCGGGCTTAGAAGTACACATTTACCAAAGATGGTGAAAAGTTCATATTTTGTTCAGCATCTCTTCTGAAGAAGACAAACTTTGTGACAGTGAATCGGGAAAAGAGGCTAGTGAATGCAAGCAAGAAGTTTGTTGCGTTATGCATTAGTTCTTATGAGGAGCCATTGGAAGAGGGTTGCAATTTGGAATGGAAGGTGACTACGACGAGACACAGGATGTAGGGGTTGTTTTTGATCGGATGTCGAGACCAGATTCCTAGCAAGGCCAAGTAGTTCAGAAAAGATGGAGGAGCTCGTGAGTTCCCTCAACTTCAGTTATAACTTGAACGGGACTTCAAGTTCCTAAAGGGGGGAACCATGATACGGGTGTATCTTCTTCCTTGCTTCGGGAGCTTAGTGATCCTCATAGGAGCTTGAGGATATATGATTCTCATGGTATCTTAAGAATAGAGACGTGGATGAAGTCGTTGAAGGTGATAACGTCGAAGAGTATAAGAAAGCTGCAGGAAACACTTTGGACTTCAAGCGATCGACCACACCTTACGTCACAGTCGACCGCGAACGTGCACAGCTCAGGGAAAGTTTCTGGACTTTGCGCAATCGACCACAATGAACTCTATGGTCGACAGCTAAAACCCTGTAGGCGATTTTGGTTTTGGTCATTTGCCACGATCAACCGCTATGGGTTCTGCGATCGACTGCGAGTCGGGCTGAGCTAGACATCTAGTTTCCTATTCGCTTTAGGTTTTGTGTTTGATACATATTAAAACACGATTTTTCTAGGGTTTTCTAAGCAGATTGTATTCAGAAACAAGATAAGGAGATTGTTTCTTTGATCTAGAGAGATTGTGAGAGAGAGTTTTGTAATCTATTATTTCTCATAATCTAGATAAGGTATTTTTCTTCGACCAACTCAATTCTGTGTGTGTTTTCTTTTGTCTTCTTCGCAACCCACTCTTGATAATTTTGCGATCAAGGGTGCTCGTTCAGTGACTCGTATCATAAATATATGCAAGCAAGAATAATAATCACAAAAATAGATTAGCAATAATACAAAGCGAGGATCTTTGACTCTAGGTGATTAAGCCACAAATCAAAGAGCACCAGGCTCTGATACCAAAATGAAAGTACATAGAGGGGGTGAATAGGATAATTGCTAATCTAATCCGATATTAATGCTAATATTAAAACTAATTAACTAATATATCCTAACAAAGAGATATACGATGAGATATATAAAGATGTACAATTTAAACAATTGGCGATATAAACATGAATATAAAAACAAGAGAGATAGTGAATAAATGACAATCGCAAAAACAAAGCAAATGATCATGGAGTTTGGTCGACCCACGACCTACGTCTCTGCTCCCTCACCCTCGTGAAAAATCTCCACTATCTTAAATCAACTACATAATCAGTTTTCTAAGTTCACCGAAAACTTTTATAACTCTCACAATTGCAATCACACAACAAACTTATTACGCCCCTGGTTTCACACAATGCTGCAATCTAAGGTGAACCCAGAGATGTCAAACCCACCATGCACCCACACTTGTGCATAATCACGTTTTACCAATCACAGCAGTATCCTCTAGTGGAATCAAAGAAAAGTGCAGGTGCAAAATAGGCAAAATAAAGAGCTGAACACGATAGACATGATAAAGAAGGAGATATCTCATAAATAAAAATCATGTCTCAACAGAAATACATCTATTGTCTGTGATAAATAAATATCTCATCATAAATCAAATAATCATACTAAGACAAACTGTCTTTATAATATGGAGATGAAATATTAATGTCTGAATAAAAATATAAAATCTTCTGTGGAGCCTCTACTAATACTCATGTGATGGTGACTATGTAAGAACTCTGTCATCCTGCGGCTCTCCTTACCTCTGTACCGTCTCAAAAATAACAAAAAGAACTACATAAAGAGCGTCAGAGTACTACAGCAAGATCATCTCCATCCGCCCACAGGAGAAGGGTAGCTAGATGGAGTGGAGGCTTTATCTATAAGCATAGTCTACCTAGATTACTTTCCCTGCATTTAAGTAGAATTAATATTTAGAAATCAACAACACGAAATGTAGTATGTCGAGTGAAATAATCCAAACAAGGAAACCCTCATGTATATACCATTGTCTTAAATTGTAGATAACTAAATATTAATATCGAACTAAGAATAGATAATCTAATGAAATCAATAATTAGAAATCCACAACACGAGACTGGTACATCGAGCGAAATAATCCAAATAAGGAAATACTCATGTATATACCATTGATTCAAATTATAGATATCTAAACATTGATCCAAACTAACAAGTAAAGAAAACAGTAAAGAAATATAAAGATATCATTACATCGTATAATATCTTCCACAATCACTGGGAGATAAAATAAATACAAACATATAATCCCGTATACTTTCAAGAGCAAAATATCTCGGTCATATATCTCAAAGATGAGTTGAATTCACCACTGACATCTGCCTAAAACTTAGGCTATAAATCGACAATCTCAATGTCACGGATTACCGTGTAGGTATCCTGAACTGTGTACATGGCTCATTAGTCTCATCGCGATCTCAGCACGTAGCCTGAGTGCAAGAGACCTACCATATAGGTATCCAAATAGATGGCTCACAATCACCATAAATAGATGGTTTACCAGCCTCATCGCACACTCGTACAGGCGGACTGCTATACAAAGCATCCAAACCCATCTTAATGGCCTGTACATATGGAATATCGATGCACTACCTCATGTAGCACTAAATTGGGCTCATCAACGATATCCATCTTATGCATAAACTGTGTATAACTAATATATCAAAGTACTATCCCATATAGTACTTAGCTATGCTCATTAACGATATCCAACAATCACTACTCTATTATAAATAACCCAACTCTTGTCAAAATCCCCTTTGGGTTACTCATGTGTGTGCAAAGACACTGTACTTATGTATTCGTGAATTTATATGTATAGAAGTGCGACTCGAACCCCGCAAATATATTTCAAACAAAAATAAAACAAAACTCGGAAAATCAACCTTAGTAGTCGACTACTAGACTGAGTAGTCGACTACTCTGAGTTCATCCCGAACCTGGAGAATTTGACTAAGTGTGAGTAGTCGACTACTCTGCTATGAAACAGATTCTGTGAGTTGCATCAGGAAGGGAGTAGTCGACTACACACATTAGTCGACTACTCTGCTATGAAACAGATTCTGTGAGTTGCATCAGGAAGGGAGTAGTCGACTACACACATGATTAGTCGACTACTCTGCTAAGGAATCTGTGAGTTGCATCAGGAAGGGAGTAGTCGACTACACACATGATTAGTCGACTACTCTGCTAAGGAAATGTTTCTACATACTAAATTTTGAGACAAAGTAGCCGACAACTCATCTTAGTAGTCGACTACTCTGCATGCAACTAACATACGGGCATGCACAAACAGGACTTTAACAAATCAAACATGTACTTATGCAATTTTAAACCAGATTTAAATGATTTATAACATTAAACAGAGATTAACTTAATCATAAACATGGGCTTAACTTGGTTCAATTTAAAGTTAACACCTAATCTCTTCAATTAACTACATATATGCAATATGATGATTAAAAGCATGAAAAGATCTACACATGAGGAGGGAATAATTCGTTTTAAACTTAATTACAAAACCTAGATACCACAAACCTAGGTTTTTACATGATTAGATTACAAGAAAACTCCATTAATTAAATAAACTATGGTTTGCACATAGGTAAATCTCACTTAAAAAATTAAAAATGAAATTAATATTAATCCTAATGATCATGATCATATTTCTAACATAAACAGCAAGAAAAAATATTAGATCTAAGAAGAATTATAGATCTATTATCAAAATTGAACTTTTATCTCATAAAAATCAGAAATAAGTATGTAAACATTGATTTAATCACTTTAAATCATCTAATAATTAAGGGTGCAGGAGAGGATGAAGATGATCTTGCCTTAGGGTGCTGGTGGACTCCTCAATCACATGATGCAAGATCCTCTTTAACCATGATCACACTTTTCAGCTTTCTCCTCGACAAACACCTCAAAACTCTCCCAAAATTCACAAAATAGGGTCTAGGGTTTAAGGAGGGAGATGGCTGCTAAACTCACGAATTTTTATCTCTAAAATTCAGGTTTTATTGAATATTTATAGATATATAACAACCTGGGTTCGGATATAAACCAAAACCAACCCGAAACCTAAAATAAATCTGGAAACAGCCCCGTTAGTCGACTACTCTGGGTAGTAGTCGACTACTCACATCACAGAAATATGTTATGCATGTTTTGGCTATAACATTCACATCCGACCTCAAAATGTGGTGATTTAAGATGCGTTAGAAATCTACTGAAGAGACCTACAACTTTTATCTTTTGGGTTTTTCCAGATTCAAACCATATCTATGTGTAAAATATAAATAATCTTAACTGATCATTTTTCCAGATTCAAGCTCGTGCATGATTTCACTCCTATATTCACATATATATATATATATATATTGGATTGATCAAAAATTAATCCTTGTCATACTCAAGCATCAAAAGATATTATTTATCACCATATAACATATTTATTATTATTTATCACCATATGTTCAAATTTATAGGGTTTTGCATTCTTCCCCCTTAAAAGAATTTCGTCCCCGAAATTCCGTAATCGTATCTTATAGATTGATAATACCAGAAAAGCACGTTGAGGGGATAATCCAGACAAAAAAAACCTCACATACACATCTCGTACTATTAATCTCTAGATATGAAACATAGCAATATCTATAATTAACCATCTAGATTGCGAATACTCCCACTTAACTCCTAACTAAGCGAAACTAGTACGTCGGGCGAAAAATTCGAACAAGGAACCCACCCCATATATATACCGTGCGTTCTGAATAATTAGGAGCTAAGTGTTAATACCACCATGCTTGCGTTAAGTATAGATATGAGCATATAGATTATCATAGACACAGGTAGACCGTAGTCAAACAATTTACTTGCTCAATTAGATGTGGGTCATCATGATGTATATTCTCCTCGCAACCCCAAGAAACCTTCTCAGCTCCTTTCTAGTTCCATTGAACTTTGACTAAGGGTATCATTTTATTTCTAAGCTTCTTGCCCTCCTTAGTAAGTATACATCCAACAATCTCAATCGTAGTCAAATCATCATGAAGCTCAATCTCCGGTGCGTGCAACACTCGCTGTCGTACCTCGTCATATAGATATTTCTTAAGCATTGAAACATGGAAGACATCATGTATACGCGACATCGATGTTGGAAGATCTAGCCAATATGAAATGGTTCCAATACGTTCCACTATCCTAAGCGGACCAATATACCTCGGGGTAAGCTTTCCCAGTCTACCAAATCGCTGAACTCCCTTTATTGTTGATACTTTCAACAATACATAGTCCCTAACCTGGAACTCTAATGGTTGTCGTCTCTGATCTATATAACTCTTTTGATGACTTTACACTATAAGAATGCACTCCCGAATGACTGCTACCTTCTCCGTAGTCTGTCTCACTAGCTCTGGTCCAAGTAGTAGGCTGTCCTCAGGCTCTGTCCAACAAATATGCGATCTACAAGGCCTCCCATATAACACCTCATATGGTGACATGCCATTAGTCGCTTGATAACTGTTGTTATAAGCTAATTCGATTAACACATGCCCACAACATATCCTTCAACACTTGGTTGACTCTCTCCGTTTGTTCATCTGTCTACGGGTGGAAAACACTAGAATACGACAAGTGGCAACCAAAAGAATTCTGGAAGCTCTTCCAAAACTATAAAGTGAAAACCGATCCTTGGTCTGATACCATCGTCTCTAGAACTCCATGCAATCTCACAATCTCCTGAATGAATATCCTTGAATAAGTCTCTGCCAAGTAAGTTGTCTTTTCTAGAATGAATTATGACGACTTTGTCAACCGATCAACTATTACCCAAACTAATCATTCCCTCTTTTTTTATCTCGGCAATCCTACAATGAAGTCTATAGAAATATCTACCCACTTTCTCCCGGAATGGGTAAAGGCTGTAGGTTCCAACTGGTCTATAATGTTCTACCTTCACTTACTGGCAGGTAAAGTACTTAGCTACATACTCCAAAATCCTTTACGCATGCTGCTTTGCTAACACGTCTTTCCAAGTCCTTGTACATTTTCGTCGTGCTTAGGTGTACTATATACTTGGAATAATATGCTTCATCAAATAAATCCTTTTTAAGCTGTGGATAACCCAGCATCACTAGCCGACCCTTCATTCGAGAACCCACATTTGTTTCGATGGTTCATTCTTCCTTAGTCTCTATAGAAGTCCCCTTCTTTCGGATTTTAATCTAAGATTCTCCTATCTGGGTGCTGATCTTTCTATCACTCTAAGATGACAGCATTGATAAAGCTCCTAAGGAAACACTGCATCCGCTAATTTCCTGCCTAAAGTTAAACTAGCTGAGGGTGTAAAGATTCGATAGAATAAACATTACAAAACTGTAAGCTCACAACGACACTTCCTACTCAACACGTCTGCTACAACATTCGTCTGATACTAAGTCACAAACTCGTAATCTTTAATAAACTCGACTCTTTGTTGCTGCTTCCAGTTAAATTTATAAAAAGGTATTTCAAACTCTGATAATCCATATATAGCTTAAATCGTATATAGCTTAAATCGTATTCCATACAAATGATGTATATACTTCTTTAGTGCGAAGACCGCTACTGTTAACTCCAAATCATGTGTGGGTAATTTTATCCATGAGTCCTCAATTGCTTTGAAATATAAGTCTTTACTCTCTAGCTCTGTGTCAAAACACCTCTAAGATTCGATAACTACATATACATGTAAACAGCCAAAAATCTTATCACTGCTCAGAATAACCATCACTGGTGCTATAATCAATATAGTCTTCAAAGCCGCATATGTTTTCTGGCACTCAGTGCTCCAAATAAACTATACTCTCTTTTTCGTAGGCATGTAAGTGACGTCAAAATTTTCAAAATCTTGAAGTAACTTCTTATACTAGCCGATCAAACCTAAGAATCTATGAATCTCTAATAGCTAGTATATGTACTGGCAATTTTAGTCTACCCCCTGTGTTGTTTTGCATGTAACATACATTATAAAAATGAAAATTTGATGAAACTAATGGGACTTGGAATCTAATCCATCATATCACTTATATACCAATTTTGAGATTATTTGCATAGTGTTAATTACCCGAAATAAATCATTCATTCCAGATAGTAATGATTTTTCTGCTACAGTTTTGATAGGTGTAGTTTGCTGAGAGTATAACACTTACTATACACTATGCATTGATATAATATTTTTATATTATAAAATTATACTCATAATAGAGTCATTTGGAACTAGTTTCATGCATTTTGGATATTAATTGTTATACCATCCATTCACCTAAATCTGCTACATATACACTACTGGTGCTGCTGTGCATGCTAGAGATATTGAATGTAATCATCTAGAGTGTAGCTTATATCATAATATAAGTTTTAAGTTAGAAAATTATAAAAGACATAGTATTTATAATCTCATGTAGGTATACATGTATATAGGACAGAGAATCTTGGATTCATTTGTTGGCCGAGAGGATCCCAACATAATCGGTACGTAACATTTCATTGTTTCCTCTCAAGTCTTTAAGAGTTCGATTGATTACTTTCTTAAAATTTCTGCGAGTTAGTTTCTCATGTTAATTTGTATATCTTATCACTTCCGTAATGTTCCTATTTGATTCACTTCATGCATTGGCTCTTTGTGATTGCTTAGCCATTATTATCCTAATGCTGTTTATATCAGTTTTATATCTTTGATATCCTCGAAAGATTATATTGCAACATTTCGACTTGCTTCGATGATTCGACTATTGGTAATGATAATATTCCATTATTTGTTGATAATTAATAGTCTATATTCATAGATTATGCCATGTGTGAAGTAAGCTTCACCGGTGGGTGGTAATAGTAATGTGTCCCGGTGGGGACAATGCCCTGTGTGAGGACGCTCACCGGTTGGTGTATAAAGACATGCACGGTTTATTGATTATCCCATGATTGGAGAGTTTAGAACCCTGAATATTAGACCTTGATTATTCATCTTTACATGTTATTTCATTTCGGTCAATGATAGTGATATAAGAATGACAACTTAATGTTGAGATCCCTTTGTTCAAGTTTGATATCTATGTCTATCATTTTTATTCGTTCCCTTGTGTGGTACCCGTGATTTTTATGGTTACCTATTGGGCCTTAGGCTCACCCCTATTGTTTCTGAATCCACTCGCAGGTCATACTACTGGCAAGGATAAGGGGATTGCAGACCCTGAAGTTGAAGATTAGCTCCGGAGGAAACTCTTAGTAGGAGTTAATTTATGTTCACTCTTGTAGTGTTTTTGACTTATAAAACCTGTACTAATGTTGTAGCCACTGCTACTATTGTAATATTTTGTAGTTCTCTTTAGTGTTCTTCTATTTTGGTATTCTATGGACTCTGATGTCAACCTCGTGATCCTGAGTATTGCATATACATCTCCACTGCCTTGTTTTTCACCCTTCAGTATATATATATTGTGATGTACATAAAGATTTAGCAGGTCGACCATTCTTATTACAGATGGTCATGCCCAAATTTTAATGTACCTCCCTGAGGGGCGTTTCAAATCCACTATCACACCGGGTTTTGGACGCTCACCCAAAAATATTTACACCACACAATATCGGTTTTTAACGCTCACCGATCAACGTTTACAATCACTCACAATATAACTACACAAATCCCACCTTAAAGGTTGGCCTCTCACGTGCCTCCCTCAAGTGCTCAGAATTACTTCTAACTAGGCTTTACTACCGACACCACTCCTCTTAGGACCGACCACGACTCTCACCTCTACACTCCTCTTGATGTATTTGTGCAATACAAAGTGAATCCTCACAATTAAGTTCTCAATACAAATAAATTGTTCTCTATAATGGATGAGAACACAATATAGGCTCACTCTCTAAGGTTACACTCACCACAACCCCAAATTATACAATATATGAAAATACTTAAGCTCAATGGTTGTGTGTAAGGAATGAGAAAATAAAATCAAACTCAATTAAAGTCTAGCAAATATAAATATTACAATATAAATGTAAACAAGTTAGATAATTGAGTTGAGAAAACTTCTCTAGAACAAGAGAGATGGAGATGTGAAATGGAAAGCTCAAACCAAAGATGATTTCCTCTTCTTGTGAAACATTCTTAACAAAACCAATTTTGTAAACAAACACATAAAAGAACTTAAACCACACTTAAAACTTGTTTTTAAACTCTCTTTTCTTGGTTCAGAAGTGCAATAGTATGTGGTATATATAGGATGAAGAAAGAGAGTCCAAAATCCAAGTGAAACCCAGTAAAAAGACAAAAATAAGGGAAATAAAAAACTAACCGTTACAGCATCAGTCAACTGACGGGTTTCATCAGTCAACTGATGAGCTGACCATTATAGGTATTTTCCAGCTCATCAGTCGACTGACGACCTTATCACTCGACTGATAACCTCATCAGTCGACTAGTCAGTCGATCAACATAAAAATAGAAACTATTGACTATTCTAAGTGTTTTCATCAGTCGAATTGACACTTGCATCTGTCGACTGATAACACATTATCAGCCTAATTTAAATAGTAAAACTGATTTTTAAAGAGCCTTTAAAAATAGCAACTAAATTCAGAAAAATATAAAATTTTGGGAAATATTTATAGACATGATAATAAACATGTTACAGAAAGAATTTTTCAAATTGCATTCCCCATTATGAGAAATCTCTTCATTTTGCAATAATGTCCAAAACATGAAAATGTGATATATTTAAAATTTGATGTTTTGACATAAACCAAAGTTTTGAAAACTATTGTATAGCTTTATAGACTTGATAATAGGTATAACATATTGTTCTAAAGTCTATAACCTAAAAACACAATATATTTCCAAATATAATAGAATATGAAAAATATGAATGTGTATATGAATATATATTTATTTCATATCTACATAAATAAACCAAAACAACTTAACCATATGAAAACAAACATATATATATATATATATATATATATATATATATATATATATATATAATTTGTTTCATTTTTAAAGTTGAAATCAAAAACTAAAATTTGTGTGTGTGTGTGTGTGTGTAGATAGATAGATAGATAGATGACTATATATTTAAAAACCAAATACGTGTATGTGTATATATGAACTTAAAGTATCTACACACAAATATAAACCTAAAACTAAAATTACCCAAGCTTAATAGATCTTCATTGAACCTATTCTTGGTAAATATTGTGGATGAAGCTTGAACTTGGATCTTGACTTGAATTGCATTGCTTCACTCCACTATTCTGCCAAGCTCCATTGGATATGATCGTGAAAACTCGATTTTATCCATCCTCCAACTCATTGTTTGCCTAGAATAAATACAAAAATACAAATACTAGATAAACAAAGTTAGTCGTAAATTGTTTGTAAAACATCATCAAAACAAAAAGGCCAACAGGTGCGTTTTTGGAGTTTTACATCCCAAATTTCTTCACCAACTCTCTTGTATACTTTTTTTGTGAGACAAAAATTCCATCATTACCTTGTTTGACTTGGAGTCCAAGGAAAAACGTGAGTTCTCCCATTATACTTATTTCAAATTGCTCTTGCATAACTTTTAAAAGTTCCTGCACAAAGATTCATTAGTAGCTCCAAAAATAATGTCATCAACATATACTTGAACTAAGATGAAATCACTTTTTTCTTTTCTAACAAACAAAGTATTATTAATTTTTCCTTTTGAAAAACTATTTTGAACAAGAAAACTAGAGAGGCGAGCATACCAAGATATTGGAGCTTAATTCAAACCATATAAAGCTTTTTAAACCCAGTAAACATGATTTGGAAGCAAAGAATCAATAAATCTGGGGGGTTGCTCGACATAAACCTCTTCATCAATAAAATTATTTAAAAATCCATTTGAAATAATTTAAAATTTTTAAAGCTAGGAAAATCCAAAAACATATGAATTGACTCCATTCTCGTAACTGGTGCAATAGTTTTGTTATAATCAATATCATCCTCTTGATTGTATCATTGGGTGACCAATCTAGCTTTATTTCTAGTAACTATGCCAAATTCATCAAGGTTATTTTGAAAAACCCATTTTGTTTCAATAACATGAAAATCTTTTGGTCTAGGAACAAGTTTTCAAACATTATTTCTTTAAAAATTGTTTAATTCATCATGCATGGCTAAAACTCAAAACTCATCATTTAAAGCATCATCAACACATTTTGGTTATATTTGAGATAGAAAAGCAACATTATCACATTCACTAATTGCTTTTGAGCGAGTCATAACGCCTTTTGAGGGGATTTCAATGATTTGTTCCTTAGGATGATCCAGTGCAAACTTCTAAATTTTGGAAAGCTCTCCTTGATCATCTTTTCGGTTACTTTCAAGTTATCCCTCTTGAGTCCTTGATGTAATCGTTGAAGGCGGGTTACTTATTTGCAATTGTTCCAATCCTCCTTCAATGTCATCATCTTCCCTAATAGGCAAAAAAATCTTACAAACTAATATTAGTATCATTAAAGGTAACGTTTATAGATTCTTCAAAATCGAGTGTTTGTTTGTTGAAAACTCTATAAGCCTTACTCTTTGATGCATATACTAAAACTATTCCAAAATCTATTTTTGAATTAAATTTATCATGATGATCTTTAGTGTTCAAGATAAAATATTTGCAACTAAAATTCCGAAAATAGCTTATGTTGGGTGTCTTACCAAAATAAAACTTATAAGGTGTTTTCTTGAAAATAGGCCTAATCAAAACATGATTTAAAACATGGCAAACCGTGTTAATGGCTTCCGTCCAAAAAAACTTTGGTAAATCAAAGGAATTTATCATAGTACGTGTCAGCTCTTGTACGGTTTGATTTTTTCATTTAACAACAACATTTTATTATGGTGTTCTTGGTGCGAAAAACATATGAGTAATACCATGATGGTCACAAAAATCACTAAAATATTTATTTTGAAATTCACTACCATGATCACTACGAATTTTGACAATTTTCAAACTTTTTCATTTTCAACCCTTTTTACAAATGGGAAAACTCATCAAAACACTAATCCTTATTTTTAAGAATTATGATCCATGTTAAATGAGAAAAATCATCAGCCAACACAAAAACATAATGCTTTCCTCCTAGTGAGGCAACACGCATAAGACCAAAGAGATCAAGATGAAGTAATTGCAAAGGTTTAGTGGTGGATACCTCGTTAATAGATTTAAAGGAACTTTTTATTTGTTTACCTTTGGCACAATCTTCACATTTGGAGTCTTTAACAAAATTTAGGTTTGGAATTCCTCAAACCAAATATTTCTTTGATAGCTTGAAAATTAATTTCATGTTTGCATATCCAAGCCTTTTGTGCTAAATCCAAGAATCACCATCCACCTCGGCAAGACATTTTACATCTTGATCTACAAGCTCATTCATCTCAAAAATATATACATTAAGTTTTCTAAGGGCAACAAAAATAATTTTATCTTTGAGGCTAACAATACATTTATCCGGTTTAAAAATAATGTCATAGCCTTTATGACTTAGTTGACTAATACTAAGAAGATTATAATTTAGTCATTTAACTAAGTAAACATCTTCAATGATGGGAAAAGGTTTCTTACCAATATTACCAATACCAATAATTTTACCTTTCTTGCTATCGAGACATTATCTCCTTCCATCCTTGATAGGGTTACAAATAGATCTTTATTGCCCGTCATATGATGAGAGCAACCATTATCAAGGTACCATACTTCCTTACGTCTTGTGCGAGACGTTCCCTACAAGTTTTAGTAGATAATTTAGATACCCAAATCTTGGGTCCTTGAACGTTAGTACTCTTAGTACCCTTGGGTACCCACATCAATCCATAATCATAAATAATATTTCTAAATCTCCAATTAGTGGAGATGTGACCATGTCTCATGTAATAAGTGCAAATAAAATTTTTCTAGTGAGTAGGTGCATACGATTGATAAAATCTTTTTCTACCAAAATGAGGGTGAGCATGACTAGATTTCAATAAGACAATTTCATTGTTTAATCTCTCAATTTTGACCTAAATTGTTTGTTTTCAAAATTAAAATCTCCAATTATTTTATCTTTTAAAGCAATAACATCATTCATTGATGATTATAATAATTCAAGTTTTAAAATCACATGAGTTGTGCAATTTTTTAAATGAAGAATATTCTTTGGCTAACTTTTTAAACTCAAAATTTAATTCAACAAGTGTTGTCTAATTCACATTTCATATCTTCGGAATCAGATATTATCTCATCATCATGAGCCATGAAGCATATATTTGGATCTTGAAAGGTACATTTGGCGGCTTCTTCATAAATATTCAAATTGCTAGGTTCGGATTCTTCCCATCCCGCATACATAGCCTTATTCTTCTTATACTTCCACTACAACAAAATACAACATTGCCGACGAAACAAAAACGTCGGCAAAAGTTTAAAAAACGTCAGGAAAAATCTTTCCTGACGCAAAATACAGCGTCGCTAACGCGTCGCCAAAAGTGCATCAAGGAAAGTATTTGGCGACGTAAATACACTGCGTTGCCAAAAGTACACTTTTGGCGACACGTCATGCGTCGAGAAAAGTATATCTTTTAGGACGCATAATATTTTACGTCGGCGAAAGTATACTTTTAGCGACGCATGCAGTGTCGGCAAAAGTATAGCTTTTAGCGACGCAAAATTGTTCGTTGCTAAAAACTGTACTTTTGGCGACGCAAGTTAGCATCGATAAAAGTGCAGCTTTTAGTGACGTAGAATGAAGCGTCGCTAAAAGCTAAACTTTTGGCGACGCAAGATAACGTCGCTAAAAGCTGTACTTTTGCCGACACAAGATAGCATCGGCAAAAGTATAATTTTTGGCAACGCATAATTATGCGTCCGTAAAAAGTATAATTTTATCGACACTAATTTGCATCGCTAAAAGTAATATCTTTTCTGTCAACTACAAGCCTACACTGAACCTGAACATCCACAAAAAAATTGCTCCCATTCACATCAACAAAAAAACCAAACATCAAATTATACTCCAAACAAGTTGGCATATTATGATAAACAAAGAATTTGCTCCCATTGCAAAATAATTACATTTATTTCCATTTCCAAGTCAACACTCAAAGGCCTGTTTAAATATTCTAGTTTGCCATATTCAGTGTTTTCCATTTCAGAGAATGACACATTATAAGATTTACAGGAAACTAAACTAAGTTGAAAAAAAGAAAACTTGAAGTGAAAGAACAGCACGATCAGTGAACCTCTTCACAGATGAAGGTATATTCACTGGTAGAGTTTTTGCGACTCTATCTAACTCCTTTGTTGCTTTGCAGTCACTCTATCAGGGCCACAGTACATATCCATAAGCTCTTTCATGTGTGGTAGCCTTTCCATCAGTTCTTTGATTATTTCCTAGTAGGGCCTGTTCGTTTATTTCCTAAAAACCAAGAAATGGAAATGAAAAAGGTGGAAATCTCAAAATAACCCATTTCTTCCATTTCCATCCCTAAAACTCACCCACAACATCCAATAAAATATTATTTTCATCCAACAACTCATCCACATCATCTAATAAAATATTAATTTTATCTAACCACTCATCTACCACATCTAATAAAATATTATTTTCATCTAACAACTCATCCATCACATCTAATAAAATATTATTTTCATCCAAACATCACTCAACTCATCTCTTTTCATCATTTCAAATCACTCACATCATCGAATAAAATATTATAACAATTCACCTCATCTCATTAACATTTCATTTCTTAGTTTTCATCCCAAAAAGTTGTGAAAACACTTTTCTTAATCTTTCTTCACATCACCCAATAATACAATGACAACTCATCTCATCTCATTTCATTTCTTATTTTTAAGAATGAACCAAACAAAAGAAAACAACAAAACTACAGGAAATAGGTGTCTTATAATTCATTTCCTTATTTTTTTCGCCAACCGAACAACAACAAAACTATTTTTCTTAAAAAATCACTCACATCATCCAATAATAATGTGACAACTCATCTCATCTCATCTCCATTTCTTTTATTTCCTTTTTTTTAGCCAACCAAACAATTCAAAAATCCATTTTTCTTAGAAATAGTTTTCTATTTCTTTGATTTCCCATTTTTTTAAGGCAAACGAACAGGCCCTTAGAGAAAATGCAACATCAGATTATCAGCTACATATATATTGCTCAAACAAATACTACTATATATTTTATAGCGCTTAGATACAATAACATGTTCTTCGGTAAGACTTAAAAATACTACAGATGGATCATTAAGTAGGGGGAACAGAAGTAAGATTTTCAAGCAAAATCATAGCAAAGATCATGCAGACAGAGACTAGAGGCATTTAAAAATTACGCAAAAAGAAAATTACAGACACCCTAACCCATCCATCTCCAACTAGTAGGAAGAACATACAACATCGGCAACAACATGATCTAGTGAAGGAACATATCCGTGCAGTTCATCACTGCCTCCATGACCTAAAATTTTAAAAGATAAACTAGTTGTAAACATCAAACAGATGTCTGAATACTTTAAAATCAAAAACAGAACCTATGACACAAAACATTATCGGTTTGTGCTTTGAGATAGTCATAGGGTATTTCCAGAAGAGTCGTTGCATTGAAGGAACTACATATGGTAATACATTCAAGAACTCTATTGCTTCCCATACTAATCTTTAGAAGCAAATGACAGATGACCATGAATGAAAGAAAGCTGATAACAATGAGTAATGGTAACACTACTACTCATAGCACACTATTCGTGTTTATTATTTACACAACTTACAGAAGTACTACAAAAACATTTAGGGTGCATAAGCCATAGACATTCAAGAAATAAGAAGAGAGTCACGATGATCCCACATAAGGAAAAGGAGATACAGGTTTTCGATTTTCCTTCACTAAGAAAGATATAAGTACATCCATGCAGCATAGAACAAGTAATAATGCTTCTCATTGCCAAATAGAAGAGTAAACAATAACTAAACTGTTGGTTGACTGCCTAGTGGTCACACATCAATATGAATTTGAGAACTCTAATTAATTTGCTATAATAACTCTCTCAAAGTTAAAGGATAGTTAACCACAGTATCTATGTGACATAATAGTACTAAGATAGTAAGTTTACAAGAACATTAATATTATGATGTTACCTGTGACTCCGTCATGTATAGAACAAGCCGGCATCGATGATTCCAAGCACGATAATTCATTTTTTATTTCTGCAAAAGAAAAATATGGAGAGAATCAAGCATACAAAAAGAAAGTCTGACTATTATCTTATACCAGCAAAAACGAAAAGTTATTATCATACATCAGACACAGGTTCTATTTCTCATATCTCTGTACTATTTCTGCAGTATATTGTTAACACACCAAAATATCACCCATTTAGCAAAATAGTAGTACATGGCCAAAGGGCAATCTCCTTTGGTACATGTACTACTTAATATTGCATTCACTCTCAATTATCAACCACTCTCAATTATCATCCAGTATAATATAAAAACAGAATATGGAAATTGGATGACTCATTTACACAATTCATGAAGCTGTAATTTAATAAAACCCTTAATACTTAAAGTAGCCATATGCTGCATGGAAAATAAACCTCAGCAATATTCTTCACCAGCTCGGATTCTTTTCCTACAAGCTCCTGCAGATCGTGAACTTTTTCTGCAATCATCTTTACTGTCCACTGCCTGAAAATATACACTTTTCTTGATTATAAGTCCCACACATTGATCAGACCTACATACAAATATAAATAGAAGTAGAAATCCCTGACAAATAACAAAGGAGAAACCTTTCCATTAATGAAAAATAACTAAAAAAATAAATAATAAGAGAAAAAAATTCTAGTATCAATAAATTCATATAACTTCATTGATGCAAAATATCATGGATATTACCTATGACTCCAAGCACCTTCACTTTTTGGTGCATATGAAAGGATTAGTGCAGATAACTAAAATTCGTCCACAAATAATGATAGCTCCTGCTTTCTTGATAGGACAAGCTTCCTACCGAATGATGAATGCCACTGTTATTCAACAATAAACATAACTGAAGGTAGAATAAATCTCTGACAGTTGAGCATAATATTCCTGTTATAAACATTAGTAGTGCTTGCCACAAAAGGGCTCAATTGCATGTTTCTAACAATAATTCACATGACTTCCTATGCAAAATTTCTAATGAAGCCCTTGAGTCTAAAGAGCCTCAGAAGTACAAATGTAGGTGGATATCTCAAGAGAATATCTGCACCTGAATTAGATATTAGAATTTATAAAAACAGTCCTATTAAGGAATCTCAAAAATATATACCAGTGCTAAAATGTCCAAATTCTTGTAATCTAAACTAAATAGACACAACCATCTTAATGAGAAGTTACCATTAATATTATAGCACTTTAGATAAGCAACCAAAGAAAGTAAGGACACTTAGAGAAAATAAACATGTTACTGTCATCAGGAAAAGGGAAAAAAAACCTGGAATTCCATGCACTCTTGAAGTCATAACTGAGAATCAAAAGTGCCCTGGTATGCTTTAGAACTTCACTTTCAAGAAATTGATCAAAATCACATCCACAGTTTGCATCATCAAAGGAACCTTTGTTTATTACTTCACTTTCAAGAAATTGATCAAAATCACATCCACAGTTTGCATCATCAAAGGAACCTTTGTTTATTTGTGACCTGATTGACTGTTTATATCTTCTATTTGCATCCATATATACATTCAGAGCAGCATTATACAACTGGGGTAAAACAAGAATTGAGATAGCCAATTTATGATCTTTATTCCAGAAAACTTTCTTGTCATATTATACCACATGCAACTCTACTGTGTCTTTATTGAGGATGTCATCTGCTGATTGACCTAAAATGCAAACGGGGATAGTGAACTACTTGGACCTTCATATGTGAAACAGAAAAGTAACTACTAACCTCTTGACATGCGTGCTCGATATGATAGTCTTACACTCTGAGTTGCATAGCCCTTCAGTATCTTGTTCAACAAGCTGCAAAGGAAATTTAATTACTACACACGAGCATTGTCATGTGAAATAAAAAAAAAGTAAAATTTCAAAGAACCACTATAAATTTATAAAAGAAAATGTACTATTTTGTATTAAAAAAAGAAGTTGATTTTACCTCCAATTTGTCCCCTTTCTCAACAATATCAATCTGCAGAATCCAATCCGAGTTAGATATTGCATATAATTTTTAGATGGGAATTTCGAGTTAGATATTGCATCTTTCTCTAAAAAAAATTAATGATATTATCAAATGTGATTATGGTACAGTCATTTTTTTTAAATTATGAGAAGAAACGTGAGAACTTTCTCAAACTCTCATTCCTAGCTACCCCACTTACCATAAACAACTTTAGCTCCTCGCTTTCTCTACCAAACAATGGAAAAGATAACAAGCAGCACAAACCAAATTACACAACAGCTAAGTTACCTGATGCAGTAGCCGAGTCAGGACAGAACAAGAACACGCAATCCCCGACCGCAGCCGTGATCTCTCCGTCGGAGGGGCGAGCGCTGCTCCAGCGGACGGCGACGATGTCGTCGGCGGTCGAGCAAGAGGGAGAAGCAATAGGATCAATGACTTGTTGGAAGGAGGGGCCAATTAGGGTTTCGGAATCGTAGAGGGGAGAAGGAAAGTGGGAGATGATGAGGAGCGAGGAGGTGCCGTACGCGAATCCATGAGGATGCGCCAAAGTCGGGGATGAAATCGATGGCAGATTTGCGACGGCGGGGGGGGGGGGACGATCTGAGATCTGAGAGAGGAGGGGGAGGAGATCGGTTATGTCTTCTGCACTCGAGCAAGAGGGAGAAGCAGTGGGATCGATGACTTGTTGGAAGGAGGGGCCAATTAGGGTTTCGGAATCGTTGAGGGGAGAAGGGAAGTGGGAGATGACGACGAGCGAGGAGGCGCGTACGCGATCCATGAGGATCCGGCGAAGTCGATAACATGTATCGGTCAGTTAGGGGTCGGGGGGACGATCTGAGATCTAAGATCTGAGGGCCTGTTTGGGTTCGTAGGTGGTGAAGGGAAGTTAAAAGGAAACTGAGTGAAAGGAAGGGAAGGGAAAGGAAGGGAAGGAAAGGGAATTCCCTTCTCCTTGGTTACACTCCAATTTAGGGGTAACAATTTTTATACTATTAGGGGGTGAATCAAGGTGAATGGAGGTGAATTAACTTCACCTCCTAAACAATTTTTATACTATTAGGGGGTGAATCAAGGTGAATGGAGGTGAATTAACTTCACCTCCTAAGTGTTCCCAAACAAGGTGAATGGAGGTGAATGGTGGTGAATTAACTTCACCTCCTAAGTGTTCCCAAACAAGGTGAATGGAGGTGAATGGTTCCACTAACTTCTCTTCACCCTCATTCCCCTCAATCCAAACAAGCCCTGAGGAGAGGGAGGGGGGAGATAGGAGAAGAGATGAGACCGAAGGGGTTCGAAAGGGCCCTCGGCATTAATTTCGAGGGGAGGAAGGAGGTGTTGAGTGGGGGGCGTTTTAGATAGAGAGGGAAATGAAAAAAAAGAGGCGGAGGAATTAAAAAGTAGGCGGGGAAATGAAAAAAAGGGGAGGATTTGGCGACGCACATGAATAGTAAAACGTCGACAAAAGTATAGTTTTTAGCGACGCAATAGTTTTGTGTCTCTAAAAGCTATACTTTTGCCGACGCAATATAGCATCGGTAAAAATATTTACTTTTAGTGACACAAAACTATTCGTCGCTAAAAGCTACACTTTTGCCGACGCTAACTTGCGTCGCCAAATATATACTTTTTTGCGACGAATATTTTTACGTCGTTAAAAGCTATACTTTTACCAGCAAAAATGAAAAATGTCGGGAAATCCATACACTTTTACCGATGCTAAGTTAAAACGTCACAAATAATATACACTTTTAGCGACGCTAATTATAAACATGGGGGAAAATATATTTTTTGCCGACGCTAACTAAAATCGTCGGGAAAAACATAGTTTTTTGCGACGTATTTAACCATGCGTCGGGAATAAGCATCGGGGAAAGTACAATTTGTTGTAGTGTTCATGTATTTTTCTTTTACCTTGGGGTAATCTCTTGCTATATGTCCTAGTTCATGGCATTCAAAACATTTTCCTACACGTGAAAAAGATTTGTTAAAATGATTATTTTTGAAGTTATTGTTCATCCTTACCAATCTTGATATTCTCTTGGAAAGATGTGCCACTTCTTTCGAGATATCAATTTCACTATCGGAGGAAGAAGATTCATTCTCAATTGCTCATTTGAGCGCAATTGATTTCATCTTTGGAGAAGGATCTTCATTTCCTCGTAAGGGTTCATATTCTTTCTCCTAGATCTTCTTCTCATGAACTTTGTGCTTGCCAATGAGGCCATCAAGGGTTAGTTTTGTGAGATCATTTGCCTCCTCTATTGCCATATATATATATATATATAGAGCAAAACTTCTGTCAACTTAAGTGGACGTCCACTAAGTTTCTTATCCATTGATGATCACTTGATTGAGCTACATTATGGATGATCCGTTCCGTTAAACTTGATCTACATATTCTAAAAGCTCAACACACCAAATTTGGTGTGAACTCGTTGTGGTTTGACCCTTCATCCACTCGTATCAATTTTAACGGTTTCGAGTGAATAGAACTTTTTACATGGCTCGACGGAGGGTCAAACCACAACGAGTTCACACCAAATTTGGTGTGTTTATATATATATATATATCGTCCTCACTCAATCTAGAAATTTCTAACGAACTCTATACATGATTCCTAGAAAACTCTATCATAGCTCCACGACTCGACACAGGAATGATCCTAAGGATGCTGGAACTAGAGCTCTGATACCAACTGTGACGCCCCTGGTTTCACACGAGGCTGCAGTCCAAGGTGAATCCAGAGATGTCAAATCTGCCATGCACCCACACAGTACAATAGCATGATTCACCATTACAGTAATATCTCTCTAGTAGAATCAATTAAGAACAGTGCAGGTACAAGCAGATACGAGAAAAGTAAAATACAATGAACATGCCAAGAGAAAGAAATATACAAAGAATATGATCATGTCCCAACTTAATAAAAAGAGTACAACTGATGAACTAAAATAAATGTGAAATATCTTAATACACAGAGTCAACTGAAATAGTACTAGGGCTCTCGACCTTCAAAATGAAATACATGTTCATAAATCACTAAATAAATACTAAACTAATGTGGAGCACAAGCTGTCTATCAATAAATGACAGCGACTATGCAGAAACTCCAACAACCTATGGCTCTCCGAAACTCTGATCCACTACCTGAAAAGAAGGAGAAATAACAACATCAGAGCGCTAGCAAGATCATCTTCATCCGTCCCCAAGGAAAAAGGCTGCTACATATGATGGAGGTTCTACCTATATATGCATAGTCTACCTAAATCATTTACTGTGACGCCCTTAGGTTCACACAAGGTTGCAGTCTAAGGTAAATTTAAGAATGTCAAACCTGTCATGTACACATACTATGCAAAAACACGTTTCACCATCACAGTAATATCTCTCTAGTAAAAATAATAACAAGTTTAGGTACAAAACATGCAAGATAAAGGTAATAATGAAATGAACATGATTAAATAAAGTGATATTCAATAATATAATCATGTTCTAAATGAAACAAAATGAAATACAACTGATACTGGAATAAATATAAAATATCTCGATACATAGAGTCAACTGAAAAGTATATAAGCTCTCTCAGCCCTCAAAATGAAATGCAAGTTTAATAATCAACTAGAAACAAAACTAAACATCTGTGACGCAGAAACTACTAAAAATAATTGACGGCGACTATGTTGAAAGTCCGTCAATCTGCGACTCTCCGAATCTTTGCTCTGCTGCCTGAAAAGAAGTAAAATCAACAGCGTCAGAGTGCTAGCAATATCATCTCCATCTGCCCCCAGGGGAAGGGCTACTAAGTATGATGTAGGCTCTACCTATAAGTGCATAGTCTACCTAAATTATTTTACCCTGTACTATATGGAATTTATGTTTAGAAATTTACAATACAAGACTGGTACGTCAAACGAAATAATCCAAACAAGGAAACCCTCATATATATATCATGTGTCTCAAGTTGTAAATTTCTAGATATAAATTCTAACTAAGAATAAAACAATAAAGGAGAATATTACAGAAAGAAATACATCAATCATCTCCAAACAAAATGTCATCCAACTCCTCATACCATCCGTAGTGGATAAAACAAATACCAGTACACTATCCTGTGTACCAAAGTTGTGAAATACCTTCACAATAGATCCTACCGAACGAGTTTCAATAATCGCTTACACTTAGGTTATTATCAAATTTATCAAATCGTTCTTCTCTGGAATTCTTCAAGTCATCGCACTCTCGTGCGGACCAAAATAATATATTAACTCATCGCACCCCCGTGCGGACCGATAAATAATATATAAACTCATCACACCCCCGTGCAGACCTATAAATAGGTATATCAACCTCTACACAAAACCATACAGACCAAAATCATAGGTTAAAATGACCTTTGTGCACGCTCATGCGGACCAAAAATACATAAAGGAGTGAAGTCCATCGAGGTCTCATTGCGGTACTGACTAACGTACTTAGAGTGTAGTCCATCCGTGATCTCATTGCAGGCCCCAACTAACCCCACTCAGCATCCTCAACAAAAGCTAACTATAATAGTCGTTAGTCTTAATGATTGCAAACTATTTAGCTATTTTGAATAATGGATTTGTACATACTTAATCTTGTTTGCGGTGAAAGTTGATGTTTTCATTGCTATCGAATCTATTACAACTTTAGTCGTTACAATAAACTCGAATGAAATAAAAAGTTGATCTTTTTATAAGATCTCCTTACACAATGAAAATAAAAAGTTTACAACTTTATCAAACAAACGCAGAGATCGTTTATCGGTCTTCTGCTTGCGTGGGATCTTTGCCTGTGCCGGGGTTTATCCGTGGACCACCGTCGATCAGATCTGATTGCTGAAGAATTGGGCAGAGCTTCGTCTATCCGCGAAGGGATCAGGAAACTGTAGCGCTTATCTCGGCAACAGCGAGATAATTGCTCTTCTTAGAATTACCACAACGGGATAATACTAAGGATTGGATGGGGGTGATGTAGATCTGACGAATCTCTCTCTCTTGCGTTGAAGAACTGGATCCGATCTCTCCTCCTCCTCTCTAAAATCCGTGCACCTTCAGTCTTCAATCCGGCAGGGCTTCGCCTAATCTCCAAAATTCCAGATCTCAAAAAATGAGGGCCTGGGGCTTGTATTTATAGGCTTGAGGGGTTGCGGAGCGGTTAAAACAA
>NC_033800.1:89926142-89931111 GCF_001876935.1 Asparagus officinalis
GGCTGCAGTCCAAGGTGAATCCAGAGATGTCAAATCTGCCATGCACCCACACAGTACAATAGCATGATTCACCATTACAGTAATATCTCTCTAGTAGAATCAATTAAGAACAGTGCAGGTACAAGCAGATACGAGAAAAGTAAAATACAATGAACATGCCAAGAGAAAGAAATATACAAAGAATATGATCATGTCCCAACTTAATAAAAAGAGTACAACTGATGAACTAAAATAAATGTGAAATATCTTAATACACAGAGTCAACTGAAATAGTACTAGGGCTCTCGACCTTCAAAATGAAATACATGTTCATAAATCACTAAATAAATACTAAACTAATGTGGAGCACAAGCTGTCTATCAATAAATGACAGCGACTATGCAGAAACTCCAACAACCTATGGCTCTCCGAAACTCTGATCCACTACCTGAAAAGAAGGAGAAATAACAACATCAGAGCGCTAGCAAGATCATCTTCATCCGTCCCCAAGGAAAAAGGCTGCTACATATGATGGAGGTTCTACCTATATATGCATAGTCTACCTAAATCATTTACTGTGACGCCCTTAGGTTCACACAAGGTTGCAGTCTAAGGTAAATTTAAGAATGTCAAACCTGTCATGTACACATACTATGCAAAAACACGTTTCACCATCACAGTAATATCTCTCTAGTAAAAATAATAACAAGTTTAGGTACAAAACATGCAAGATAAAGGTAATAATGAAATGAACATGATTAAATAAAGTGATATTCAATAATATAATCATGTTCTAAATGAAACAAAATGAAATACAACTGATACTGGAATAAATATAAAATATCTCGATACATAGAGTCAACTGAAAAGTATATAAGCTCTCTCAGCCCTCAAAATGAAATGCAAGTTTAATAATCAACTAGAAACAAAACTAAACATCTGTGACGCAGAAACTACTAAAAATAATTGACGGCGACTATGTTGAAAGTCCGTCAATCTGCGACTCTCCGAATCTTTGCTCTGCTGCCTGAAAAGAAGTAAAATCAACAGCGTCAGAGTGCTAGCAATATCATCTCCATCTGCCCCCAGGGGAAGGGCTACTAAGTATGATGTAGGCTCTACCTATAAGTGCATAGTCTACCTAAATTATTTTACCCTGTACTATATGGAATTTATGTTTAGAAATTTACAATACAAGACTGGTACGTCAAACGAAATAATCCAAACAAGGAAACCCTCATATATATATCATGTGTCTCAAGTTGTAAATTTCTAGATATAAATTCTAACTAAGAATAAAACAATAAAGGAGAATATTACAGAAAGAAATACATCAATCATCTCCAAACAAAATGTCATCCAACTCCTCATACCATCCGTAGTGGATAAAACAAATACCAGTACACTATCCTGTGTACCAAAGTTGTGAAATACCTTCACAATAGATCCTACCGAACGAGTTTCAATAATCGCTTACACTTAGGTTATTATCAAATTTATCAAATCGTTCTTCTCTGGAATTCTTCAAGTCATCGCACTCTCGTGCGGACCAAAATAATATATTAACTCATCGCACCCCCGTGCGGACCGATAAATAATATATAAACTCATCACACCCCCGTGCAGACCTATAAATAGGTATATCAACCTCTACACAAAACCATACAGACCAAAATCATAGGTTAAAATGACCTTTGTGCACGCTCATGCGGACCAAAAATACATAAAGGAGTGAAGTCCATCGAGGTCTCATTGCGGTACTGACTAACGTACTTAGAGTGTAGTCCATCCGTGATCTCATTGCAGGCCCCAACTAACCCCACTCAGCATCCTCAACAAAAGCTAACTATAATAGTCGTTAGTCTTAATGATTGCAAACTATTTAGCTATTTTGAATAATGGATTTGTACATACTTAATCTTGTTTGCGGTGAAAGTTGATGTTTTCATTGCTATCGAATCTATTACAACTTTAGTCGTTACAATAAACTCGAATGAAATAAAAAGTTGATCTTTTTATAAGATCTCCTTACACAATGAAAATAAAAAGTTTACAACTTTATCAAACAAACGCAGAGATCGTTTATCGGTCTTCTGCTTGCGTGGGATCTTTGCCTGTGCCGGGGTTTATCCGTGGACCACCGTCGATCAGATCTGATTGCTGAAAAATTAGGCAGAGCTTCGTCTATCCGCGAAGGGATCAGGAAACTGTAGCGCTTATCTCGGCAACAGCGAGATAATTGCTCTTCTTAGAATTACCACAACGGGATAATCCTAAGGATCGGATGCGGGTGATGCAGATCTGACGAGCTCTTCTTCTTTATGCCGACGAACTTGATCAGATCTCTACTCCTCCTCCTCTCTGAAATTCGTGCACCTTCAGTCTTTGATCCGGCAGGGCTTCGCCTATTCTCTAAAATTCCAGATCTGAAATAATGAGGCCTAAGGCTTGTATTTATAGGCTTGAGGGGATAACGGAGAGGTTAAAACACCTTAAAGGCCCAAATCTGCCTTGGAGACACCCCAGAGTGTCTCAAATTTGGTGTGGACACCTTAGGGTGTCTCAAACTTGGTGCGGACACCCTAGGGTGTCTCAAACTTGGTGCGGACACCCTAGGGTGTCTCAAACTTGGCCGAGACACCCTAGGGTGTCTCGGCTTTGGCCGAGACACCCAAGGGAGTCTCGGCCTTAGCCGAGACACCTTAGGGTGTCTCGTTGGTCCGAGACACTCCGTTATGCCTATTTGTCTGCTTCCATTGTAAATTCTTCGTCCGAACTGTGATTTGAGTGATTCGAAGTGCGTTGGAAAGCCGATGAGGAGTTCTATAAGCTCCAATGATTAGATCATCTGTGGAATCAACTTGGACATGAGGGGCGTAGCGCCTTTTGTAGGCGACGCGGGGCTCTCGATCAATTCGTATCCTCGTTATTCTGAAACTCCGATGCTTCACGTAGTTCGTCGATTCACTTCAAGCGTTTGTCGGCGTCAATCAAGCTTCTGTGAACCGGATAGTGACGTTCATCGTCTTCTCTTAGCTTTGAGCTGTTCGTGGAGACCTATAGGCAATTTTCGATGCCTACAGATACCCCCTCCAAAACATTCCAGACTCGTTTCTTTTATAGAAGAGGCTGGAATACTTTGGATATGATTGGTCCAGCCTTCGATTGGTGTAAAGGACCTGTAGTTAGCTTCAATTCTTGACTCCTTCGATTTTCAGTCTATTCGATGCTTTGACGAATAGCTGAAATCCTTCCAGCGCCGCGTTTATCGTCTGGCCGTCGTCGAAGTCTCAAATCTAAAACTGATGAGTTGAGTTTGGCTCGTGTCATAGAGTTGACTTTGAACTGACTATCTCCGTCGCATCGACTCTTTGATCGCAACGCGTTGACTGGCGTTGACCTAGAGTTAGGCGTTGACCGGTGTTGACCCTAGGGTTTGGGGCGCCGTACGTTGACTTTTTGATCGCAACACGTTGACTGGCGTTGACCTAGGGTTACGCGTTGACCGGCGTTGACCCTAGGGTTTTGAACGTCGTGCGCTGACTTTTGATCGTAACGCGTTGACTGGCGTTGACCTAGGGTTACGCGTTGACCGACGTTGACCTAGGGTTTCGGATCGCTATTAACACAGTTTATACTCGTGCATTTGCTGGAGCATACACAGTTTAAGCTTTTAAGGTATTGGAGCACGGTGATCCCAAATGTCGGAGCTGTAGGACCAACTGTTAAAGCTGATTCATCTGCGTGTATAGATCTTATCCTGAAGTTGTTGGATGCTCAAGTCACGAGACCAACTAATGGAGCTGGTGCGTCAATGACTCGCATTTATAGAATTTTTGGCAAATTCTCAGCCATCAACGGGTTTGATGAGCCTTTACCGACTACCGTTTGAGTCGGGCTAGCATGCAGATTGTTTAAGTCCGTTCCACATGTGACGTTAAGCTAAAAGAGTTAACCCTTTTAGTGCTACGATATTGAATACCAACTAATGGAGCTGGTGCGTCAATGACTCGCATTTATAGAATTTTTGACAAATCCTCAACCATCAACGGGTTTGATGGGCCTTTACCGACTACCGTTTGAGTCGGGCTAGCAAGCGGATTGTTTAAATCCGTTCCGCATGTGACGTTATGCTAAAAGAATGAACTTCCTTAGACTTGATGCTACGACTTCGAATACGTAGACTTCGCCATTGTTACGGGAATAGGCTACCCGGCAATGCGTGTTAGGCGCTGACTTATCCTTACTTAGGATTCAGGATAAAAGTCCCCAGACTCGGATTCTGGTGTCTTCTTCAATCGGTAAAAGACTAAACCGGCAACGCGTGTTAGGCGTTGACTTATCTCTGCTTAGGCTTCGGGATAAAATTCCCCATGCGTGTGAGGCACGGATTATGGTGTTATTAATAACAACCTGCCACAATGTTGAATATGTGGTCTTTTGTCCTTTTTACGGTCAAAGACTAACCGGCAACCGGCAACGCGTGTTAGGCGCTGACTTATCCTTACTTAGGATTCAGGATAAAATTCCCCGTGCGTGTGAGGCACGGATTATGGTGTTATTAATAACAACCTGCCACAATGTTGAATATGTGGTCTTTTGTCCTTTTTACGGTCAAAGACTAACCGGCAATGCGTGTTAAACATAGACTTTGGGATTTTTGGCAAACCCCCAGCCATCAACGGGTTTGACGTGCCTTTACCGATTACCGTTTGAATCGGGCTAGCATGTGAATTATTAAAACCCGTTTCACATGTAACGTTGTGCTAAGAGAATTGCTTCTCTTAGACTTAATGCTATGATTTTGAATACATAGACTTCGCCCTTGTTACGGGAATAGGCTACCTGGCAACACGTGTTAGGTGTTGACTCATCCCTACTTAGGCTTCAGGATAAAATTCCCCAAATTTAGACCTTGGTATCTTTTTCAATCGGTGAAAGACTAAACCGGCAATGCGTGTTAGGCGTAGACTTATCTCTATTTAGGAGT
>NC_033800.1:89932111-89972632 GCF_001876935.1 Asparagus officinalis
AAATATTTCTTTAAGGAAAGTGTTTCACGCCTCAGAATTTCTGTCTCCTTAATTGTTTTACTAACATTGGATGACTGCACGAGGTTGGCATATATCTTTTATCACAACGACAACAAGATATATATATATAACTTCACGTTTGAAGTTGAATGACCAACAATATCTTTGAAAAGAGTCTCTGTAGTGAGGAGGGAAGAATTTGTCATGGATCATTTATCTTGTTGGTTTCCTCTAATATTTCAATCAATCTAATTAAGAACAAGAGACTTTTTAATTTTAAGCCCAAAAACTCACACTTCAAAAAAGAACGTTATTGATAAAGAAAGATAAATCACACTTCAAAAAAGAATATTATTGATAAAGAAAAATCATGCTTTATGAATGTTTTTTTTCCCATGTTAATTGCATTTTACTTTGTGCAAGACAACTTATGTGTGATTCAGAAACTCTTATGTTGTGTCTTGCAAATATTTGGGGTGAAGTGCAACATGGATACATAGGAATTTCTAAATCAAATATTGCACTTTTTATCACACTTTTCACTGAGTAAAATAGTACATGAGCTTCTAAATCATATTTGCAAGATTCTCTTTCATGATTATACAGAGTTTTGGTAATTAAATACCTTATGTCAACTGCCTCATAACGCAAGGAGTAAATAAAAATTTATTAATATATAGATCTCATGTCATTTGGCTAAAAGTGTGAAGAGCAAATAAAAATTGAATAATTGTAAATCCTTTCACTTTGTCAAGGAATACATTAGGTCTTTAATAACTCAGTCCACAATGCATGGAAAACAATATTTAAAAATCACTAGTACAGTTCAGATGCTTCGCACCTGAGCATACTTATTTGTTAGGATATGTGAAGCCTAACTATCAAGCATGCCCTAAACTTCAGAAGAGAGGAGGAACAAAGTTGGAACAGGAGGAACATGACCGACGATGGAGAAGTTCAAGCAAAAACGACGAAGGAGACAGTTTTCTGCATCGCGGTCGACCGGCCATGGCGCGGCGGTCGACCGACGTCATGCACAGCTGGGTGCACAGGCCAGGATCTCATCACGGTCGACCGAGTATGGCGCTGCGGTCGACCGGCAAAAGTCCAGAGAGCAAGCCCAGTCTGCAGTCAGCTTCGCGGTCGACCGCACATGACGCTGCGGTCGACCACCCAAAGTCCAGAGAGCTCGATCAGGAATAGGATTCGTCGCGGTCGACCGCACGTGGTGCGGCGGTCGACCGGAGTCGGGTTTTGGCCCAGTTTCGAATTTTAACCTGTTTTGTTCTGTTTCCTTTTTTATTGGTTAAACCCTTAAGTCTATAAAAGGGTTGATTAGGGCATGATGTAATTAAGACGAAAATAGTGAAATTTTTTTCTGCGGCGGCCGTGGACGTAGTTTCTCACATTGAGAAGCGAACCACGTAAATCTTGTGTGTTTGAGATTGTTTGATTTTCTCTCTTCTCTCCTAAATCTCTATTTCCAAATCGCATCAGGGGGGTTGTGCATCCCCAACAAGTGGTATCAGAGCGACCAGGTTCGGCGCGAGCGATTTGAGGTCAGAGACAATGGGATCTGAGAAGGAAACATCCAAGATTGAGAAGTTTGATTGAACAAACTTCGAGTTCTGGAAGATACAGATGGAGGACTACCTCTATCAGAAGGATTTATACCTACCATTGGGAGAGAAGCCGACGGATATGAAAGATGCGGATTGGAAGCTATTGGATCGAAAGGCCCTTGGAGCAATCATGTTGATCTTGTCTAAATCAGTAGCGTTCAACATCAAGAATCAGAATACGACGGCGGATCTCATAGCGGCGTTGTCCAGTATGTATGAGCAACCCTCTGCGGCGAATAAGGTACATCTCATTAAAAAGTTGTTTAATTTGAGGATGTCCAAGAGCCAGAAATTCAAGGAACACCTGAACGAGTTTAACGAGATCACGGATCAACTAAACTCAGTCAATATTTAGTTTGACGATGAAATCCAAGCCGTCTTGATACTTGGTCAATTGCCCGACAGTTGGAAGGGTACCGTTATCTCGATCAGCGGATCATGTGGCAAATCAAAACTGAAGTTTTCAGAGGTGGTGGACATGATTATGACTGAGGAAATAAGAAGACAAGAGGAAAGGATTTCTAATTCAGGGTCGGCGTTGAATCTTGAGGGCAGAGGAAGAAACAGAAACAGAAATAGAGGGAGTAGCCGAGGAAGATCTAACTCGAGGAACGGAAGGCCAAAGTCCAGGAACCGCAAGGGCAAGAAGGAGATCGATTGCTGGAATTGTGGCAAGTTTGGCCACTATGAGAATCAGTGCCGAGAACCCAAGAAGGACAAGGAGAACAAGACTGAAGCGAACGTGGCCTCAGGAGAATCAGATGATGCCCTAATCTGTTCGTTGGAGAGCAAAAATGAATCGTGGGTGCTGGATTCAGGAGCTTCGTTTCATGCTACCTCAAATAGAGATTTATTTGAGAACTATGTTTCAGGAAACCTAGGAAAGGTCTATCTTGGTGATGATCAACCCTGTGATATCGTTGGCAAAGAAGTCGTGCAGATCAAGCTCAATGGGTCTATATGGAAGCTGAGCGATGTGAGACATGTTCCTAGCTTGAGGAAAAATTTGATTTCCATAGGACAATTGGCGAAAGAGGGATATGTAACAACCTTCGCATGTGATATGTGGAAGGTTATAAAGGGGTCCATGGTTGTTGACCGTGGTACGAAGACAGGTTCTCTCTATATGACGATAGATGCACGTGATTCCATTGCAATGGCTGAAAGTAAGGAAGACCCAAATTTGTGGCACCAAAGGCTAGGTCACATGAGTAGCAAAGGCCTAAAGGTTATGCAATCGAATGGGAAGTTACCAGGTTTGAGATCGGCTGATATTGATTTATGTGAAAGCTGCATTCTTGGGAAACAAAAGAGAATAAGCTTCAAAAGGGTTGGCAGAACCCCTAAAGAAGAGAAGCTTGAGTTAATTCACACAGACGTGTGGGGTCCAGCATCAATACCATCCACCGGCGGAAGGTTATACTTTGTGACCTTCATAGATGATCACTCGAGGAAGACTTGGGTCTATTTCATGAAACACAAATCAGAAGTGTTTGAAGTCTTCAAGAGATGGAAGGCTATGGTTGAGAACGATACCGGTTTGAAGATCAAGAAGCTTCGTTCTGACAATGGCGGCGAGTATGAAGACTCAGAGTTCAAGAAGTTCTGTTATGACAGCGGCATTAGATTAGAGAGGACAGTGCCAGGTACACCCCAGCAGAATGGCGTAGCAGAACGGATGAACAGAACTTTGACTGAGAGAGCCAGAAGTATGAGGTTACAAGCAGGTTTTCCAAAGCAATTCTGGGCAGAAGCAGTCAATACAGCAGCCTACTTGATCAACCGGGGGCCATCAGTGCCTTTGGAGCACAAAATACCTGAAGAAGTATGGAGTGGAAAGCAGGTTAACCTTTCTCACCTGAGAGTATTTGGTTGTGTTTCTTATGTTCATCTGAGTGATCATGCAAGAAACAAACTTGACCCTAAGTCTCTGAAATGTTTCTTTGTTGGCTATGGCGGTGATGAGTTTGGCTACAAGTTCTTGGATGAGCAAAACAAGAAAATCATCAGAAGCAGGGATGTGGTCTTTAATGAAACAGTCCTCTACAAAGACCGTGATGTCGTTCAGTCCACTAGTTCGACACAGCGTGATCCCACATACTTCGAGTCAGAAGATGCCTCAGATGGAGGCAATCTCGAAGCTAGTTCTGATGAAGAAGAAGAGTTGATGGATGAGATTACTTCAGAGGGGGAAGATGAAAATGGAGAGCCTGTTTTGCCCGTCAGAGAGTTGAGGCGGTCAGCTAGAGTCCCCAAGCCTAATCCGAAGTACCCATCACTACAGCCCAGAGCTTATCTTAACTACCTATTATTGAGTGACGGTGGAGAGCCAGAAAGTTATGATGAGGCCCTTCGAGTGGATGATGCGAACAAGTGGGAGCTCGCCATGAAAGATGAAATAAAATCTTTGAACACCAACAAGACATGGGAACTTGCGAAGCTACCAACGGGGAAAAAGGCCTTGAGCAATAAATGGGTGTACAGAATCAAAGAGGAACATGATGGTTCCAAGAGATATAAGGCCAGATTGGTGGTTAAAGGATTTCAGCAGAGAGAAGGAGTTGATTACACAGAGATCTTCTCTCCAGTAGTCAAACTAACTACCATCAGAATAGTCCTGAGTATTGTTGTAGCTGAAGATCTACATCTCGAGCAGCTAGATGTAAAGACAGCTTTCCTCCACGGTAATCTAGAGGAAGAGATATATATGCAGCAGTCAGAGGGGTTTACTCAGAAGGGAAAAGAGAAGATGGTATGCAGATTGAAGAAGAGCTTGTACGGCCTAAAACAAGCTCCAAGGCAATGGTACAAAAAGTTTGATGGATTCATGCACAGGAACGGTTACTCCAGGTGTAATGCTGATCATTGCTGTTTTGTCAAAGAGTTCGACAACAGTTACATCATCTTGCTTCTATATGTCGACGACATGCTAGTAGCCGGTTCAGATATGACAGAGATCAAGAAGCTGAAGAAGCAACTGTAGAGTGAGTTCGACATGAAGGATCTAGGCGCAGCGAAGCAGATATTGGGAATGAAGATCAGTAGAGATAAACTCTTGGGCACACTGCGGCTATCTCAGGCCGAGTACATTAGACGGGTGCTTGAGAGATTCGGGATGAGTGGTGCTAAGGCCGTTATCACACCGTTAGCTAGTCACTTCAAACTGACTAAGGAGCAGTGTCCTGAGACTGATGAAGAGAAAGAATACATGGCTAATGTTCCATATGCTTCAGCCATTGGAAGCCTTATGTACGCCATGGTATGCACGAGACCCGACATTGCCCATGCAGTGGGAGCTGTGAGCAGATTTATGTCAGATCCAGGAGAGCAGCACTGGGAAGCAGTAAAGTGGATTCTGAGATACCTGCGAGGTACTATAGAAGATTGCTTATGCTTCAGGAGAGGCAAGTTAGTCCTGCAGGGTTTTGTTGATGCAGACTATGCTGGTGAGATAGACCAGAGAAGAAGCACTACAGGATACGTATTCACTTTGGGCTCTACAGCTATTAGTTGGATTTCTCAGTTGCAGAAGATCGTTGCTTTATCAACGACAGAGGCTGAATATGTTGCTGTGACAGAGGCAAGCAAGGAGATGATATGGTTACAGGGTTTCTTGGAGGAGCTGGGACAGAAGAGTGAGAAGAGTGTCTTACATTGTGATAGCCAGAGCGCAATTCATTTGGCGAAGAATCCCGCTTTTCATGCAAGGACCAAACACATACAGGTCCGCTACCACTTCATAAGATCAGCGTTGGACGAGGACATGTTGGAACTTGTGAAGATTCAAGGAAGCAAGAACCCAGCTGATATGCTTACCAAGGTTGTTACTACAGAGAAACTGAAGTTGTGTTCAACTTCAGTTGGCCTCAGCACTTGATGATTTGGAGGCCGTCGCCGCAGAGAGAGCTGAAAGAGATTGATAGTTAGTCTCCAAGTGGGAGATTGTTAGGATATGTGAAGCCTAACTATCAAGCATGCCCTATACTTCAAAAGAGAGGAGGAACAAAGTTGGAACAGGAGGAACATGATCGACGATGGAGAAGTTCAAGCAAAAACGACGAAGGAGACAGTTTTCTGCATCGCGGTCGACCGGCCATGGCGCGGCGGTCGACCGACGTCGTGCACAGCTGGGTGCACAGGCCAGGAGCTCATCGCGGTCGACCGAGCATGGCACTGCGGTCGACCGGCAAAAGTCCAGAGAGCAAGCCCAGTCTGCAGTCAGCTTCGCGGTCGACTGCACATGGCGCTGCGGTCGACCGCCCAAAGTCCAGAGAGCTCGATCAGGAATAGGATTCGTCGCGGTCGACCGTACGTGGTGCGGCGGTCGACCGAAGTCGGGTTTTGGCCCAGTTTCGAATTTTAACCTGTTTTGTTCTGTTTCCTTTTTTATTGGTTAAACCCTTAAGTCTATAAAAGTGTTGATTAGGGCATGATGTAAAAAGACGAAAAATAGTGAATTTTTCTCCTTCAGCGGCCGTGGACGTAGTTTCTCACATTGAGAAGCGAACCACGTAAATCTTGTGTGTTTGAGATTGTTTGATTTTCTCTCTGCTCTCCTAAATCTCTATTTCCAAATCGCATCAGGGGGATTGTGCATCCCCAACATTATTTTGTTTTATTTTTTCAAAATTTTTTGTTGTTTGCAAAACAGTAAAATGATTTGTATAGCAATATAAATTCTGAATAATTATAATTTTGTTTAAATCAAGAAATTGTATAATAAAACTATATATAAAGAACATTATGATTAATTATTATAGTTTGGATAATGAATATAATTTATTAAGATAATTATAATATATTAAATAATTTCTTCTCTTTTAAATATAATAATATTATACATAGCATAATTATAATACTATTAGTAACTATATGCTAATTTAATAGGTATTTCTAAATAAATTACACTATAATTTAATAATTTATAAAATACCATACTACACATAAAAGATGATTAAGGTGCTAAAACATTTGATTATTCCTCTTACCCCTCTCAAATTGACGCAGCGCGGAAGTTGTAACCTCAGAATCCACCAAGGGTGTTCTCTGAATCCATAAAGAACAATCTTCGAATCCACGAAGAGCTTCGAATCCACGAAGAAATATTGAGGAAAAACAAAATTTTATTAATCAAAAGTTATGCCTCTAGGGCTTACAAGACTCTTCTTAAATAGAAAAATAAACAAGACTCATACAAGGACTCTAATTCCTACAAGGACTCTCAGCTTACCAAAAATGGTAAAGAATTCCTAAAAAAATTAAAACTCCTAAAAAGACTCCTTATGAATAGGAAAGTCCACCGGTCAAATCTGAGATCAAATCGGATTTGTTTCCTAAACAAAACAGACTCCTAAATTATTACTAAAAATAGTAAAAATGGACAAAATTGTAATTATCTCTCAAACCGTAAGGAATTTGGCGAATCTGAGAACGCAAACCGAACCCTAAAGGGTCAGTTTGGATGGCTCCGTCTCGTCGAGATAGTCGATTTTCATATATAATTCGTCCAATTCCGACGTACGGTTTGAAAGTTACGGCTTTTTCTTCGAAACATGTTATTTTCTTCGACCAGGCCCGCATTTGGGCTTGCGACTGTCCCACTTTGACATAAACATGTCTGATGTGTGTTCTACATCAGTCCCCCCTGCTTGAAAAGAGCTCGACCCCGAGCTTACACTTGCATGAACAACTGTTTCTGGTGGGTAATACTCAAACAAATCTGCAACATTAAAACTAGGAGAAATATCCAAATCTGTAGGAAGGTCAACCACATAAGCATTGTCGCTAATCTTCTTTAGTATTTTGCATGGACCATACTTCTTATTCTTCAGCTTGTTGTAAGTACCCATGGGAAAACGTTCTTTTCGCAGAAACACCATCACCATGTCTCCTTCTTCAAACACCTTCCTCCTTCTGTGTTGATCAGCTTCGGCTTTATACTTAGCATTAGACTGCTCTATCTTCTCCTTCACCTCATGCTGAATAGCACGTATCTTTTCAACCATATGATCTACAGGAACACTCTGTCCAGGAAGTTTAGGCAGCGGGGCTAGATCAAGATAGTGATTCGGAAGCCTTCCATACACAATTGTAAAGGGTGCCTTGCATGTAGTCCGACTCTCCATACAGTTGTAGGCAAATTCAGCATGTGCCAAAGCAAGATCCCATTGTTTTGGTCGATCACCAAAAATAGATCTAAGAAGATTGTCGAGGGTGCGATTGACCACTTTAATTTGGTCATCCGTTTGGGGGTGATAGGCAGTACTGAACTTGAGAGAAGTGTTGAATCTCTGTCACAAAGTCTTCCAAAAGTGTGATAAGAACTTGGAATCTCTATCGGATGTGATGGACTTTGGCACTCCATGAAGACGAACTATCTCCCGAAAGAAAAGATTGGCAATGTTGCTCGCATCCGCAGTCTTCTTGCATGGAATAAAGTGCGCCATCTTTGAAAACCTGTCAACCACAACAAAAATAGAATTCATACCTCGTTGGGTTCTAGGCAGTCCCAACACAAAGTCCATGGAAATATCATGCCACGGCGCATCAGGAACTGGTAAGGGTGTATACAATCCTGTATTCTGAGACTGTCCCTTAGCAACTTGACAAATTGGACAACGCCGCACATATCTTTCTGCTCCCTTCTTCAACTGAGGCCAATAATATCGTTCTTCAATAGCTGCAATTGTCTTATCACGTCCCAAATATCCTCCTAGTCCGCCAGCATGAAGGTCTCGAATTATCTGCTCTCTTAGCGAACTCTGGGGTATGCACAATTGATCGCCATGAAATAGATAACCATCCTGAATATGAAAGCCTTTAATTGATCTATTTTGAAGACAGTCATCCCAAATCTTCTTAAAATCATCATCCTCCGCATACAGCTCCTTAAGATAATCAAACGCAATCACTTCAGCCTTCAAAGTTACCAACAATCCAGCCCTCCTACTGAGTGCATCTGCAACCATATTCTGCTGCCCGGATTTATGCTTCAAAACGAAGGTGAAACGCTGCAGATATGCAATCCAACGAGCATGCATACGGTTGATGGTAGTCTGACTATTAAGGATCTTCAAGGCCTGATGATTAGTGTGAAACAAAAACTCTCTCGAGATCAAATAGTGCTCCCAATGCTTCAAAGACTGAACTATGGCATATAATTACAGCTTATATGTGGTCCACTTCTCTTAGTTTCTCACTATAAAAGGCAACTAGACGCCCTTCTTGAGATAAAACACCACCAATTCCTATGATAGACGCATCACAATCAACTTCAAAGACTTTTTGAAAATCTGGAAGTGCAAGCACAGGTGCGGTGGATAACTTCTCATTGATCAGTGCAAAGCTACGATCTGCTTCTTCCCCCCAATTGAGCTTTCCATTCTTCATGCATTCAGTTATAGGTGCTACAATGCTGCTGAAATTTCTTACAAATCTCCTATAGAATGTTGCTAGGCCATGAAAACTACGAACTTCGCTGATAGTCTTCGGGGTAGGCTAATCTCTAATAGCACGAACCTTCTCTTCATCAACATGAATATCCTCTGCACTAACAACAAAGCCTAGAAACACGAGGCTACTAGTCATGAAGTTGCACTTCTTCAGATTAATGTACAACTTATTCTCCTGCAAAACTGTTAGCACCTCCCTCAAGTGGTCCAGATGTGCAGCCCTACTCTGGCTATAAATTAGGATATCATCAAAGTAAACTACGACGAACTTGCCGATAAAGGGTTTTAATACCTGATTCATCAATCACATGAAAGTGCTAGGGGCATTAGAAAGACCAAAAGGCATGACTAACCACTCGTACATGCCTTCTTTTGTCTTGAAAGCAGTCTTCCACTCATCTCCTTCCCTAATCCGAATCTGATGATAGCCGCTCTTGAGATCTATCTTGGATAACACCTTTGAACCAGATAACATGTCTAGCATGTCTTCCAAGCGTGGAATAGGAAATCTGTACTTCACCAACACCTTTGAACCAGATAACATGTCTAGCATGTCTTCCAAGCGTGGAATAGGAAATCTGTACTTCACCATAATCTTGTTGATAGCCCTACTATCCACACACATACGCCACTCTCCGTTCTTCTTTGGGACTAGTAGTGCTGGCACTGCATACGGACTCATGCTAGGTCGTATAAGGCCCTTCTGAATGAGATCATCCACCTGCTTCTGCAAAATCTCTCCTTCATTCGGACTCATCCTATAGTGTGGCAGATTTGGTAGTCGGGATCCAGGGATAAGGTCGATCTGATGTTGAACGTCCCTAAGCATGGATAACTCAGAAGGAAGATCATCAGGCATAACTGCATCAAACTGTTGTAAGAGGGTCTGTACTTCATGTGGAGTTTCGACAGTGGCAGACTCCTCTTTTCCCGAAACTACAAGGGCATAAATTTCATCAGATTGCTTCATATCTTTCATAAAGTCTTCATTGTCAACGACCAAGAAATTCTTCTTTTCAGCCACAATGGTTTTGACAGGTCCCTTCTCGGTTAGAGGCTTGAGCACAATTCAGCGACCATCCTTCTTAAAGATGTTGACGTTATCTTTCCCTCTATGCGTGGCATCAACATCAAACTGCCAAGGTCTGCCTAACAACATATGACATGCATCCATCTCTACTACATCGCACAATGCCTCATCCACATAAGTTCGGCCAATGGAAAAGGGTACCCGACACACTTCATCAACCTGTACGTCATTACCCTTGCGAATCCAGCCGATCTTGTAAGGAGCGGGATGCTTTTCCGTCTTCAGCCCTAACTTCTCCACCATGCGCTGAGATACAATATTCTCGTTGCTCTTACTATCAATGATGACATCATAGATCTTCTATTGCACCGTACATCTCGTTCGAAAGATATTATGCCTCTGTGGTGGTTCTTCTGCCTTTGGAGCTAACAATAGTTGCCGCACAACACATGAGAGTTGTTCCCCATCATCAGCATCCAACCCATCATCATAGTCTTCAATATCGTCTCGGTTTGTATCCTCATTTTCATGATCCACCATGTTCACAGTACCTCTTTAGGGCACTGATTAGAGCGATGACCAGGCTGTCCGCATCTATAACACTTGATCGGGTCAGGTTTGGCATAAGGGTTCGCTGGAGTAGGCTTCTTCGCTGCGGTTGTTGCTGGCCCCTTGCCCTTCTCTGTCGTAGAATCTTGATCAGGAACAGTTTGAGACTGTTTATTCCCACCACGATTAAAGTTCATGCGCGAACCGTCAGAAGCTGCCCACGATCCTTTACTATTTCATCCAATATGTCGCTCTACCTTCTTGGCTAGGCTAACCATGTCTGCCAATGTATAGGTCTGCTGCAAAGATACACGATCCTGAATCGCTATCCTTAATCCCCTAATGTATTGAGACATCTGCTGCGCCTTGCTCTCGTGTAAATTGTTGCGGGATGACAGTCGATAGAACTCCTGCGTATACTCATACATGGTTCTTCCACCTTGCCTACAATTCTGATACTGCCCAAATAAAACTTGTTCATAATCACTTGGTAAGAACTTCCACCTTGCCTACAATTCTGATACTGCCCAAATAAAACTTGTTCATAATCACTTGGTAAGAAACGGACTCTCAGTAGCTTCTTCATCTTTTCCCACCTATCGACCTTCGGCTTTCCTTGACGAGATCGATTCAGACAAACAGACTCCCACCAAGCCGAAGCTCCACCTTTGAGTCTGTAGGCCACCAATTTAACCTTACGTTCTTCAGGGATCTCCATATACTCAAAGAACCTCTCTACTTCTGCAATCCAGTCGAGGAACTCTTCAATATGCAGTTGCCCGTTGAAAGATGGCAGATCCATCTTCATCTTGAAACCTCCAGCGTCATAATTATCCCTTTGTCGTCGGTCTCTGTGATAAACACCGTGGCGTGGGGGTGCATAGTGATCTTCCTCACTGTCGGAATCTTCATACGGAGTCGGTTCACGTCGTTGGCGACCATCAATGCGATTTCGCTCTCCTGTAATCTCCAGACACTCTACTGCCATTGTTATTCGCTCCACGACAGTCTTCATCTGATTGACATCGGCCTTTAGCACGTCAAACTCAGTTCGAGAGATAGGGGCTTCATCACCTGCCATCGGATCCGAGGAACAAGGCTTTGATACTAATTGACGCAGCGCGGAAGTTGTAACCTCGGAATCCACCAATGGTGTTCTCTGAATCCACAAAGAACAATCTTCGAATCCATGAAGATCTTCGAATCCATGAAGAAATATTGAGGAAAAACGAAATTTTATTAATCAAAAGTTATGCCTGTAGGGCTTACAAGACTCTTCTTAAATAGAAAAAAACAAGACTCCTACAAGGACTCTCAACTTACCAAAAATGGTAAAGAATTCCTAAAACATTAAAACTACTAAAAAGACTCCTTATGAATAGGAAAGTCCACCAGTCAAATCTGAGATCAAATCGGATTTGTTTTCTAAACAAAACAGACTCCTAAATTATTACTAAAAATAGTAAAAACGGACAAAATTGTAATTATCTCTCAAACCGTAAGGAATTTGGCAAATCAAAGAACGCAAACCGAACCCTAAGGCGTCGGTTTGGATGACCCCGTTTCGTCGAGATAGTCGATTTTCATATATAATTCGTCCAATTCCGACGTACGGTTTGAAAGTTACGGCCGTTTCTTCGAAACATGTTATTTTCTTCGACCAGTCCCGCATTTGGGCTTGCGACTGTCCCACTTTGACATAAACATGTCTGCTGTGTGTTCTACATCACAAATGATAGTTTCAACTTTAATTAATTAATTTATTTATTTATTTTATTCCAAATTCTCATTCCACGAGTCTTAAACTAAATTAAATTAATTAAATGTAAACCATCATAATAATAAGATCTAACTAGTTGCTTAAGGCCTTAAGATTGCGTAACTTACTTAAGTAAATGCATATGTTATCGATTCAATTAACTAATCACCCTTTCATTTTTTCCTATACATAACTTCTGTTTTATTTCTAAACTATAAATTATGGCTATCCATTCTCTGAAATTTATCACATCACCCACTAAGCCAAATTCATACACAAGCAAATGGTTTATGAAGTACGTTAAATATAAAGTTTATCAAATGGTTTATAGTGTACATGTCTTGTCTATTTATATGCACGTGCATACAATGGATAATATTTAGCAATGGTTTATAGATTTAAATATTTATTTTTATGGAGTTGAAGATAATGTCTCATGTTCAATCCGTGGCCCTTGATTTGTGTTTTATCTCTTGAATCCTTAAAAGGAGAAGGGTAATAGAATATAGGAATGTTATTATTTGGAAAACTTAATGTGTATACAAATGATTTGGGAGCCAATGATTATTTTTTCAGTGTGTACTTTTTTATTGCAAATTGGACAGGATACTTATTAATCTTTTAATACTTAAAAAGAATGTATTATTGTATTTTAGAGTTTATACTAAGCCATTTAGAGAATTTCCCCTCATGCAATGTTGTAAAGTGCTTTTTGTGCTATTTGACATCAGTTGTGCTTTTTCTTGTGAATATAGGTCATAAGGTATACTTTCGTGTTTATTACTTGTATGCATGACTTCATTCTTAACTAATTACTCAATTTATATGCACTTTAAGTACATAGGTGCTACAACTTATCTAATGCCTTCAAGGTCTTCTTAACCTTTTGATTCTCTTACCTCTAATAAGCATCTTTTAAATATAATAATATTATCTAATGCTTTCAATATTTCTTGTTCTCTTTTATATATAGTATAGATAAATTACATTGTAATTTAATAATTATACAATTTAGTAAATTATTCACTAATAGTGTAACAAATCAATTAAACTCATTATATTACTAATACTATTACAATTACACTAAACAAAAATTCTTTTTCATATAATTATCATACTTTGTAAAATGCTATTAAGGTTAAAATTTTACGGGTAGTCCACCATAAGAGGTGAACCCAAAGGCATAAGGCATGTACACCTAATGAATTTTTATTATTCTTAATTTTTAAAGAATTTTAAATATTATGTGAATATAAATTAGGGATAATTTTTAAATTTTATATTAAACAATATAATTAAATAATAAAATGATATTGACCGAAGGTTTTGAAAAAGTGAGGAAATGTAATAAGAGATTATATATATACCTGGTGAGTGATTAATTATAACTAATGACATATATTTGAGAATTAACAAACTTAAAAGGGTAAAAATGAAAATCAAAAGTTCTGACGAGTAAATCCTCTTTTTTGTGCAGTTTAGACTTGGTCCTTATCTTTTATGTCATTTGAAATTTTCTTTCTTGGAGTATAGGTTGCCTTGTGGATCAGGAGCTGTCCTTGATAAGTAGAGCCAAGAGAGGGCCCTCTAATGGACTAGCCTCAGCTCCCACTTTTGGTTCAATCTAACATGTTATGGGCCAATTTACTTTTAAGGAAGGCCAGTATTCCCGTCCATGAAATTCTCATACATACCTTCTTGCGACAGTTCTTCAGTATAAATGTTGTCCAAAGTATTGAAGTTATGGTTCCTCTTCACGCACTTTTTTACCAGTTTATTCGGGTACAACGATCATAATAACGTTGACCTGCGTATCATTACTTTTGTATTTGTGAGAATTACACACTAGTTGCCATAATGTAGATTTGTAGAATTTATATATACTAGTATAATGTACATATGTTGCACGTAGATGTTCTTCTTATATTAATAGTTTTTGCTATGTTGTCTTATATTAATATTACGAACTTGTTTTGTGAGCTGAAAAATAAAGATTTGGAAACTACTAAAAAATAAAAATTTAAAACTAATTACATATTATTTGTCAATTGTGTCAATTTCAAACAATTTCTTAATTTTATAACTCTAATTTTTTATTCAAACAGATGAGCTTGCTCTATGATGGCAACAAATAAGACAATTTTGGGTTATTGTTATCTTGGATCCAACATAAACTTGGCATGTACGACCAATAAATTATAAACATTTGATGAAAGAATTATAAATGCTTGAATCACAAAACACTTCATATCAGTTAGAGTACAAATGGAAAAGTTTGGCCGATCGTGAACCCTCATACTAACCACTCAATATTCCTTCCTAAAATAATGGGTACCCTTCGCTTGAGATCTAGGCCTCTCTTCTCCTACTCTTGCACTTCTTTCAAAGTTCCTACAAAATTTAAGCTAGTGCAGATGTCTTTGAATGTGTCTGAGCCCTATCGAAACTATAGAGGGTGTGAACCGCCATCACCCTTTAAGACATTGCATAAGAGCACTTGATATTGAAAAATCTTATTGGACCCTTAATTGGAAGCCAAGTTGACATGTTACGAACATGAAAAAGAGAGTTGTTACCATTTTTGTTGTGGGTCCACATTTCGACCTTGACAACATAGCACTTGAGATCATTGAGCACTGCTTTAAGTACTTTAGATAGAAGCCAGGGTCTATTAGTGATCAGTGCCCATGAGCTCAAATATAGTCTTTGTATAGCAAAACGCCGACATCAGTTTTTTTGAATGGAGGGAAAGAAATATGCACCTTCTCAATGGACTGATATCAAAATAAAATTACAAATAATAAGAAGATATGATTATATATATAAGCATATAAAAATTGAGGATATAGAGGATTATAAGGGTTTCTCTCTCCTCCTTTATTGACTCGGTGGAGATTGTGCCATATCCTTGTATATGAGAGAATCATTTCATAAAACATATGATACACATTATTCTCATAATGGATATTGCTTTAGTGTACCAAGAAAACAAAATTAGAAGTATGAGATGAACATGATTTATATCTATCAGTATGTGCGTAATTCATCTAAGGAATAAGGTTGCTTACATGATAGTATTTATTAAAATATGTATATATATGATATGACCTATCTAGTTTGCATATGCAATATTTAAATTTCAAGAGGAGAATAGCTCACTGTTTGTATGTATGATACATGATCTCTTTATCCAAGTTTTATTCCCTTCTCTATCTATGATATTAAACAGTAAAAAGTAATATTTAGCTACAATTCTTAACATAAACTTGTATACATGCATATGCTTTAGTTCTAGGCTATTTACCCCTTACCATCATGCTGAAGATATATATAGGCTTTGATTATGAAAGCCAATGAAGATTTGGATAATGAACTTCTAAAAGAATCTCGTGTTTGTTCAAACTATTCACCTAAGAGAAAAAAAGATTGTAAATATCAACATTTAGGCAACTAAATAGTAAATTAAGAACAAATAAAAAACAAGAAGGATAAAAATTTTCCTAAATTACTATCACATTATCACAATAATCATTGGCAATTGCAACCTTTCATCATAAAAGGAAATGGACATTAGTATGAGACACATAAAATAAATGCATAACCAAAATTCTCTCAAAAACTCCAAACTATGGTGGATGAGAGAGAGATAGGAGGAGAGGTTTAATTACAACATATTAGATGTATAGAAGTGTAAGAGAAGGGTCACTATTTTTTAATCACTTGTAACAATATTAGTCCACATGATATTAGCATAAAAAATAAAACAATAAAATATATGAAAAAATGTCAACAACTTGCATGGGTAACATATTTGTATCTTAGAAATAGAGGATGATGTCATGACTCCCCTCTTCCTCCTTGTTGATGTTATGAGATCCAACAGTGAGATTAGCGGATAATTCCGAGTTTAGCAAGGGGGCTTAAGGTATATATGAGTGATGTGGTTTCCCTCATTTCTTTTTGAAGATTGGTCCCCTGTCTATATAAGAAAGCTAGATAATAACACTCATTAGAGGATCAGAGTTGGGTTCTCTGATGGTTCCTCAAATGGTCAATTCAGTATTTAAGCTTGAGTATAGAAGATACCAATGAGCTGAAAGTAGTTCTAAGTATACAGAAGTTGCATATCTATGCCCCCCCGGGGTTTCCCCCTCAAGTCCTTCTGCTAGTAGGCAATGAGCCCCTATATATGCTCCGGTTAGAGGGGTAAATATATAACTATGGCCGAGTCCAGGTAGGCAACTGACATGGTAGACAACTGACAAGTGTAAGCCACTAGAAAAGATGGTCATTCAGGTGGTTTGTGCAAAGCGGTAGCAACTGCTTGGTGCTGACGAAGCCTGATGAGTCATAAAGACTTTTGAGGCTGGAACAATAATGATTTTTGACTATGCATTTAATATAATGGTGACTGGTTGTTGGTGAGGGCTTGAGGAAGACCACCTTTTGACTCATCCTTAAGAGAAGGGATGAGTCGGGCTGCTTGTCGAGAAGGGGCTACTCCTTGTAAGAAGAGTGAGAAGTACCGCCTCTTCAGTCGTCTAGTGAAGGGACGACTAACACCACTTTTTTACTTGGCCTTGAGAGTTGTCGGCTGAGATAATGGGCCGAGAGTTGAGGCTTGTGTGCCTGATCTAATAGTTAGTTCAGCAATACCACCTCTTGAGTTGGTCATGTAAGTTGTCGGCATATGGAGTCGGTTGCAGGAGAGGTTTGAGTCATTTGGGCTCTGATCATGTCTGATCTGGCATGAAGCGGGACATGTGTTGGCTCTCCAAAAAGATTAACACTTTATTATTTGTAGGCTATAACAATGGCCCCCCTTTCATTCTAACTGGGCTAGCTGAGTACGGGTAAAAGTTGAATAAAAAGTTAATATTTTTGCCTTCTCGATTTTTGTATCTTTCTTGCTTGCATTTGTCTCATGCTTTGTTTGAGTCCATGCTTGTTATAGAGTTAAGATGACTCACTCTGTGTGTGAGGAGTAGTGCTACTCGACCACGTGCATTGGGTTTATTCGCAATGATATCAAGGCCTTGGGGATATGCCTTAGGCTTAGGAAGATTCCAAGATCTTGCTGCAAATATTTTAGACGTAAACATTTATCTATATTAATTTAAACCGCATACCTTTGAGTATACCTCAATTTTTTGGATTGAGATGACTCGAATTTGTGCCTTGGATTTACTCGCAATGGCACCAAGGTCTTAGGGTGCATGCCATGGGCTTAGGAAGATGCCAAGATCTTTTAGCTGATGTAGACCGATTCTATATGCCTTGGTTTTATGCTGAGTATGCAATAAGGTCTTGGTGTTTATTCTTCAGCACTTTCTAAGCTTTAAACACTATCAGATAGTGGTATTTTATTTATATTAATTTGAACTACGTACCTTTGAGTATCAGTCAATCCTTCGAGTTAAGATGACTTAGCCCTAGGTGGGACAAGTACGACTCAGCCTTATGCCTTAGGTTTACTCGCGAAGACACCAAAGTATTAGGGTATGTGACTTGGGCTTAAGAAGATGCCAATGTCTTTTTTTATCAATGTAGGTTGAGTTAATGTGCCTTGGTTTTACCCTAAGAAGGTACTAAGGTCTTTTGTCAATGGTATGCATTGGTTTTACCCTGAAAAGATACCAAGGTCTTGGTGTCGAAGTCGACCAAGTTGATGATGATTGGTCGATGAAAGCTGCACTTAGATATATAGCGGGAAAAAAAATATCTTGTTCAAAGATAGTTCCATTAATTTGATTACCTTGGGGAATTTTGTTTGCCTTGGGCTTAGACATGAAAATATGCTAAGGTCTTGGTATTGGAGTCGACCGAGTTGATGATCTGCCTTGGTCTTGCTCATGAAAATGATACCAAGGTCTTTTGAGTCGAAGCCAATGTCTGCACATAGGTACATGGCACAATGAATATATCATTTTAAAGATAGTATTTTTAATTTGTTATCTTAGGGAGTACCATATATGTTCTAGATGTAGACATGAGAATGATGCCAGGATTAGTGGTAGAAGTGGGCCAAGTCGATAATGAATGGTGAAAGCTGTGTATAGGTTAGTACGCATCATAAAATATTTCTTATTTATAAGAAGAATGACCATATCTTGGAGTGGTAGTCCCCAAAAAGTTCGTAGTAAGCTGGTGTTTTAGCCTATTGGAATGGCAGCTTCTTATCAACAAGCTTTGTGTACGATGGGTAATCCAGAGTTTAGCAAGGGGGGTCAATATAAGTGATGTGGGTTCCCTCATCTCTTTTTGAAGATCGGTCCCCTGTCAAAAGCTACACAATAACACTCATTAGAGGGCTGGAGTTGGATTCTTCGGTGGTTCCTTTGACTATTAATTCAGTATTTGAGCTTGCGTAGAGAAGACACTAATGAACTGAAAATAGTTCTAAGTATGCAAAAGTTACATACCTATGGTCACCTTGGGGGCTTCCCCCTCTAGTCCCTCTGCTAGTACGCAATGAGGCCTTATATATACCCAGTTGAGAGGGGTAAATATATAACTATATCTGAGTCTAGACGGGCAGCTGACTTAGTAGATAGCTAACAAATGGCGGCCACTAGCAAAGATGGTCATCCAGGTGGTTAGTGCAAAGCGACAACAGCTGCTTGGTGCTGACGGAGCCAGATGAGTCATAAAGAATTTTAGGGCTGGAGTAATGATGATTTTTGACAATGCATTTAATATGATGGTGACTGGCTGTTGGTAAGGGGCTTGAGGAAGACCGCTTTTTGACTTGTCATAGCGAGAAGGGATGAGTCAGGCTGCCCGTCGAGAAGGGATGACTCCTTGAGAGAAGGGTGAGAAGTACCGCCTCTTTAGTCATCTAGTGGAGGGCCGACTAACATCGCCTTTTTACTCGGTCTCGAGACTTATCGGCTGAGATAGTGGGCCAAGATTGGAGGCTTGTGAGTTTGATCTGATAGGTAGGTCAGCAAATACCACCTCTCGAGTCAACCATGTAAGTTGTCGGCCTATGGAGTCGGCCGCACGAGCAGTTCGAATCGTCTAGGCTCTGATAATGTCTGATCTGGCATGGAACGGGACATGTGTCGGCTCCCTAAAAGAGATTAACATTTTGTTATTTGCAGGCTATAACACTCCTTGACTGCATTACACATGTAGAAGATTGTAAGATTGTTTGATCCCCTTAAATATTGACGATGTAGTTTGATTAGATGTGTATAGAAAAAAAGGAAGGTTATGATATAAGAATTTAAAGAGATGGAGAATTATATTTGTGATTAGTCATGAGGATATTAAAGATGATTAATGAAGGTAATGAAGATGATTAGTGGAGATAACGGATGAGTGAAAAGGTGTTTATTAATGAGAAATTATTATGAATTCTAAGGGAATGGTAATATGTAAGTATGTTATTGTATATACATAGATAAATAAAATTGGAATTATTAAATTCAGGAGGGATAAAAAGGGTATTCAAAATTTTACACCCAGTACTCTTTTATATGTAGTGTGTAGACACACAATAAAGTTATTGCTTCTGCAACTATAGAGCATCTTTTTGTAGCTACAAGATTCCTTATTATTAATAAAAAATTATGCCAAAAATTCTCAATTGAAAAGTAGCGTAATTAAAGTCTTATAGGTTGTAGGTTCGAATCTCGGCGAGCTATTTTTTTACATAGGGTATTTAGATATTAGTCCCTTTAATCTTCAATAATTTCATATTAGACCATTGAATCTTTAGTAATATCATATTAGTCCCTCAAATTTATCATGAATCCATTAATGGATGTTCGTAAATGGATGTCTGTAAACAACATTACGTACATTATCCTCATTGAAGTTTAAGCTTATTTCTATAGTTAAAGTATTTATAGTGCATAAGACGATAAAACAAGTTGAATGATGTATGAAGAATAGCATGTGTAGGCTAGTCCTGTAGGTGATTATATATCACATTTGGAGGGCGAATAACATGTCAAATCACTTGTCCAAAGGTGTGATGAGATGATGCACCCGCCTGTCCCGCTGAGTGGAAGGTTGCATACATAAATCACTCTGACCCATCAATTCTAACCCTAAATTGGATGTGAAAATATTAAAGTTGATAAAATTAAAGGTCTCGTTTGATTTTTATGTCATGGCTTAATGCAGATAGGCGAACAGTTTATCCAGAAGCATCTGACTGGGATTGAGCCCCTCACCGGTTCCAACTATGGCAACTAGAAGATACAAGTTGAAATAGTACTTGGGTGTCTTGACTACGACAATGTTCTCACTGAAGATAAGCCAGAAGAGCCTGATGAGTCATCAAGTCTATCTGAAAAGAAATCTGATGCTAAGTGAGTCAAATCCAATAAGCTTGCAATGCTGATCATTAGAGCATCGGTGAACCAGACTATTAGTGGAGGGATTCCGGCTTGCAAAACTGCTAAGGAGTTGCTTGAGACCATCAAGAAGCAGTTTGAGGGATTCGTTAGAGCGAGACAGTACAGTTATTTGGTCAAACTCATTAATCTAAAATATGATGGAAGTGGTGATGTTCGTCAGCACATTTTGAAGGTCTCTCAGTTGATCATTTGTCTCAGGGAGTTGGGACTTCAGTTAGAGGATGATCTGATGGTTCATTTTGTAGTCGCTTTTCTACCAAGCAAATTTGACACTTTTAAGGTGAACTATAGTTCTCAAGACAGGAAATGATACTTGAATGAGCTTATTGTTGTATGTGTTGCTAAGAAAGAGCAGCTAAAAATAGGAAAAGCTCAGAAGACAAATTTGGCACATAGCAAGCTTGGACCAAATAAGGCAGGAAAGAAATCCTTCAAGAATCAAGGGCACAATAAGGGGAAAAAGTCTTTCGGCAAATTTTCCATTGTTTCTAGCACTTCTTTAGCAAGTGAAAATGTTGAATGTTTCTTCTGCAAGAAACCTGGTCATATGAAGAGAGACTGTCTGAAGTATAAGCAGTGGCTGAAGAAGAAGAGAGGGAATAATCCACAGTCGGAAGGCAAGGACAAATGAACAACTATTTATGGGAAACTCATAGCCTTTAGAGGTGGAGCTCGTTGGGACTTTCAGTCTGCGCTTGGATTCTAGAGTTTCTTTAGTTTTATCAGACACTTTCTATGTACCTCCTATGAGAAGGAATTTTATTTTAGTTTCTAGATTTTTTTGATCAGGTTATAGCTTTGTTTTCGAGAATAAATCTGTTTCTATCAGAAATGATTTGGATGTTATCGGACATGGTTTCTTAATTGACGGTCTTTATAGATTAAATTTGGATGCATCTTTTCTTTCCCCTTTCTGTATGTCTGTGAATTCTTCTTCTTCCGGTACAAAACGTCCTAGGCTTAATAACAATTCTTCCATAAATTAGCAATTAGCATCGGAGATTGGGACATTCTTTAAGAAAATGATTGGAATCCTTAGTAAAGTCTGGTATTCTTGAACAGTTAGATTTCTCTAATTTTGGTATATGTGTTGACTGTATCAAGGGAAAGATGACTAAATTAAGAAAATTTGAAGTCTCCAGGAGTGAAGGTCTCCTTGACCCCATTCATACAGATATTTTTGGGCCTTTTTTCCCACTCCCTCTCATGGTGGTCAGTGATACTTCATCTCCTTCATAGATGATCTTTACGCGCTATGCCTATATTATTTTCTTCACCACAAATATGAGGCACTGGATGTTTTCAAGATCTTTCAAGTTGAAGTTGAAAAACAGTTAGAAAGAAGATTAAATCTATGTGTTATGATCAAGGTGGGGAATTCTATGGTAAAAGCGATCAGGACGACACATATCATGGTCACAAGGCATTGTTCCTCAGTACATTTTTTCCTTAGCGCCCATCGCGCTGGGTATTGTTCCCGTAACCCGTTCTGTAACAAGGTCGGACGGGGGTAGCCATAAGTGCCCAAGGAGGTCTAAAAGGCCCTAGAGGGGGTGAATAGGGTTTATGGATAATGAATATGCAATTAAAATATTTTCCAACAAACCATAAATAATTATGAAAAGTAATAACAATAAAAGAGAGTAGGGATTAAACATAGTTAGCCAATTGATGACACGTGGTATGTTCACGAGGTTCGGTCCTCCGACCTACGTCCCCGCTCCCTACTTTCGAGGAGAATTCCACTAACACACCCAGTTTGGAAGCCGAAATTTCTCTACATAACGATCTCCACCGAGATCTCACAACCACACAGTAGATCTCCACGAGATCAAGCTCACAACAGTTACAAATGGAATAAAAACTCTCTTACAGCAACCCTATGGCAAGAGGAAGAGATTGCAAATGAAGCTTGGGATGTAAGATTGTAAGGTATGAAAATAAATGAAAGTTGAAGCTCTTTTGAATAATAAACACAAACTCAAGACATTTTTCAATGCTAGCTTAGTTACTGAAGTTAATGGGGATGGTGGGTATTTATAAGAAGTGAAGATGACAACCAAGCCCCAAATAAATAGACAAAAATGCCTAAAAAGCGAGAAACAGGAATCTGTATAAAACTATCCGTTGGAGGCTTATCAGTCGACTGACGGGTTTCATTAGTTGACTGATGAGCTGACCGTTATAGACAATTTTTAGCTCGTCAGTCGACTGACTAGATCATCAGTCGACTGATGAGATCATCAGTCGACTGGTCAGACGACCAAATAAGAAGCAGAAACTATTGGCAATTCTGGCATGTTTCATTAGTCAACTGATCTCATGTATTAGTCGACTGATGAGATCATCAGTCGATTGATCAGATCATCAGTCGACTGATCAGTCGACCAAATAGAAATAGAAACTATTTAAGATTCTGACGGGTTTCATCAGTTGACTGATAACAATCATTAGTCGATCGATAACAGTTTTTTAGCCAGTATAGGTTTTGAAAATGAGTTTCAAATGTCTTTTAAAAATAGTAAATAGATTCTAAAAAATGTGAAACTTTGGAAATAGTTTATAAACATAATAACAAACTTGTTTGAAAAGAAATTTTGTAAAAAGGTCCTCATATTTGTGAAAATCATTATTTTAGCAAAAATATCAAAATATGAGTATTGAAACGTGTAAGTGTGTTATCCCAAGAGCTTCAAATGTAATCAACAAGCTACTTGCCTATATTAAGAACTAGAGAGAAAATAAAATAGAAAATTTCCCTCACATATATGTACATGGCTTTAGTCTTGATATTTACTTCTATGTTGATGAAGCTTATCATGTATGTAGTTCTCTTAGAAAGCTTTACTTCATCATCATGCCTCCACCTCCTTAGATATCATCGTTGTAGCTCATATTCCATTCAATCATCCAATAATGGTGCTAATGAATTATAATCTACAATATTAGCTCAATAAACAATTAGCACCAATAATAATGTTTGTGAATCATCATCAAAACAAGAAGGCTAACAATCTCCCTCTTTTTGATGATAAGAAACAATTATTATTTAAGAGAAAATAAAAGTAATTATTTTGCTTATAGATAGTTGCTCCCCTATTTATAAGACTCCCCCTAACTATGTATACAAATGAAGAGATTTCTCTCCTTTTTTGTCACCATCAAAAAGGGGTATGTAGACGGTAAAAAAAAACCTCTAATAAGCCTACAGGAAATTCGCCCACAAGAAGTCGCCTGCCTAAGCCGCATGGTCGTCAAACGTGCTCGGTTCCAGATTCGCCTGAATAATCGACTCGCTTGCACCAGTTGAGATCAGTTGGAACAGCGGAAGTTCGCCTTTCATGCAACTCGCCTGCCCGAGTCCAAAGTCGAATCCGCCTGCAAATCTCGAGGCCGCCCGCACCCGCTACCCCACGTGCTAAGATGGGCCTTCCCGTCTCTCTCTCTCGACCCAAAGGGAGAGGGCACAGTACCCCAAGGCCGTCAAGCGGCCGCTCACAGCACGTACAGTGCGGAGGACTGGACAGGTGTCGAGTCGACCTGATCATTCATAAATGCGACTCACCTCGGCTGTCTGAGTCAGGAGACGGATCCGCTAGCGTTCGGCGAACTGTCCAAACCCACTCGAGTACCAGGAACACGCTTTCCCGCCCCTCTTGGCCTGAGGAGAGAAGACACGGTACTCCAGGTCCGTCGAATAGCCGCGGTACAACGTGAACAACAGGTATCAAAGCAGCCTCGCCCTCATAAATGCCGACTCACTCAGTGTCCAGCGAGCGGCGAGAGCGGCTCGGCCTACGGTGGTTGGTCAGATGCACGCAAGCATCTGACAGCCGCTATCACGCATACGAGGAGGGGCTTTCCCACTCTTACGAAACGTGATACAGAGCACAACGCTTCGAATGACCGCTGGCAGTACGAAGAACAGCAGGACGTCTCCGAACCACGTATGGTCACATCCCATAATTCAAGGAGAAGTCAAGCTGTCCTTCTTCCATTTAAAAGCCCCTTCCAGCACACTGGAAGGGAGGTCGCAAAACTTGGAGAAAAGTAATTGAGACCAAGCTGTTAGCGTATCCTTGCATTACAGCACCCCTGCCTAGTTCTGAGCTCCGATTGCCGGCGAACTAAGCAGACCCGAACTCCATCGATTCGAGCTTCTACTGCGAACTGAAGCTCTCCAGCAACCTCGATCGAACGGTCCAAGGGAAGCAGACTCGACACGAGCATCGAGCGAAGCATCCTATAGCCACCTAAAGTCCCCACACAAAACAAAGAGGGCATTCCCTCTGCTTCTGTTGTAAACATTTGATTATTTATTTGTAATAAGCTTTCTTATTAATACAAACGAACACTCCCTGTTTTCGGGAAATCAAATTTTCACCCTACAGAAGATGGCGACCACAGTGGGAGCAGCTGTTTCATCGAACGAAATGGTGGTGGCTCAATTTGATGAAGTTGCTGTCAGGACGACTATGGAGTCCCTGGAGATTGAGTTCGACCAGGCCAAGTACGAAGAGTACTTGTCTTCCTCATCCTCTGGTGGTGATGCGTCCCGCAAACGCCACAGAGTCGTGCGCTGAAGCCGACCTCAGACGGTCAAAGCTTCCGCACCTGAAGGTTCCACCCGAGTCTCGTCGGAGGAGCCCACTCCCTCGCAATCGATCAAGGCCAAGCCAGAGATCGAGCGCAAGAGGCAAGGATCTGCCAAATGGATCGCCAAGCGGTCCACACAGACACCTGCCTCGGAGGAAACACCGGTTTACTCCGGCACAAACTGTACTGGCCCCCCCACAAGCCGCGAGCGATGCTCTCCCTCGCTGGGCGAGAGCTATGCCAGCAGCAGCGCGCAACATGCCTCTCAGACAGACGGTACCCAACTCTGTTTTCTCACAATGGCCTGACACCATCATACAGGCCCGAGAAACACTAGACGAGAAGGCAAACTGCCCGACGTCGGAGGCCCACGAAACAGAGCACCAACCCGGAGGACGGCAGAGCCCATCCGCCTCAGAGGACTTCGCTTCTCAGGTTCACATCCCTGTATGACAATTAGATCTCCCCGAGCGAAGCGAGCCTACCCAACGTAGCGGAATCTCAAAAGCGGCGAGGCCTCGCCATCTGGGAGAAAACGTAAAGTAGAGGTGTGTAGAGGACTCTCGCGACACCGCTCTTCAAGATGAAGGTGTGCAAACCCCCTGTGTACTGGAGCTCGCTCAAACACAGAGACCCCCAGTCAAGGCGAGATGCGCCACTCCACACCAAACATTCCACCCAAGATGGCGTACGGAGAACGCGTCAAAAATCTCCCGACACTCACCGAGTGACTCTCTGAAGCCTGGGCGGTTTCACCAACGCCCTTACGGAAGACCTCAGAGAATACTGGACTCGCAAAACACCCTTACATGTACGCAGAATCCTCCAGTGCCACTGCGAGAGAGCTCATCCCACGTCCTCGCCCGACTGCCAATGCTGTCCGAACGGCGAACCCTGGTTCGAGAGGCCTTTCTCAACAGTCCTCTCGACCAAGCCCCACCCGTCGAAGGCGCCGTCACCAAAAAAGACGCGTTGCTAACGACCTGGAGCTCTCATCCGCCACGGTTAACATGACAGATAAGGGGAAGGCGGTGCTCTCCGACTCGCCAGACTCGGACTCCGTCTTAAGACCTAACACCCGGTTCGCTCGACGCCGGTAGGAAGGCATATTCCAGCGAACCCGTAGTCGCCGGGGGGTAAGTATTGGGTTTGACTATTCCACCCTAGTACCTCCCTCCTGCGGCGAAGACGAGGTTCATTCGGCGGCGGCCACATCTCAGACCTCGCGCTCAAGTCAAGACGCGCAGGCGAGAGTGCACATGACCGAACTCAACACCGAGCAGACAATGGCTCAAAAGCTGGAGGAATAGCAGGCGACCATCGACTCTCTAATAGAAATGATGGAGCAACTGCTGAACAAGAAGAAGAAGAAGAAGAGGACCCAACGTCCCGTATCCCGGCAAACTAGGGACAGGGAGTGGGTACCTCCTCACCGTCCAGCGGCTGAGACGGAGGATGATCGACAGTCCGATTACTCCTCCAAAACATCGATAGGAACGTCGCACACCGCGGATAGCACCCGTGACAAAAGATTCGACGAGTTCCAGGACCAGCTCAACGCGCTGAAGCTTCAGCAAAACATGAACAAGCTGGGGGTGGTACGTCCCTACCCTATCGAATGGGACACGGTCCCATACCCAGCAAAGTTCAAGCCAATCAGCTTGGTATAGTTTGATGGCAAGGGATGACCCTCGCAGCACATCTACTACTTCATGGCGCAGACCGGGTTTCTTACGGGAAATGACGCCATTCTTACTCGACTATTCATAGGTACCCTCAAGGGGGTGGCCTTTGAATGGTTCCGCAAACTGGAGCCGGGCTCTATTCAAGGCATGGGCCGACGTTGAGAAGCTCTTCCTCGCCCGCTTCTTTGACGACGACACGGAAGTGTCAATGGCCACTCTCCTCGCTGAGAAGCAGCGGAAGTCGGAGTCAGTTAACGACTTCGTGAAGAGATTTCAAAATCGATCAGTCCACTGTCGGGACCAAGTTTCCGAGGCGACACTGATCGAGATGTGCCGCAACAACCTGTCGATCCATATCTTGTCCAAGATAGGGGCGGTAGAGACCCGGACTTGGAAGGAGCTTGTTCGCCAAGGCGAGCAAGTTGAAAATATGATCAAGAGGCTGGAGGCCGAAGAGCCGCAGTCCAAGAAGGGAGCAGCAGAGCCAGCTCCGCCAAAGAATCCTCCTCGGTCGAGGGGAAAAGAAATCATGGCAGTCGACACCGCCCCGGCGCCGAAGGCTGCTCAAAAGCCTAAACCCAGGAAATTTGAACCACGCCCCCAGCGGCAATATGATTTCAAAGAAGACCAGGTGGTGGCGACTTTCGACACTCTACTCAAGAGTGGGCGAATTAAGTTGCCAGAAGCTGCCAAGCCTGAGGAGGCGGACAAAACCGGTGACCCAAGTTACTGTGCATATCACAGATTCCTTGGCCATCACACAACCAAATGCTATGTCCTCAAGGACAAACTCTAGGCCCTCTACGACGCGGGGGTTTTGAAGAAAGAGAATGTCCAGAAGCAAGTGACTACGAACATGATCACTTTAAGCTTCGGGACAGATCTCCCAGAGGTTCAAGCTCCAGCGGGGGTAATTCCTATCCCCAAAGCGGTCTTAAAGATCACTAACGATGATCCCCACAACCAGCGGGGAAAGGGTTTAGTCCTACAAACTCTACCATCGGGGCAGGTGATGTGGGTCCATCCAGACCTTCTCAATGACGAGCAGTGGACTACACAGCCTTCCAAAGAGGCTAAGGGGAAACACTGCAACGTTGTCTCCGCCATCCTAGGAAGGGATGATGCGGCAGTGACCGCCCTGACCGACTCTGAAAAAGACACCAACGTCTTCCCCACTAGGGCAGGGAAAGAATTTGCGAAAGAATATCCCGCGAGGGCGGAGAACCTGGCAGGACCTCCCGCGAGGCCAGTCGCAGCAACCCCTCCCAATCCGGACGGACCAAGCACAAGCCGCCAGCCTTTCCGCTTCAACGTGCTCGCGCAACTGAAAAGCATTCCCGCGCGAATCATCATGTACGACCTCCTCCGGTTGTCCAGGTCCACCCGAGAGGCCCTCCAAGAGGCGCTGGCCGACTCAGAGGCGTTCTATACCCATTTCTCGAAGGAAACGGAGGCAGAACAGGGATGTGCAACTTGCTGCCAAGTCTCTGAGAGACGGGTCCCGTGTATCACTTTCACCCCTGAGGATATGCTCATCAAGAGCACATCTCATGACCGGCAGCTATACTTCACAGGATACGTCGGCTCGTCGAAAGTAGATCGGATTCAGGTCGATCCAGGGTCTGCGCTGAGCATCGTGCCCCTGAAGTTGATCAAACACTTGGGGATACCACCAAAGAGTCTCTCCGCGACTGCGACTACCATCTTCGGCTTTAACGCCACGGGGACTCGGCCGCTCGGCAAAATCCGCCTGAAATGTCGGATAGGCGACATGAAGACGGAGGTGACGTGCTACGTCATCGACGCCGAACCCTCGTACAACATACTTCTGGGGCGCCCATGGATCCATGGCAACAGAATAGTCCCCAACGCTGTTCAGGCGGAAAAATTTATCGTGACTGAGAAATCCGACTTTGCTTATTTGTCGTCTTGTTCCACGTCCGAAGATGATGCGCCAAATGAACTATGGTCGAAACTCTACAGTGAGCCTTCCATACACTTGCCGGTATGCTCGTCATACACCGCCAAGACGCAGCCGATCAGGTCATCGCAAGCTGTGTTCGTCGTACCGGCCCGAAATAATTATCAAAAAGATATTATTTTCGCTCGGATCGATCATCCCCTGCGCACGCTATGGGATGAATCCGAGGACGAGGACCTAGCGCCCCAGTTTTCGTAGTACAGTCGAGTTGCGAAACGAATGATGAGCGATATGGGGTACGACCTCACCAGTTTGGAGGGCCTAAATTACGGCCGAGGGCGTAGAACGGTCATTCGACCCGCCTACGTACCCAAAGGGAAACCCTCGAATTACTTCAACAGGACTCGGAGAGGCTTAGGCTACTCCTCCTCCTCGTCAGATCTGTGTTTTTACGTCAACGAGGATTCCGACTATGCATGTTCAGGGGATCAATCGTCAACAACCTCGGCTTGGGACTCGGACGTCAGCGTGAGGGATCTGTTCGATGGCCTTACAGTCAACATGGCTACAGTAGACCCCACCGAAATGGCAGAGGATGAACAACTCCCGCTTTATGACGAGACATGGGATCGCCATGTTAACGCCCAGTGGAACAGTCGCTTCGAACAGCGCGAACCACCAACCGAAGACGAAGTCCTCCAGGTGAACATGGGTACTGAGGCAAATCCCAAACCCATATTCATCAGCGGCAGTCTGCCTCCACAGGAAAAAGAAGACCTCATCATCCTCATACGGGAATACATTGACGTCTTCGCCTGGAATTACGAGGACATGCCTGGTCTGGATCCGCGGGTCGCCACGCATCGCCTCAACATCAGACCTGACGCCAAACCGATCAAACAACAGCAGAGACGGTTTCGCCCCCAAATCATGGAGGCGATCGAAACCGAAGTAAAGAAGCTGATCGAGTCCGGTTTCATCAGAGAGGAGCAACACCCCGACTGGGTGGCAAATATTATTCCAGTCCTGAAGAAAAATGGCAAGATCCGCATCTGCATCGACTTTAGGAACCTCAACGCTGCGTGCCCTAAAGACGAATTTCCTCTGCCCATCACGGATGTCATCATTGACAACACGTGCGGATTCGAGAGGATGTCCTTCATGGACGGCTTCTCAGTGTACAATCAAATCAAAATGCAACCTGAGGACGAGAAGCACACTGCATTCAGAACTCCCATGGGGGTGTACTGTTACACTGTCATGCCTTTCGGACTCAAGAACGCTGGTGCAACCTACCAGCGCGCAATGAGCACGATCTTTCGAGATCATCTGCGAAAGACGGTCGAATGCTATGTAGACGACTTGGTCGTGAAGAGTCGCCATAAGGAGGATCACCTCCAAGACTTGAAAGCGATGTTCGAACTCATGAGGGCTCATCAACTCAAGATGAATCCTACCAAGTCATTCTTGGGGATGTCTAGCGGTAAATTCCTCGATTTCGTCGTCACAACGAAAGGAATCTGGATTGATCCAGACAAGGTGCGAGCTATTCAAGAGCTCCAACCGCCCCGAAATCTTAAAGAGCTAAGAGGCCTTCAGGGACGACTGGCTTATATCCGAAGATTCATCTCGAACCACTCGGGCAAATGTCAACCCTTTTCTAAGCTGATGAAGAAAGGTACTTCCTTCGTCTGGGACGAGCCATGCCAAAAGGCTTTTGAAGAGATCAAAGCTGAAAGGTACTTCCTTCGTCTGGGACGAGCCATGCCAAAAGGCTTTTGAAGAGATCAAAGCTTATCTCTCAAACCCACCTGTTCTTGCGACGCCAATCTCAGGGATGCCATTCCTCATATATATATGGGCCATGGAACATTCTCTAGGCGCCCTCTTGGCTCAAAACGACGATGCAGGCCATGAGCAAGGCATATACTACTTGAGCAGAACCTTGCAGGGCGCCAAACAACGGTACCCAATGGTCGAGAATGAATGCTTAGCCTTGGTGTTCGCCATCCAAAAGATGCGGCACTACTTGGTTGGCCAAACCATCCATGTCATCTCCCGGATGAACCCCATTCGGGTCTTCATGACACAACCTGCAGCGTTGAACTAGCGCTTGGCCAGGTGGGCGCTTCTGCTCTCTCAATACAACATCCACTTCATGCCGCAGAAATCAGTCAAGGGACAAGCCATCTACGATCTCATGGCTAGTCACCCGCTGGGGGTGAGAACCGATCTATTCGAAGATCTGCCAGATGAACCCCCCGAAGCCAATGTGACTTCATCGCCAGAGGTGTGGCAGATGTTCTTCGACGGCGCGTCTCGCGCGGGCGTGAGCGGCTCTATTTCTGCAGGAGTGGGGGTGGTCCTCACCTCTCCGCATGGCCACGTGTTACCCCGGGCCTTTTTCTTGACGGAACCATGCACCAACAACGTAGCTGAGTACAACGCGTTGCTCATAGGGCTCGAGTTGGCCGAAGAATTAGGGATCAAGCATCTGGAGGCTTACGGCGACTCCCAACTCATCGTTAAACAAATAACTGGTGAGTATGAAGTCAGGAATGACGATCTCGTCCCACTCCACAAAGCGGCTGTCAGACTAGTGGAGTTATTCGAGAGTTTCTGCATTGAGCACGTGCTTCGTTCAAAGAACACCCACGCGGATGCTCTCGCATCCTTGGCGGTTAACTTAGCCCAGCCTTTGGGAACGACCTAACGAGTCGCTGTCGCCAGCCGAAAACCTTTTTGACTAAGAGACGTCCCAGAGGCAAACGCCACTCATCAAATGCCAGATCAGCCTGATCAAGAAGACTGGTGTCTCCCGATCATCGACTATGTCCTATACGGCATATTGCCTGAAGATGCGAAGGAACGAGAGTCTATCCGACGGCGTGCCTCGAGGTTCTACTGCGATTCAACCACTAAAACGCTGTATCGGAGGTCATACGACGGCTTGTTACTTCGCTGTCTTTCGAAAGCAGAGGCGCAAGAGGCCCTACGGGAAGCCCATGATGGCGCATGCGGGGCTCATCAGCCCGGACCCAAACTTTGGGATCGCCTGCGGAGGATAGGCTACTTTTGGCCTAGGATGGTTACTGACGCAGTCGCTTATGCGAAGCGATGCTACAAATGCCAAATCCACGCCAACTACATGCACCAGCCTCCTGAGGATCTGCATCCGACGAGGGCGTCTTGGCCCTTCGAAGCATAGGGGATGGACATAGTTGGGCCAATATCTCCACCATCGGCGAAAGGCCATCGCTTCATCCTCGCGATCACAGATTACTTCTCTAAGTGGGCTGAAGCTATCCCCTTAAGAGAAGTCAAGACTAGCGACGTGATCAAATTCATCAAACACCATGTCATATACCGATACGGCGTACCCCGGCGTATCATTCATGACAACGGCACACAATTCGTTAGCCATGCATTCACCAGGTTCTGTGATAAATTCCGAATACAGAACCTCTCTTCCACGGCCTACAACCCTTCAGCGAATGGTTTGACCGAAATTTCAACAAAACGATCATCAAGATCTTGACCAAGCTGACTTCCACTAGCAAGCGCGACTGGAACGAAAAGCTAGGCGAGAGCCTGTGGGCATATCGCACGACGGTTCGCACACCGACTGGCACCACGCCCTACTCATTGGTATACGACTATGAAGCTGTATTGTCATTAGAGATTCAGGTTCCATCCCTCCGCGTCGCCCTAGCAACAGGGATGACGGCCGAGGAAAATCATCAACTGCGACTCGCAGCGTCGCCCTAGCAACAGGGATGACGGCCGAGGAAAATCATCAACTGCGACTCGCAGAGCTCGAGGCGCTTGACGACAAGCGACTGGAAGCTCAGCAGCACATTGAGTTCTATCAAGCTCGAATGGCCAAGAACTTCGACAAAGAGGGAGAGCTCGTGCTCTCCGTTCGCCGACCAATGATCCTCACTTCCAAGAAGAAGGGGAAATTCCAGTCCAAATGGGAAGGGCCATTCGTAGTAGAGACAGTCTACTCGAACGGCGCCTATCGCCTCGTCAAGCCGAATGGTGATAAGATTATGATGCCCATCAACGGCAAGTATCTGAAGAAGTACTACCCCTAGTTCTCCTTCACCAACTCCCACGAGTGCATGAGTCTAAACTGGCCCTCACAACCTCCAAATGGTATAAGAGGTAAAACTATTCCTACACTTCAATTTCTTAAGCCAGCTTGCCGGTACAGACGAACTGCCCAAATCAGGCGAATCACTCAGATCAGGCGAATCGCTCAAACCAGGCGAATCACTTAGATCAGGCAAGCCTATCAGTCCAGGCGAAGTCTACTTCTTGAGCTAAGCTCCTTGTCTTGGCGAACCTCTCAAGACAGGCGAAACTAGCATCTCTGGCAGGCGACATCAAAAGCCCCCTTGGTCAAACCTTCAGATAGTTAGGACCAGAGCCACAATCACTCACCAATCCTCTTCTAAAAGATGGTGGGTCCTCAAAATCATTCCAATCACGACAATCACTGTCACGTTAACATTAAACCTCTGACAAAATCACTCACCAATCTTCTTCCAAAGGATGGTGGGTCCTCAAAGTCGTTCCAATCACGACAGTCCCTGTCATGTTAACATTAAACCTCTGACACAATTCGCTTGCCAATCTTCTTCGGATGAATGGTAGGCACCCACAGTTACTCCAATCGCGACAAGACCCCATCAAGTTAATGATCACCTCTGATGATTGGCGCCGTTATTCCTACGAATAGCACAGCCTAAGTAATGGCCTACCGCGCGACGTGCTATTACTTCTGTCAATAGTCATACTCCTACGTCCCTGAACTATTTGACCTATTCCAGATATCCTAACACTCCCTTAGGATAACCGATTGGTAGTGGTCTACCACGCGATGGCTCCTACCACAATCAATTGTCACATTCCCAAATGATGACAATTGTCGAAGGCGGTTCGGCAGACGACCTGTCTGTCGGTTCCCCAAGCAACAACTCGCCGAGAGGCGAGTTGAAGTTGAGCTCTTCAGTTGGCCGCAGGAGCGAACGATTGTTCTTTGCTGCAAGCCAAGTGTTGCCTTCTCGATCCCATTTGAGCTACAACGCGAAGATCGGAGTTAACCCGATCCCACGCTGCGAGCAACAGAAGGCAGAACAAGAGCCTAAAATGACTAAGTCTAAAACAGAATAGTCAAAGGCTCGCCAAGTTCAACTCAGATGCCAAACAGCGCAGACAAGGAAAGAGAAGACTATGCAAGAAAAGTAAGGATAGACAAAACAAGCAAAAGAGCCACCACGGGCCAGAGTTTACATGCATAGGTTTTCAAGTTGTGATGCCTGAGGCACCAACTAAGTTTACAAAAAAAATAAGAGCATTACAGAAATTTCAGCAGGCTAAAAGAGCCGATCTTAGCCTTGACCGCAGCACGCTCCACCGCACGCCGGATCCTCGCCTTCTCCTTTTACTCCTGCTGTCGCCTGGCTAAATCCGCCTGGCTGTCTTCCTCCTCCTGGCGAAGGACGTTCGGAAGCTCCCGGCTCCACCTGTCTCGCTCAGCCTCGGAACAGCCTCCTCGCCTCCACGCCCACGCTCCTGAACAGCTTTGCCTCGCCGCGAAGAGAGCAGCGTCCTCGCAAAGAAAAGCACCTGTCCAGCGTAAGCGTCCATTCTGTCAGTACCGTTTCGGTTCGCCTCCGCAGACGTCTTGCAGCTCTCGGCCTCTTCGCCGCGACATCCGCTGTCGCCCGCATTTCTCACGCTCGGAGCCAAGAGCATACAGTGCCGAAGCGGCAGTGGCCACGGTCGGAGATCCAAGCGATCGTACTATGGGCCAGTTTCCTCGAGGGCCCGGCTACATCCACCCTCCACGGCGTTTAAGCTCCGCTCACATCGCCGGTGACGCGAGGCATCACCGTGGGTTACCGGCGGACCGCCCTCTAAACCCGCTTCACGAGAGGAAGCGCATCGTATATCGCCCTTCGCCCACGCTGACGAGAGGGCGATCCAATGCACCAAGACCCACAAGTCTGGCAGTGGCCAACGAAGCGCGATGAGCCACGGGCGTCCGGAAACAGAAGACCCCTGCCGTGACCGAGCTCGACAGGGGAGCCAGCCGGCCGGATGCTGATGTTCGACGCATGGTTGGTGAACGAACGGACACCCTTCAGAGTCGCTCATGATCGGAAGAGGAGGCCATGAGGAAGGGAAGTTTTTCGCGGAGATCTTCTTCTAGCGGATGTTTTCTCGAAAACAGTAAGGATTCTGCTGAAGAGGGACGAGTGCGGATATATATTCAAAGAATCTGACGGCTGAGATTCATCACCCCAAGCGATCAAGCGGTCTAGATGTCCTGCGATGCTTCGAACTCAACGCCAATAAAGGCCAGTCCTCTCGAAACCCCAAACCGACCGATCGGATTGAGCACGAGAGGCGAAGCGTTCGGTCGCTTCACCATTAAATGAGCATTAATGCGCCCGCAGAGGCTTAGCTGGCAAGCATTTAGGCCCGCAGCTGGACGCGTGGCACAAGCTTTGCCCACAGTTGAATTTATGACTGTTGGACAAGCTCACCACCTTCCAAATTTCGCCTGTAGTGTGAACCCGCCGTCATGCGAGTTTCGTCTACAACTCAAATTTGCCATCAATCAAGTTTGGTTTTTGTCACAGCTCGAAATCATACGGGTTTCGCCAGTAGCGTAAGTTCGTCAGCAGTTGAGTTTGGCCGTCTACTCGAACTCGCCAGCGGTTGAGTTTAGCTTCCAAGCAAAACTCGCCGCGATCGAGTTTTGCCTACATACAAGCTTCGCCAGCAACATGAACTCGTCAGGAGCCGAGCTTCACCATCTTAACGAACTCGTCGTCGCCATGGTTTCGCCGATAGCGTAAACTCATCGGAATAGAGTTTGGCCTTGAAAATAGACTTGTCGTCGCACAAGAAACTTCGCCTGCGATACAAGATTGTCGGCAATTACAGAGCAAAACACTGGAAAGCGACATATCCAAAGAGTATACGCACAATGAGCGGACATAAACCTCATTGATGCTTTAAGACAGTACATTTGAACAAAGTTATGGTTTTTGCAATTGCGAAAGTCATAATATTACGTTCAAAGAAGTAAAACATGCACCCAATGTTTAAGACAATACATTTGAACAAAGTTATGACTTCATAAACAAACAAGTCATAAACAAAATGTCTTAACACAATCATGAGGCAGAAGTCTCAGTCGAACACGCTAAAAGTGGAGATCTCTTCTTTGGCCGCCTCCACCTAGCTCGCGTGGTCTTCCCGAGCCTTGTTTTCAGCAGCCTTCCGAATCCGGTCCTCGCGGTTCGACTTGGCAGCAGCATCTGCCTGGCGCAAGGCTAGCAGGCATCGAGTTTTCGCCTCAGCATTCTTATTAACCTTCACGGCGTCGGACTGGAGCCCCTTCAAGTTCGCCTCCGCCTGTCCCAATTCGGCCCTCAGGCGAGCCATAGTGCGGTTGAGGTTAATAATTTGCTCCTCTAGCAAATGTTGTTGATCCACCCAGAAGTTGGCGACAGACTCCGAATCCGCTATTTCTTTGGAATGGGTCTCCTGCTCCAGGGCTTCCTGACGCCTAACATGGGCTAGGCAAGACTCCATGTTGGCTTCCGGACCCTCCCGTTGCAAGGTCTCTAACCCTATCATGCGTGGCTCCAAGAGACGGAGTTCACGCATACAACGGGTAGCAAGCCGATTTTTGCCCGATCGCCGCAAATCAGCCACGCGATCAAGGAGAGACTGCCTGAAGCTGTCAAAACTACCCATGCCGAGTTCGATAAGGGAAATCACCTGTCTCACAGCGCTCTCGAACTCTTTGACGCGAGCCTGCCAGGACAAGGACTCGGAGGGAGCAGGCTCTTGGCCTGGAGCGAGCGCCATAATGGGCGGAATCTCGAGGCAGGGTTCAGCTCCCGGCTGGGGAGCAGAGTCTGAGGCGGCGGAGTTCGCAAGACCTTCGGATTCGTCGTCCGAAATCAGGATAGGCTCGGCCGCATGCTCCTCGGCAGCCGGCGCCTCCCCTCGATCTGCAAAACACAACAACAACACAGAGAGGAGTCAAGGGGAGACTACCTGTTCAGCCCACGCGAGAGTCTGAACGAAAAGATACCTTCGGCCGCGGCAGTCTCAGCAGCGCCCGAAGAAGAGGGCTCTTTCCTTTTCTTAGAAGCGACCCTCTTCACCTTCGGCGCCATCCGGGGTATGAGGAAGGAGAAATTTGAGTTTACTCTGGGGAAGACAATAGGCCCTCTTGATAGAGAGTAAGGGTGTTAAATACCCTAAGAACCCTAGGCGGTTATGTAGGCGTCTAAAAATGCCTATAGGTATCCACACACAGCTCGAGACAGAGAGAAGACGACGGACATTGTTATCCGAGTCTAAGAGGATTATCTGACGCCGACAAGCGCCTGAAGCAAAACGGCGAATCAAGTGACCTAAGCGCTTGACAGTCAGCTCGCGCGCGCCAATCAGCTCGCATGCGTCAATCAACACACACGCGTCAATCAACTCAAAGCATATAAATCAACGAAGCGAACCAAACACACGAAAGGACAAGTATCAAAGAAAGAGAACGGAAAAGAAAAAAAAATCAACAAACCTGCGCGAGCGCATGACAGAACAAACTGACCTGCGCGAGCGCGGGACGGAACAAACCGACCCGCGCGAGCGCGGGTCGGATTGGTCCGACCCGCGCAACCGCGGGTCGGATTGGTCCGACCCGCGCAACCGCGGGTCGGATTGGTCCGACCCGCGCAACCGCGGGTCGGATTGGTCCGACCCGCGCAACCGCGGGTCGGATTGGTCCGACCCGCGCAACCGCGGGTCGGACTGATCCGACCCGCGCAAGTGCGGGTCGGATTGGTCCGACCCGCGCAAGCGCGGGTCGGACTGATCCGACCCGCGCAAGCGCGGGTCAGACTTGTCCTGTGCGCGCTGTTTCGATCGGGTTCGGTTTTTGATGATTTTTCTCGAGATTTGTTGGTTCCAGAGGTTCCCAACTGACTTGATATCATCTACAAACGTGGTTAGGCTGTTGTCAACTGAAGATAGAGCCAAATCACTTGTTCTCATCCAAATAACCGCTTCTGAAGCCCTATAAATACAAGCCTAGGGCCTCCTTTCAGCGGGGGCGATTGATTATCAAGACGAGGAGGTGCTGCCGGATTGTGGAGTCAAAGGAGCACGAATTTCAGCGAGGGTTGACAGATCTTGGCGAGTTCTTCGGCATAAAGAAGGAGAGTTCGAGAGATCCGACGCCCGTTCCCGTCCGTCCCTTGAGATTAGGCTTGGTCTTAATCTCGAGAAGAGCCCTGATTTCGCTTGGTCGATTTCAGCGCTTCAAATCAAATACTTCCTCGGCGAAGGCGAAGCTCTGCCAAATTTTTCATCAACCGGATCCAGATCTAAGGCGGTCCACGGATAAACCCCGGCATAGGCAAAGATCCCACGCAAGCAGAAGACCGATAAACGATCTCTGCGTTTGTTTTGACGAGAGTTGTAAACTTTTGTTTTCATTGTGTAAAAGTCTTATAAAAAGACAATCTTTTTTTGTTTTCATTGTAACGATTGAAGTTGTAATGAATACCGCAATGAATACATCAATTTTCGACGCAAACAAACTGGCGACCACAGTGGGAGTACAAATCATAGTGGGGGTTTAGTGTTTATCACCTTGTTCGTAATTATCGGGTTAAGATGTTCCAGCTCGTATCGGGCTTTGGACGATTCTTAAGAGGAATAACGGGGCCACCCCCAGCGTTGTCGTCTTTAGTCTTTCACCGATTGAAGAAGACACCAGAATTCCAATCTGGGGACTTTTATCCCGAAGCCTAAGTAAGGATAGGTCAGTGTCTAATACACATTGCCGGGTAGCCTATTCCCGTAACAATGGCGAAGTCTACGTATTCAATATCGTAGCATCAAGTCTAAAGGAGTTCATTCCTTTAGCACAACGTTACATGTGGAAACGGGTTTTAATAAATTACATTGCTAAGCCCATCAAACGGTAATCTCGGTAAAGGCACGTCCAACGTTGATGGCTGGGGGTTTGCCAAAAATAGCCCAAAAGTCTATGTCTAAACACGCATCGCCGGTAGCTCTTTGACCGTAAAAAAGGACAATAGCCACACATATTCGACATTGGTCAGGTCTGTTATTAATAACGCAAAAATCCGGGCTTCACACGCACGGGGAAGTTTTATCCCGAAGCCTAAGCAGGATACAGTACAATATACGCCATAACCGCGTTGTCGGTTTAGTCTTTCACCGATTGAAGAAGACACCAGAATTCCAATCTGGGGACTTTTATCCCGAAGCCTAAGTAGGGATAGGTCAGCGTCTAACACACGTTGCCGGGTAGACTATTCCCGTAACAATGGCGAAGTCTACGTATTCAATATCGTAGCATCAAGTCTAAGGGAGTTCATTCCTTTAGCACAACGTCACATGCGGAACGGACTTAAACAATCCGCATGCTAGCCCGACTCAAACGGTAGTCGGTAAAGGCTTATCAAACCCGTTGATGGCTGAGAATTTGCCAAAAATTCTATAAATGCGAGTCATTGACGTATCAGCTTCATTAGTTGGTCTCATGACTTGAACATCCAACAAACTTCAGGATAAGATCCACACGTGCAGATGAATCAGCTTTAATAGTTGGTCCTGCAGCCCAACATTCGGGACCGTCACGCTCCAATGCCTTAAGAGCTTAAACTGTGTAGACTCTAGCAAACGTACGAGTATAAACTGTGTTAACGCCGGTCAACGCGTTACAGTAAAGATCGATGCCGGTCAACGCATCAGCAATTTCGCCAAAATAAGGCAAAAGATGACCCCAAGGATTTCAGTTACAATCAGATATGAATTTCTGACAGAGAGGATTAGTTCAAAGTCAACTCAATGGCACGAGCTAAGTTCAGAAACTTACACACCAATCTCAGTTCAAGATTTCGACAACGGTCAGACGATAAACGCAGCGCCGGAAGAACTTCATCTATTCGATGGAACAATGAATAGATTGAAGGCTGAAGAAGTTAAGAATTGAGGTAGTTAAAGGTCGCTCTACGAAATAGAGGAGATGGCCTATCTTATCCAAAGCATTCCAGACTCCTCTATAAAAGAATGAGTCTGGAATACTTTGGAGGGGGTATCTGTAGGCGTCTAAAAATGCCTATAGGTATCCACACACAGCTCGAGACAGAGAGAAGACGACGGACATTGTTATCCGAGTCTAAGAGGATTATCTGACGCCGACAAGCGCCTGAAGCAAAACGGCGAATCAAGTGACCTGCGCGCTTGACAGTCAGCTCCCGCGCGCCAATCAGCTCGCATGCATCAATCAACACACACGCGTCAATCAACTCAAAGCATATAAATCAACGAAGCGAACCAAACACACGAAAGGACAAGTATCAAAGAAAGAGAACGGAAAAGAAAAAAAAAATCAACAAACCTGCGCGAGCGCATGACAGAACAAACTGACCTGCGCGAGCGCGGGACGGAACAAACCGACCCGCGCGAGCGCGGG
>NC_033800.1:89973576-89975429 GCF_001876935.1 Asparagus officinalis
ACCGATAGCGGAGCCCATCTGGCGACGAGTTCGCCGCTGAGATTCCCGCAGGTTGAAATTGATGACCCTTCTAGAATTTGAGTCAATTCCAAATCCGCCTGCGGGCGAAATCCGCTCACAGAGGAGACAAGCTCACGGACGAAATTCGCCGACAGCTGAAAATCGCCCTCGCAACTAGCGCTCTAGCTAACGCATGTTAGAGGAGAAATAGAGCGTGCACAGAAGTAGCAGTAACCAGAAACAAAAGGATAATTTCATTCATGGAAAGAAATCCTAGTACAACTGGCAACCGAAAACAAAAGGATAATTTCATTCATGGAAAGGAATCCTAATACAACTATCAAAGACAAAAGGGACGAATTACAAGGCTTTCAACTGCAGTTCCGCCTCACGAATCTCCCTAGCATGGCGATGCTCTAGCCTCCTCAAAATCTCCTGGCGAAGGTCTTCCTCAGTGCGTGAGGCCAAGTCTTGGACGGTCTCTTTGACCTCCCTATAGGCTCGAGCCTTTTCCTCGACGGAATTAGCCGTCAGTTGCTGGCGAGATTTAATGCTTTCCAACTCTTTGACCGCCTGTTCACAAGCCTTCTCCTGAATGGCCAATGAAGCTTGTGCCTTAGCTATAACCTGCTTCAGATTCTCTACCTCCGAAGACAAACGAGAGACACGGTTATCGGCCTTCTGTCGCTCGAAGGCCATTCGTTCATCCTCAGCCTTGGCCTGCTCCAACTCTGCTGACAATTTCGCCTCCAGCGACATGGTCTCGTCCAGACGGCGATCGCGTTCTTCCACCGCTGCTCGGACTTCGCTGATTGCAAGATCCACGAGAGTGGAACTCTTCGCGCGAAGAACGAGCAGCTGTTGAACCGCTTCCTTCACTTCCTCCTTACGCTGGAAGTAGGGTTTCATCGCGGTATGGCCAAGCCTCTTGATTAAGAAGCCCACGATGTAGTTAAGATCCTCTTCAAAACTCTCGAAGGGACAACTCTCCTCCAAAGCGAGCTTGATGCAGCCGGCTAGAGTGTCTTGGAAATCAGCCACAGACCGTGCCGCACTCCTTCTTCGCTCGCGCTCCAAAGGAGAGAGAGTAGCGTCCTCCACCATTGATGAAATCCTAATTGAAGTACCTGTGGTCATGACCGTAGAAGTAAGGATTGGCGCCACCAAAGCCGGTGTGACCAATGACGCCCTCGGAGCAGCGGTCACAGCATCAACGGCCGCCGCCGACAAGGAAGTGGTCACTTGCAGAGTAGGAGTCTCCCTTTGAAGCGGAGACTCTCGCGCTGATGAAAGATCCCCAGCCGACGCTGCCACAGGAGCAGGAGATCCCTCTGATGAAAGATCCCTCACGAGCCAACACCTCTTCCTCACTGGATAACGTCTCATGAATCGAGACGTCGTCATCCTCCTCAGATTCGCCCGTCTCCCCAGACGAGCGACCCTCCCAAGAAAGAGGATCCTCTTTGCCAGCAATTTCGTGGGCACGATCAGCTACGAATGCACGAAGAGGATTAACAGAGGCCCCTCGAAAGGGACCCTATAGACAGTTGGGTACGAAAGGATGAATAATGCTGAGACCTACACTTACCTGAGCCTGTTGGCCCCTCATCATCTCCAGCTTCCTCCTCTTCGTCAGAAGGAATGGAGATCACTTTCTCAACCGCACCTGCATAGGCCCAATACAAGTGTCAAAGGGTATAAGATCAATGTTGCGATCAAGAGTACTGTTGCGAAGATTACTTCCTGTGGTGGACACAGAGGTCGCCGGGACTCCGTCTGTGGCCTCACGGCAGATGGTGGAGGAGCGTCCTTCGAAGTTGCCGGAACTGTCCCCGATACGGCAGAAGAGGCGG
>NC_033800.1:89975440-90011616 GCF_001876935.1 Asparagus officinalis
TCCTGCCCTTCCGCTGCTCGAGCGGTCTTGACTGTCTCATCTCGACGGGCCTTCTTGGCCACCTCTGCTCGAGAACTTTCGGCCGCGGCCTCCCGCTGACGTTTAGAGAGAAGCGAACTACTCGGGGACAGAAGAGGTGTCCCCATCTATCCAACTGTCAGACTCTGGACCTGTCTTGGGTGTTCAGATTCTCGTGGTTCACCAGGGGCATCCAACGAAGGGCCAAGAGGAGGAACTCGAACCTCAGGAGCCTCAGATTCGTCTAAACCGGCGTCAAAACTCTCGGTGTCCTCCACTGGATCCTCTGAGAACAGCTCCCTAGCAGTTTGGTGGCCCCTTCGCCTTGAAGAACGGAGAGCCCCCCTGAGAGGACGATCGCGCTCCGCCAGACACGAGCTCTGGAACCAGAAACCAGCGGGGTTAGCACTGGCGCCCCGATACCACCGGCAGTATAGAAGCATGTGATGCAAATCGCGATCCTTCGCGGATAACTCAAAACGAGCCTGGGTACCACTGGCATGGGTCCAGAACCATCCCCGAGCTCCATCCACCAGTCTTCCTTCGAAGTGTAGGCGGGGATTAGAGTTGCCCACGTACAATTGGTCATACCCGAACTGACGGGCGAACCTACAGGGGATATACGGCTCAAGATAGCACACAGAGCCTGTGCGTAGAATGTGATACCCCGGCTGAATATTCACCAACCATCGAAAAGCGCCGCGTAAGAGAGCTGTGGGGCAGTCCGCCGTCGGCACATCCCTAAGAGACTCGCCGTATCTTCCTCCGCTGAAGTAAGGGAAGAAGCGACGAAAATTGTAATGGACAAAATGGGAGAGTGTCTTCCGCGCATCGGGAATGTCTTTACACTTCCAAGAGCACCTCTCCAAACGCTCAAGGAACGGAACGAACCTGTCTCCTTGAAGAGTCGCGGGGACGCTCATCAAACACTCACAGTGGTAAACAAACCACGCCATCAAGTAGGTGTATGGCAGCCCCACTCTGGGATTGGGAGTCCTGATGACCTCTCCAATCCCCTCGTCGGCAGTCGACACACAACAGAATTGGGCCGTCAGAGTGCGGAGCCCCCGGTGAATACACGCTATCATCGCCGATACCAGGGAATAGGACTTCCCGTGGGCTAAACAAACCGCAGGATACACGACCTCTACGGGAATAGCCTCAAAAGAGTGAGTGGGGATTACGCACCTCTTGAGCCACAACATGAGATACCCTGCAAGCAGAGCCTTCCCAGAGATAGGGGACATGGCCTGGTGGTGGAACAAATGGAAGACCGTTCCAGATTTGAACCCGCCCTCATCATGATCGAGAGCTATGGTAGCTTCCTCTTCAGCCACCCTCCTTTCCACTTCGGCCTGGTCGCACCCGCCTAGAGGAAGAGCAGGATTCCCTTTGACATCGCTCCCAGGGAACAGATAGTCCGCCCAATTCTTATGACTGATTCCCGGAGTCCTCTTCTTCTTCCCCTTGTGATCCCTAGCCCCTAAAGTGTTGAGGCAGATGTGATAATGGCAGAGCAACTCCCACAGAGTTTCTACTACCAAGGGGGAACAGTCAGAAAGCTGGTCGATCTCATCTTGGTCTGGGATGTACTCCTCGTAAGGAAAGTCCCCCAGAGGAAGCCCTGACACGTCATACATCTCGTGAGTGGACATACCGAGTTCACCGTTAGGGGTGAAGAAGGTGCCGCTTTCCGCACAGTACAGTTCCAGGATGCTGTGGAACTGAGAGGCATTAATCCTCAAACCATGTCGAGTGGCTTGAATGGCCACATACAACTCCGAATCCTTGAGGTCAGAATTCTCGGCCAGGATGTAGTCGGTAATTTTGGACCACCAAGTATCGCTGCCCGGTGTAGAATACACCCACCCAGGGGCTCTAAAGTCCTTTGGGGGAAAACTCCCACTTACTCGAAAGAAGCGGTGATGGAAAGTCTCTGCTACCGCCGTCGACTCCCCTGCAGGTGGCTCATTAGACAACAGGCCAGGGCGCAGACCCGTCACGCGCTTACATGAGCCCTCTACCCCATATCCAGCCGTGGAGCCTGTAAAGACACCACAGGTGACCCCGTCCTGAGTGGGGGTCAAGTCCTAGTTCATCACTCGGGGGACCGTGAAAGACCGTAGCCCGATGATCGAGAACCCCCTCGGCATGACGGGAAGGTAATAGTGAGTCCCCTCCACTGTACGCAACCATCTGCACTCCTTGAGCAGCAAAGCGGAAGGATCGGTGACAGAATCGCCAAACAAAAACTGAGGCTTCAGCAGCTCCGCCTTGTCCTCGTCTGTCAACACTGCGTCAGTGGTCAACTCACGCATCGTCAGGTGGTGCCCATCGATTACTCTCCTTGTCGAGCCAACCGGCTTATCGGCGGAGAAGACGGGCACCGGACCCAAGGAAGGAAATCGGGGAGGCGCTGGGGAAGAGGTCGCTGCAAAACAAAGTCAAGAAAAATCAGAAGGCAGATGCAGATCCGCCTGTCAAGGAGCAAAATTCGCCAGACATGACGAGACCCGCTTGCGTAAGCCACGTTCGCCTTTATTAGGCAAAAATCGAACTCGCCTGTCAGAAGACGAGTTCACTTTCGCCTAATAGAGACCGATCTCGCCTATAAAGGCTGGAACCGCCCAACGCGGATGAAGGTAAAATCCGCCTGAAAAGGGGCAGTTTTACCAAAATCACGGGGACTGCCTAACCCACCAAGGCAAGATGAGCAGCACTCATCTTCCTGGCACGACAGCGGTGACCAACACGAGAACGTTAAAGCAAACTTTCTCAACTTACCCGAGCGCGCCTCAGACACATCGGCGGTCGCACCGGCGGACAAGCGGTCGGAGTAGCGTCCGGGGCCCTTTCCCTTCACTTTACACCTCTTGGATTTTGGCGCCATTGAAACGAAGCGGGAATTCTTTCTCTTTTGAGAGATTTTCGCACACAGTAACTTTCAAAAAGGGACGACAGCGGTGACCAACACGAGAACGTTAAAGCAAACTTTCTCAACTTACCCGAGCGCGCCTCAGACACATCGGCAGTCGCACCGGCGGACAGGCGGTCGGAGTAGCGTCCGGGGCCCTTTCCCTGCACTTTACACCTCTTGGATTTCGGCGCCATTGATACGAAGCGGGATTTCTTTCTCTTTTGGGAGACTTTCGCACACAGTGGCCATCAAAAAGAGGAAAAGGACGAAACCTATTTAAAGGCGAAAGGGCTTGCGTGGCTCTGATGGCACTTGCAAAGCGAGACACTCGCGTTCAAGAGACGTGGCCACGATCGAAATCGACGGCCCAGATTGTCCTTCACAACTCGTTCTACAGTTGCGAAAGAATCATTGAAAAGGGGAACGGTCCGGTCAAAGCCCGAAACCCGAACCAAAACCCACGACTTGATCTAACGGCCGGGTTCGAAAACCACGGCCACGATGCGTCGTGGGGCGAAACACACGAAGCTGACATCATGTTGTCAAGTCACGATCACCACAATCCGACGAGATCACGCCGCCTTAGCTGGGAAGCACGAAGCCCTATCGGCAAGCACGCGGCTCATCTCCCATCAGATTTGGTTCCCTCGCCGGCGAATACTTGGCCTGACCCCACGAGTCGTACGAAATTTGGCTCCCAAAGACTAATTTCGCCTTGACGATTCATTCGCCCTTAAAGGTAAAATTACAAACAGAATGACCCCGCTTAAACGGTTAAACCCACGCCTCAGACGGCTAAGGGTTAGAGCAGAAACCTTAGCATTAAGCCTAAGAGAAACTGTTCAGCAACTCATCATACTGAGGAGAATTGTATGGCTAGCCCGATTCAAACGGTAATCGGTAAAGGCACATCAAACCCGTTGATAGTTGAGAGTTTGCTAAAAATCCTAAAAGAAACCCAAAGGAACTTGCTTCGCCCAAAATTTTCTTCATTCAAAGTATTCCAGACCCCACACAAGCCAGTTTAGGTCTGAAAACTTTAAAGGGGGTCTTGTAGATGGTAAAAAAATACCTCTAATAAGCTTACAGGAAATTCGCCCACAAGAAGTCGCCTGCCTAAGCCGCATGGTCATCAAACGTGCTCGGTTCCAGATTCGCCTGAATAATCGACTCGCTTGCACGAGTTGAGATCAGTTGGAACAGCGAAAGTTCGCCTTTCATGCAACTCGCTTGCCCGAGTCCAAAGTCGAATCCGCCTGCAAATCTCGAGGCCGCCCGCACCTGCAGGAGACGGATCCGCCAGTGTTCGGCAAACTGTCCAAACCCACTCGAGTACCAGGAACACGCTTTCCCGCCTCTCTTGGCCTGAAGAGAGAAGACACGGTACTCCAGGCCCGCCGAATAGCCGCCTACAGTACGAGTGAGCAGACAGGTGTCAAAACAGCCTGCACCCTCATAAATGCGGCTCACCTCAGTTGTCCAGGCGAAGGGACGAGAGCCGCCAACGCTCGGTGGTTGGTCAGATCTACGCAAGCATCTGACAGCCGTTGTCACGCATACGAGGAGGGGCTTTCCCACTCTTACGAAATGTGATACAGAGCACAGCGCTTCGAATGACCGCTGGCAGTACGAAGAACAGCAGGACGTCTCCGAACCACGTATGGTCACATCCCATAATTCAAGGAGAAGTCAAGCTGTCCTTCTTCCATTTAAAAGCCCCTTCCAGCACACTGGAAGGGAGGTCGCAAAACTTGGAGAAAAGTAATTAAGACCAAGCTGTTAGCGGATCTTTGCATTACAGCACCACTGCCTAGTTCTGAGCTCCGATCGCCGGCGAACTAAGCAGACCCGAACTCCATCGATTTGAGCTTCTACTGCGAACTGAAGCTCTCTAGCAACCTCGATCGAATGGTCCAAGGGAAGCAGACTCGACACGAGCATCGAGCGAAGCGTCCTATAGCCACCTAAAGTCCCCACACAAAACAAAGAGGGCATTCCCTCTGCTTCTGTTGTAAACATTTGATTATTAGTTTGTAATAAGCTTTCTTATTAATACAAACGAACACTCCCTGTTTTCGGGAAATCAAATTTTCACCCTACAGGGTACACAATACAAAATAAAACATATGTAAAAACTCACAAAATACACCTCAAGTGTTGGCCTACCCGTGTCACATTCCTCAAGTGTTTGGATTTACGACCTCTCCAATACACCTCAAGTGTTGGCCTACCCGTGTCACATTCCTCAAGTGTTTGGATTTACGACCTCTCCTAGGTATTACTACCAACCCACTCCTCTTGGTATTGACCCCAGTCTCTCCCAGACACTCCTCTTAGCAATTTTGTGTGTTTAGGCATGTTATGACAATGAGTGCGTAAAGGAAAATAGTATGATATGAAAATGACAAACAAAACAAACAAACAAACAAAGTTAAAAAATGCACACGCCCAAACTATTTCTTATGCGACAAAAATCTTCTTTACTAAGAGGCTTGGTAAAGATGTCCGCTAATTAAGATTTAGTATAAATATAAATGAGGGATACATCTTTCCGTTCTACATGGTCATGTAAGAAATGATGACGTACATCTATATGTTTGGTTCTAAAATGCAAAACAATTTTTTTTGAAATATTGATAGGACTAGTATTATCATTAAAAAAATTTGTATCTTGAAAATACAAATCGTAATCAACCAAATTTTATTTCATCCATAAAAGTTATGCACAACATAAGCCGATGGTAATATATTCCATTTCTGTAGTGGACAAGGCAAAACAATTTTATTTCTTGGATGCCCAAGAGACAAGAGAGTTACATAAAAATTGAAATGTACCACTCGTACTTTTGCGATCTACCTTACAACCGGCAAAGTCGGCATCACAAAAACCATAAAGATCAAAAAAGTATTTTTTGGATAAAATAAACTAAGATCTATTGTGTCGTTAACATATTTGATAATTCTTTTAACCGCAACCAAATGAGACTTTTTAGGCGAGGCTTGAAAACGTGCACATGCATAAACACTAAACATAATATCCGGTCTACTAGCGGTGAGATAAAGAAGACTATCTATCATACCTCGATATAGCTTTTGGTCTATCTTTTTACCACTATTATCCGCATCCAACTTGATGGTAGTGCTCATTAGAGTTGGGGCATGTTTGGAGCTTTCCATCCTAAAATTTTCACCAACTCCCTAGCGTATTTGCTTTTCAATACGAATATGCCATCATTGAATTGTTTAACTTGAAGGCCGAGAAAGAAGGTGAGCTCTCCCATCATGCTCATCTCAAATTGATCTTGCATAATTTTAGAAAAGTCATTGCATAATGAATCATTAGTGGCACCAAAAATAATATCATCAACATAAATTTGAACTAAAAGGAAATCATTTTTTGTTTTCTAACAAAAAGAGTATTATTAATTTTTCCTTTAGAAAAATCATTTTCAAGTAGAAAACTATAGAGGCAAGCATACCAAGCTCTAGGAGCTTGTTTTAACCCATATAAAGTATTTTTAACATCCATTTAAAACCATTTAAAAAAGTTTTAACATCCATTTAAAAAAGTTTGAAATCCATTTAAAAAAGTTTTATCATAGTCTATGCTCGGGAGGTTCCTCAACATATACTTCATCCTCTATAAAACCATTTAAAAAAGGCACTTTTAACATCCATTTAAAAAAGTTTGAAATCTTTAAAACTAACAAAGGCTAAAAATATCCTAATAGATTCCAATCTTGCAACTGGTGCAAAAGTTTTATCATAGTCTATGCTCTCCTCTTGATTGTATCCTTGGGCAACTAAACAAGCTATATTTCTAGTTAGTATGCCATGTTTATCAAGCTTGTTTCTAAAAACCCATTTAGTTCTAATAATAGAAGTATTATTTGGTCTAGGAACTAATTTCCAGACATTGTTTCTTTAAAAATTATTCAATTCTTCATGCATAGCTAAAACCCAAAACTCATCTTTTAAAGCATCATCAATACGTTTAGGTTCTATTTGAGATAAGAAGGCTATATTACCGCACTCACTCAAGACTTTTGAGCAAGTTAGAATTTCTTGAGATGGACTCCTTATTATTTGTTCCTTTGGATGATCTGGTGCAAATTTTCATGCCTTGGGGAGTTCTTTTTGAGTTTGTATGTTGTTGCATTCCCCATCCTTTTGTGCATCCATTGAGGGTTTGTCATTAATTTGCAAGATCTCCAATCCTCCCTCAATATCATCATCATCCCTAGGCAACCTATATTGCAAATCAATATTAGTCTCATCAAAAGTAACGTTTATAGATTCTTCAACAACAAGTTATTGTTTATTAAAGACCCTATAAGCCTTACTTCTAGGTGCATATCCTAAAAATATACCAATATCAATTTTTGAATCAAACTTATCATGGTGATCTTTAGTATTTAGGATAAAATATTTACAACAAAAAATATGAAAATATCCAATATGGGGAGTTTTGCTAAAAAGGAGTTCATAGGGAGTTTTCTTGAAAGTAGGTCTAATCAAAACACGATTTAAAACATGGCAAGCCGTATTAATAGCTTCGGCCCAAAAATATTTTGGCAATACAAAAGAGTTTATTATTTTGCGTGCCATCTCTTGTATGGTTCTATTTTTCCGTTCAACAACATCATTTTGTTGGGGTGTTCTAGGAACGAAAAACACATGTGTTATACCACGATGAGCACAAAAATCATTAAAGAGTTTATTTTGAAATTCACCACCATGATCACTCCTAATTTTAACAACTTTTATTTTTTTTCATTTTTAATTCTTTTTATAAAATAAGAGAATTCTTCAAAACATTCATCTTTATTTGCAAGAAAAATTACCCATGTAAAACATGAGAAATCATCAACAATAACAAAAACATAGTGTTTACCTCTGTAGGCTGTGAAAATTGCCTTAACTAAGGAAACTCGCCATCGAGAGTTCGATTCCGCCAGTGTGTCGGACTCGTCAGTACAAGCCAAGCCCATTCAGAGGCAGAACTCGCTTGTACAAATTGAGTTCCTTAAAACTCGCCTACACACTTAACTCGCCTACACGAGTCAAGTTTCCTCAAACTCGCCTACACACTAAACTCGCCTACACGAGTCAAGTTCCCTCAAATTCGCCTGTATGCTCAACTCGCCTGCATGAGTCAAGTCCATCTAGGCACCAGGCTCGCCTACACGTCCAAGACGTTAGACAGAGGACTAATAATCTCGTTATAACTCGCATGTGTACTAGGCGGAAATGATGTTGTGTACAAGGATGGGCCTTCCCATTTCCCACGACGTGAGGGGAAGGACTACAGTGCTTCGAGCACTTCAAATAGCCACTCATGGTACGAATGACCTGTCAAGTCCACGCAGTCACCAAGCTCGCTTGCATACCAGACTCGTTCATACGAAGTGGGTTCGTCCAAAAGATCAGATCCGCCTGCACATTCAAACCAATAGCTAGGTGATCAGCGATCTCACCAGATTCGCCTGAGTACTAGGTAGCCACAATGAAATGTACATGGATGAGCCTTCCCATTCCTCACGATGTGAGGGGAAGGAGTGCAGTACTCTAAACCCATCAAGTAGCCACTCATAGTACAAATGAGAAGATCAAGCAGCCGCTCATAGTACAAATGAGAAGCATGGCATCTCTCAACAGTAGATGGTCACATCCCATGATTCAGAGAGCGACCACATCGTCTCTCCTCTATTTAAGGGCCTCTCCTAACTACATGAAAGGGGTTCAAGGTTCGTTCATTAAGAATTCATTGATAGAATCAGTGAACCAGACCATCAGCTTTCGGCTCTCGAGTGAGCAAAGGATCTACTCTTTGCAACATTTTTACACTGTAGCATATTCCTTGAGTTCTCGACCTTGATCGCTATTGAACTCAGAGACTCGAACTCGATTAACACGAGCTTCTACTATGCACTGAAGCTCTCCAACAACCTCGATTGAATCGTCCAAGGGAAGCAGACTCAGTGCGAGAACTAAGCGAGGCATTCTATCTCTACCGAAGTCCCCATGTTAAACAAGAAGGGCATTCCCTCCGCTTCTGTTGTAAAATTTTTGATTCATTAGTTTTTAATAAGCTACTCTTATCAATACAAACGAAATCCCTATTTCGGGAAATCAAAATTTAAACCTACAGAAGATATTGACCATAGTGGGAGAAACTATTTCCTCAACCGAAATGGTGGTAACACAGTTCGACAAGGTTACCGTTGGGTCAATCGTAGAGTCTCTCGAAATCGAGTTCGATTAAGCCAAATATGAAGAGTATTTGTCTTCCTCCTCCTCTGTTGGATATGCATCCCGCAAACACAACAGAGTCGTGCGTAGAGGCCGACCTCAAGCAGTCCAGGCCTCAACGCCTAAGGACTCTATCCGAGTCATGGTAGGGGAACTTGTTCCCCCCAAATCAATCAAGGTCGAGCCGAAGGCCAAAAACACATATCGAGAGACTGCCAAGTGGGTTGTCAAATGACCCTCACAGGCCCCAGCTTGGGAAGAGAGGGTGGTTCACCTTAGCACAGACCATGCCGTCACAGTCTGCACGGACTCCTCTCTCTCTAGAAGAGCCCGCTAGCGGCGATGACATGCCCTTGCCTAGCAGGAATCCAAAACCTACACCTCATATGATGGCCGGAATTATTATTCAGGTCTAAAAAGTGCAAGACGGAGAAGCAGCCCACCCAACGCTAGTGGGCTAGCTAAATCAGGCGAACCCTCGCGTTCAAGTGGACTTCATTCTGATCATAATATCTCCCATTTTGGCAGGTACTCGGAATCAGGCGAGCCTCATCGAGTCCACTCGACGGGTGACCGTTGCGAGTGAACGAGCCTTAACAATAAAGGCAAAACAGTAGGCGAAACCTTCCAAACTCGCCTGCATAAACAAAGTGTCGAAGTTCGCCCGCAGGCAGGAACTCGCCCAAGCACGATGACTCGCCTGGAAAGGTGAACTCGCCTAACTCCAACACTTAACTATTCCACCCAGCGTACGTAAGAGGGTTCATCCAAACCGTTCTCACGCGATCGCTTGGTTAACCCCTCTGGTGCTAGGAGTTGTCGCCAACCACTCACAAAAGATCTCTAGGGTTACCTAATTCACAAACGCACCATACATGAGGTGAATCCTCTATGTCACTATGAAAGGCTTATCCAAACGGTACTCGCCGACTGTCAGTATATAGGAATGAGGAAACCTTTGGTGTTCGAAAGGCTTGCTCATCGACCTTCCCAATCAAGATCTTCTCGTCGAAGGCATAGCCACTAAAGAAGGTGCACCGTCGATAATTTAGAACTCTCATCTGCTACGGTTAACGTCATGAGGAAGGGTAAAAATATACTGCCAGATTCCCTAGACTTGGACTCCTTCTTGGGGCCCAGTCACCCGTTAGTTCAACACGAGCGTGATGGTATATTCCTACACACCCGCAGTCGTACAGGAGTAAACATCCCACTCGATTATGCTCTCCTAGCGCCCCCTTCTAGTGGTGAAGAGGAAGTTTGCTCAACGACGGCCACATCCCAGACATCACACTCGAGTCATGGCGAGTCAGCGAGGGTGCACATGGATGAAACCTCGAGTGATTAGATGATCGCCTAAAAGTTTTAAGAACATCAGGTCGCTATCGAGTCCATAAGAGACATGTTGGAGCAACTTCTGAATAAGAAGAAGAAAAAGAAGAAGGCCACGCATACCCCATGGAAGCTGGTGGGTGGCAAGGAATGAGAACCTACTCCTAATCAGACGACTAAATAGGAGGATAATATCGAACTCCTGTCAGATCACTCCTCAAAGTCGTCGGTAGGAACATCACGCACTGGGGGTACTACCCGGGACAAGAGATTCGATGAGTTCCAAAGCCAACTCAATGTCTTGAAGCTCTAACAAAACATGAACAAACTGGGGGTGGTCAGACCATACCCTATCGAGTGGGACACAGTCCCCTACCCGGAAAAGTTCAAACCTATCAGTTTGGTCATGTTTGATGGTAAGGGCTCACCCTCATAGCACATCTATTACTTTATAGCCCAAACCGGATTCCTCCCCAGGAACGACGCCATCCTCACCGAGCTGTTCATTGGCACCCTCAAAGGGGTAGCGTTTGAATGGTTCCGTAAGTTAGAACCCGACTCCATCACATCATGGGCCGATGCGGAAAGGCTCTTCTTGGCTCACTTCTTCAACGACAACACCGAAGTATCGATGACCATCCTCCTTGCTGAAAAGCAAAGGAAGTCAGAGTCAGTTAACAACTTTGTTAAGAGGTTCAGGAACCGATTAGTTTATTGCTGAGACCAAGTCTCTGAAGCCATGCTGATTGAGATGTGCCGTAACAACCTTGCAATCCATATTCTGTCCAAGGTTGGTGCGGTAGAATCCCGAACCTAGAAAGAACTCGTTTGCCAGGGCGAGCAGATTGAGAATATGATCAAGAGGCTCGAGGCCAAGGAGCCTCACCCTAAAAAGGGAGCTCCAGAGCCGAGCGTGCCTAGGAATCCCCCTCGATCAAGAGGAAAGGAGATCATGGCCGTTGACTCCATTCCGGCCCCCAAACCAACCCAAAAGCTCAAGCCCAGTCTATTTGATCAACATATCCCAAGGCAGTACGACTTTAGGGAGGACCAAGTGGCAGCAACCCTCGATACTCTCATAAAGAGCAATAGGATTAAGCTACCGGAAGTCACAAAGCCTAAGGAGGCGAACAAAACTAGTGATCCGAGCTACTATGCATACCACAGGTTCCTCGGTAACCCTACCTCCAAATGTTATATCATCAAGGATAAGCTTCAGGCTCTCTATGATGTAGGGGTCCTAAAGAAGAAGAAACTACAGAAACAGGTGACCAAGAATATGATCACTCTGAGTTTCAGAAAAGATCTCCCGGAGGTTCAGGCGCCAGCAGGAGTGACTCCTATCCCCAAGGCGATCCTAAAAATTACTAACAACAATCCTCACAATCAACAAGGAAAAGGTTTAGTGTCCCAGATTTTTCCATCAGGTCAAAGTAATGTGGGTCCACCCAGACCTCCTCAGTGATGAGAAATGGGCTTCTAGGCCGTCGAGGAGGACCAAAGGTAAACCTTGTAATGCCATCTCCGCTATCTCAGATGAATGCAAAATGATAGTAGCCGCCCTTACCGATTCTGACGAGGACGCTGCCACCCTAGCCACCAGGGCGGGCAGAGAATTCGTTAAGAATTACTCTGCAAAGGCGGAGGATCCGACGAGACCCTCCATGCGGCCACCCGTAATAGCCCCTCTGAATCCCGATGCGATGAGCTCGAGTAGGCATCCTTTCCGTTTACACGTACTCACGCAGCTGAAAAGCATCATAGCCAGAATCACCATGTACGAACTACTGTGTCTGTCTAGACCTACACGGGAGGCTCTATAAGAGGTATTAGTCAATTCAGAGGTCTTCGCCACGCACTTCTCGTCCATAAGAGAAGAAGACGCAGGAAAGACGTGCTTAAAGTGCTGCCAGGCCTACGAACGGCAGGTCCCCTGCATCACGTTCACCCCTGAGGGCAAGCTAATTAAAAGAACTTCTCACAATCGACCCTTGTACTTTACGGGGTACATCGGTTCCTCTAAAGTGGGTCGAATCCAAGTCGACCCGGGATGCGTGTTGAGCATTATTCCCCTGAAACTTATGCATCACCTGGGGGTCCCCCAGAAGCATCTTTCCTTGATAACTATAACCATATTCGGCTTTAACACTAACGGGACGAGGCCGCTTGGCAAGATCCGCCTAAAGTGCCGTATAGGCGACATGAAGACAAAAGTCACCTGCTACATCATTGACGCCGAACCTTCCTACAACGTGCTATTAGGATGATCATGGATCCACAACAACCGCATTGTCCCATCCACATTACACTAATGCCTAAAATACGTAGATGACTATGATCGGGTGAAAATAGTAGTTGCCGACAAACAGTCTTTCAAAGGAGTCGAGAACTACTTCATGGATTCCCTGCTTTACCAAGACTTCGATGAACCACCGGTCGAGGAGCCCGGAAGTGGCAATGTAGCTGATAGTGAACCCGAATATGACGACAGCCTTGTCTTGAATGATTTTGAATCGATTGTAATCGGCTATGAAAGCTACAATGTAACCGATGTTGTCCAGGCGGATAAGATTATCTTGAATGAGAAGTTCAACTTTGCTTACTTGTCATCTTACCCGACATCTGAGGAAGACTTTCCCGATAATTCGATGTCGGGGCTGTACAACGATTCTTCCCTAAACTTTCTTGTCTACTTGGCGTGTGTTACAAAGGGACAAATGATTAAGTCTTTGCAGGCTGTACTCGTTGTGCCCACCCAGGAGAGTTATCAAAGGGATATCATTTTCGGTAGGATAGACCATCCCTTGCACACATTGTGGGACGAATCTGAAGAAGAAGAACCCACACCCTAGTTTTCACAATATAGTCAAATAGCAAAGCACATGATAAGGGACATGGGTTACGACTTCGATCATCAAGAAGGCCTGAACTACTGCCGAGGATGGAAGACGGTCATCCGACCCACCTATGTGCCTAAAGGCAAACCCTCAAATTACTTCACCAAGACTCGAAGAGGCTTAAGCTACATTTCTTCCTCATCGGAGTTATTCTCCAATTTCGGTGAGGACTCTGACGAGCCTCACTCAGATGATCGATCATCAACATCCTCGGCATGGGACTCAGACATCAGCATGGGTGACTTATTCAGAGACCTCTTGGTCAATGTGGCTATAATTGATCCCGCCAAAATGATAGAGTGTGACCAGGGCCCACTTTATGATGAAATGTGGAACTACCACGTCAACGCTCAATGGAGCAGTCGCTTCGAGCAACGTGAACCGCCCACTGAGGATGAAATCCTCCAAGTAAATATGGGCGATGAGGCTAATCCTAAGCCCATATTTATCAGTGGTAGCTTACCTCCCCAAGAGAAGGAAGGCCTCATTACCCTCATATAGGAATACATTGATGTCTTCGCATGGAATTATGAGGACATGCCGGGCCTTGATCCCCAAATCGCCATGCATCGCCTCAACATCGGCTCAGACGTCAAACCCGTCAAGCAATAGTAGAGATAGTTTTATCCACAAATCGTTTAGGCAATCGAGGCTAAAGTAAAGAAGCTGATCGAATCCGGCTTCATCAGAGAGGAACAACACCTCGATTGGGTAGCCAACATTGTTTCAGTCCTGAAAAAGAACAGTAAGATCCGTATCTACATTGACTTTAGAAACCTCAATGCCGCTTGCCCAAAAGATGGGTTTCCCTTACCCATCACGGATGTTATCATTGAAAACACATGCGGGTTTGGGAGAATGTCATTTATGGATGGATTCTTATGGTATAATCAGATCAAGATGCATCCTCATGATGAAAAACATACTTCATTCGGAACTCCAATGGGGGTATACTGCTACACGGTCATGCCTTTCGGACTCAAAAATGCCAGCACAACTTATCAACGTGCCATGAGCATAATTTTTTGAGACTATCCATGAAAGACAGTCGAGTGTTATGTAGACGATGTGGTCGTAAAAAGCCGTAGCAAAGACGATAATCTCCAAGACCTGAGAGTGATGTTCGAACTCATCAACTCAAGATGAATCTAACAAAATCATTCTTAAGGATGTCCAGTGGTAAATTCCTTGGATTCGTAGTCATGACAAAAGGGATCCGTATCGACCTAGATAGGGTGAGAGCGATCCAAGAGCTTCAGCCACCCCCGAATCTCAAAGAATTAAGGGGCCTTCAAGGGCGATTGGCTTATATCCGGAGGTTCATCTCAAACCTTTTGAGCAAATGCCAACCCTTCGCCAAATTAATGAAGAAAGGTGTCTCCTTTGTGTGGGACGAGCCATGCCAGTGGGCCTTCGACGAGATCAAAGCTTATCTCTCGAGCCCACCTGTCCTGACAGCTCCGATCTTGTGAAAGCCATTCCTCATTTATATACGAGCAATGAAGCATTCTTTAGGCGCCCTCCTAGCACAAAATAACGATGCTGGTCATAAGCAAGTTATCTACTACCTAAGTAGAACTCTGCAAGGCGCTGAGCGACGGTATCCCATGGTCGAAAAGGAGTGTCTAGCATTGGTATTTGCTATCCAAAAGATGTGACATTACCTAGTTGGCCAAACCATCCATGTCGTTTCCTGGATGAACCCTATTCGAGTTTTCATGATGCATCCCGCGACCTTAAATTGGTGCCTAGCCAGGTGGGCACTCCTGTTGTCCCAGTACAACATCCACTTTATGCCGCAAAAATCAGTCAAAGGACATGCCATCTACGATCTCATGGCCAGCCATCCGCTGGGAGTGAAGACCGACTTGTTTGAAGACTTGCCGAATGAACCCTCCGAAGTCAACACAACCTCCCTGGTAGAGGTTTGGCAGATGTTCTTCGACAGTGCGTCTCGTGTCAGCACGAACGGATCTGTTATGGCAGGAGTAGGGGTGGTCTTCATTTCCCCATATAACCACGTGTTACCCCGAGTCTTTTCTCTGACAGAGCCATGCATCAACAACATGGCTGAGTACAACACGTTACTCATCAGGCTCGAACTGGCTAAGGAGTTGGAGATAAAGCATCTCGAAGCCTACGGTGATGCTCAGCTTATTATCAAACAGATGACGGGAGAATTCGAAGTTAGGAATGACGATTTGATCCCACTTCATAAAACAACTATCAAACTAGTTAAGTCCTTAAAAACTTCTGCATCGAGCATGTGCTTCGTTCCAAGAATACGCACACAGGAGCTCTGGCGTCCTTAGTGGCTAACCTGGCCCTACCGCTAGGGATAGATAAGCGTGTCATGGTCGCGAGCCGACAACTCTTCCATCCATAAGAAGTTCTAGAAGCAAACACTACACACCAGGTTTCAGATCAACCCGACCCGAAAGATTGGCATCTCCCGATCATTGATTACATCTTGTACGACATGCTGTCCAAAGACGTCAGAGAGCGAGAGTCTGTCCGCCGGCGTGCCTCAAGGTTCTACTACGACTCGACCACGAAAGTGTTGTATCTTTGATCGTATGACGGGGTGCTGCTATGATGTCTTTCAAAGATGGAAGCACAAGAAGCTCTGCGCGAAGCCCACGATGGTACCTACGGGGATCAACAGCCCGGACCCAAGCTTTAGGATCATCTATGGAGGATATGCTACTTTTGGCCGAGGATGGTCGGTGACGCAGTTGCTTATGCCAAACATTATCGTACATGCCACATCCATGCCAATTACATGCACCGACCTTCTAAAGATCTACACCCAATGACAACATCATGGCCATTCGAAGCATGGGGGATGAATATCGTCGAGCCAATATCCCTACCATCAGAAAGGGGTTACCGTTTCATCCTCGCAATCACCAACTATTTCTCCAAATGGGCCGAAGCCGTCCCCTTAAGAGAAGTAAAAACCAACGACATGATTAAATTCATCAAGCATCACGTCATATACCGATATGACATACCTCGACGTATCATGCACGACAACGGAACACAATTTGTTAGTCATGCATTCACCCGGTTCTGCGATAAGTTCAGAATCCAGATTCTTTCCTCTACGGCTTATAACCCTTCAGCTAATGGTTTAGCCGAAGCCTTCAACAAAACAATCAACAAAATCCTAACCAAGTGGACCTCCACTAGCAAACGTGATTGGAATGAGAAGCTTAGCGAAAGCTTATGGGCGTATCGTATGATAGTCCGTACGCTGATCGGCACCACACCTTACTCATTGGTATATGGCTACGAGGCCATGTTACCATTAGAGATTCAGATTCCATCTCTCCATGTCTCTCTAGTGGTAGGGATGATGACCGAGAATAACCACCAACGGCGTCTCATGGAACTCGAAGCGCTGGATGAAAGTCGGCATGAAGCCCAGCAGCACATTGAGTTCTACCAAGCCCGAATGGCTAAGGCTTTTGACCAGAAAGTCAAGAGCTGATTCTTCAAGAAGGGAGAATTGGTCCTTGCAGTTTGACGACCGATGATTCTTAACTCTAAAAAGAAGGGCAAGTTCTAGCCCAAATAGGAAGGACCATTCTTAGTAAAGACAGTCTATTTGAATGGAGCTTATCGTCTTGTCAAATCAAATGGTGATAAAATCATGATGCCTATCAATGGTAAATTTCTGAAAAAGTACTACCCTTAGTCCTTCACCATACTTCTACTGGTGCATGAGTCTAAACTGTCCCTTCTCCTCTAACTGGTACACGAGGCTAAACTGTTCCTAACTCGTGTACCCCATCATATACATGAGTGTGAGACACCGGTTACGGGGAACCCCTAGAAGATACTACATATAGTATTCTTAGGGATAACCTGAAACCCCCCATTCGGTCAAACATTTCTACAGTTAGGATCAAAGCAAACTATCAAGTTAACCCTCACCTCATATAGTCATTCCTCCGTCAGTCTCAATAAACTGGACAATGGATCTCTTAAATCCCATCACGTTAACTATTACCTCTAGCAAAATCAACTTACCAATCCTCTCTAATAGGATGGTGAGCCTATAGAGTTGCTCACATCACAACAAATGATTCCATCAAGTTAACTGTTACCTCTGATAAAACCAATTCATTAATCCTCTCCAATAGGATGATATGTCCTCATAGTTGCTTTGATCACAACAAGATGCAATCATGTTAATGATCACCACTGATGGCTGGCCCCGTTATTCCTATGAGTAACATGGCTTAAGTAGTAACCTACCATGCGACGTGTTGCTACTCCGGTCGGTTGTCACACTCCTACATCCCTGAACTACCTGACCTATTCCGAATATTCTAATACTCTCTTAGAATAACTGATGGGTAGCAGCCCACTACGCGATGGCTCCTACAACAATCAATTATCACACTCCTACGTCCCTGAATGATTCGATTATCTCCACCCTGTCATTCCCCTGAGTGACAATGTCATCGATAGCGACCGACCAAGCGATGCATCCTATCGATCTTTGAGCGGCGACCTACCAAGCAGTGGGTCGTAGCTCGAACCCCACCCCGACCACCTGCATGGGTGATTAGCCATTTTTGGCTAAGTCGTCCAGCTTAACTATGACCTAACGGTCAAAGTTAACCCAACCCTAAGCTTCAAACAAGCCAAAGGTAGAGGAGAAATCTTAGCATGAATGCTTAAAAGAAGCTCCTCGACGACTCACCACGCTAGGGGAAGCAGCGTGACTAGCCTGACTCAAGCAGCAGTCAATAAACACAAGTCTGACTCACTGACTGCCAACGATTTAATGAAGGTCTTAGACAAAGATCAACACAGATCAACAGAAAAAAGCAAGGAAAAGCATCATGAACAAAACGGTGAATAACCATAAGCGTAAAACGCTATTATAGTTAGAGTTTTAAATGTAGCAAGTGATAGCGGTACAAAAAAAGCAGAAAAAGAAGGAACATTCTAGATCAGCTTCAGCAGAATGAAAGTGTAATCCTTGCCTTGACGTCTGCAAGCTCCGCCGCCTGCCTAGCTCGGGTCTTCTCTTCCTACCTCTGCTAAAGCCTGGCGAGAGTAGCCTCACCATCCTCTACTTCTTGACACAGACCCTGGAGGGCTTGTGACACTCCGGTAGCTAAGCGATAGACCCTTACATCCTCCGCTTGCCATTTCTTCAAGTCCTCTTCTCCCCGAAGGGATTCGACTTCCAAGAAAGAACAGACATCATGATAAGCATCCATCTTAGCCAGTAAAGCGTGGTGTTGCTTATGTAGATGTTTAATCTCAGCCTCCTTCTCTAGGATGTGCCCAGCCAAAGCTTCATGCTCGAACAGTGCACTCATCGCAAGAGGTGTCGGCTCGTCTTTAGGATTGGCATACACTAACACCTCTAGACGGTACATCAACCCCTCCAAATGATGGAGCTCTTACTCACATCACTGGGCGAGTTGGGGGTTGCCCACACACCGGATCTCCTCGAGAGTCTCGACAACGAAGGAAAGCACGTCGTGGTACCTCCCAACGCCTTGGCTAATGGGGTAGCCGTCCCGCACAAGTCGCCCTTCGGCTTTTGGAGGATGTCGAGCGCTAGGGCAAGGCTCGGAGCGGCCGACCCTTGGGTTGGATTAGTAGCACCGGCCGGCGCCACATTGGCACCGATGATGATGGAGGAAGAGGCGACCCCCTTAACCTTGGAAACGTTCGGCTTGGTCTCGGGAGCCATGTCGAGAATAGGGAATGCTCTGAGAAAGCCTTCTGCGGGCGAATACTTATGAGCATGAGAACTCTGTCAGGAGAGAGCGAAGGCCTTATATGGTAGAAGGTCCCCTGTGGTGTTTCGAATTCAACGCCTATAAAAGCCGCGGCTTTTGGGACTCCAAACCAATGGTTCAGATCAAGTGCAGAAGGCGAGGCGTTCTGTCGCTTCGCAATTAATGCAAACTGACACATCCACATCACCTTAGCTGGCGAGCACATAGGTCTACGAACAAGTGCGTAGGCTCCACTACACCTTGAGTTCGCCTGTAGCTCAAACTTGCCTAGTTTGAGTTCTCCTGTAGCTCAATCTCACCTAAGCTTGAGTTTGCCTATAGCTCGAACTCGCCTAAGCTTGAGTTCGCCTACAACTTAAACTCACCTAGCGTGATCTCGCCTGTAACGTGAGCTAGCCTAAGGTTTGGATCGTCTATCATCGACACAGAGAGCTAAGACACGTATAGCGGTAAAGGCGGAAAGGAGTACATGTTCAAGGTATTGAGGAATCAAGAAAACGCGAAATTCATTTAGCATCGGTTTTTAGAACAATACATTTGAACAAACCAAACAAGTCATAACACTACAAGATTGGACAAGTAGCCGAAATCTACCCCCATCTTACAATTTCATTCCAGAAAACTAAAAGATGTAAGCTTCACCTTAACCGTAGCTATCCTCTCGGCCTGGACTGTGCAAGCCTCATCCTTCGCCTCCTGTCTGATCCTTGCCTCCTAAGAAGCGTTGGCTGCAGTGTCTTCTTGGTGCAACACTGGAAGAATACGCCTCTCCCTCATGAGAGCACCTTGGATAGTTTCACTTTTGATACATAGGCCCGTCATAGTCGATCCCCCTCAGTACGCGGGGTATAGCCCCAAATAACCGAGGAAATAGCCACCTCATTCTCGGCTTGCAATAGACGCTACCGGTTGTCTAAGTTAGCGATAAGAGACTCTTTGTCTTCTATGTCCCTCCTCCGGCATTCTTGTTGCCATTCCTCACGATGTCGAGCCTGGGATGAGAAGTACACCATGTCTGACTCTAGGTCTGTATGCCGCAAGTCCTCTAACCTGGTTAAGAGTAGTTCCAGATCGAGAAGCTTCATCGAATAACGTATGACAAGTTTGTAGTCACCCAAGCATCAGATGTTTGCCACGCGATCTAAGAGAGGCTGCTTGAGATCCACATAGGTGCCGCGGTCTTGATCAACAAGAGAGATCACTTGTTTTGCAATGCTATCCAATTCTTGAACATGCATCTGTAGATTAGCGGGGTCTGAGGAACTAGAATCCTGGCCACGATCAAGTATGACGATAGAGGAAGTCTCGGGAAGAGACTCCCCTCCTGGCTGAGGAGCGGGCAGTGAAGCGGGCATGACTGTGGGTTTTGGTTCAGGTTCCGACCCCTCTGTGTTCGGAGCTCCCCCGAGTGCTGACAAAAGAGATCAGAATTATGAACACATCATGTTCGCACGTCGATTAACTGGTAGCATCTGCGGGCACGTCTGTAGCGGTGGCTTCATCGTCCCTCCCCCTCTTCTTCAAGATGGGTACCTTCACTCACAGATCCATCCTAACAACGAAGGAAATAACGAACACTGTGACCTCTCCAATACGGGGTAGAGCCCTATATATAACCACCCAAGTTTAGATCGAACGGCCACAAAGGAGGCAAGGCGGTTCAGAAACCCACACTGACGATCGGGATATGACGGTGGTGAACACGTTCTTTAGCTAACGGTCTAGATCGGGCATGGGAAATGAAGAACCTCCACCATACCACCTTTAATGTGGAGCAATCCGCCCACGTTGTCTTAATTAACAAGCACGTGAGGTCGCGAACCGACACATGACATGCACAGGTCTGAGCTCACCTACGGCTCAATTGCGTCCTGCAATCAGAATTCACCTACGATGAGAATTCGCCTATGGCTTGAATTCCCCCTGCAGGGTAGTAAGAGATGACAGCAATGAAGAACATATGTGCAGACACGTTGGGAAACTAGCAAAGCATAAAGATTCATCTATTAGCTAGTTTGAAGATAATACATTCGAACAAAGTTATGACTCCATAGCCTGAGGAGTCAAAACACTACATTTGAGAGGAAAATAAAGAAAAAAATATCTTGAAACTACTTTGAGCCTAAAAGCCTAATCTAGCAAGCTAAAGATTGCGAGCTCCGCTTTGATGACGTCTACTCTCCTAGCACGATCCTCCCGGTCCTTGACCTCTGCCTCTTCCCGGACCCGAGCCTCGAAGGTCGAGGCAGCGATAGCATCCTCTTGGCACAACGTCTGAAGGTCTCGGGTCATATGGAAATACCTCCGGTAGCTGCGGCTTCAGCAACGGTAGAGGAGGAAGCCCCCTTCTCCTTCTTCGAGGACGACACTTTTGCTCGCGGTGTCATCTCCGACAACTTAAGTTCCAACCTCCCCCAATAGGGGAGGCTGACATTATATATGCACAGCCTAGGCACTCGCCCACCATGCGATCGAGCAGTTCAGATCGAACGGTCGAGAACGAGGCGGGACAGTTCGAGTTCCCACACGAGTAGGACCAAGATTGGGTAGTTTTGGACACGATCTCTAGCCAACGGCTCAGATTGGGCACTGGGGATGAGAGACCCCATTACGCCGCCTTTAATGCGAAGCAACGTGCCCACGTCATCTTAGCTGGCAAGCATATAGGTCCACAAGAAGACACGTGGCCCACCGAGTTTGAAGACCGCCTACGATTTGAATTCACCAGATGACTCGATCTCGCCTAGCCTGAACCCGATTAGGGTTTGACCCAGCCCGGACTAAGTCCCTTAGGTTAGAACCCACTGCAGGTGTAAATTTTGATCTCCCGAAATAGGGATTTTGTTTGTATTGATAAAAATAGCTTATTACAAACTAATGAATCAAAATTACAACAGAAGTAGAGGGAAGGCCCTCCTTGTTTAACGTGAGGACTTTGGTAGCTATAGGACGCCTCGCTCGGTTCTTGCACCGAGTCTGCTTCCCTTAGAGGATTCGACCGAGGTTGCTGGTGAGCTTCAGTACGTAGTAGAAGCTCGTGCTAGTCGAGTTCGAGTTTTCGAGTTTGAAGGCGATCGAGGCCCGAAGCTAGGAGAGGATGCTATAGTGCAAAGGTCATGCAAAGAGCTTGTTGTCAACTCTGTCGAGAGTTGAGAGCTGTGGTTCAGCTAACTGATCAAATTAATCAATTAACTATGAGCCAACCGAACTACTGAACCAACCCCTTCTCCGTAGTCGGAAGAAGTTCTTAAATAGAGGAGAGATGGCGTGGTCACTCTTTGAATCATGGGATGTGACCATGTACTGTTAGGAGATACCATGCTTCTTACTTGTACTATGTGCGGCCGTTTGAGTGGCTCGAAGCATTGTACTCTCTCTCTCTTTCATATTGCGGGAACGGGAAGGCCCATCCCTATACACGTGATACTATGACTGTCAGGTACTCTGACTAGCTCGGTGAGCTTACTGATCGTAGGCGAGTTTAGCTCTTGACTCGTGTAGGCGAAGTGAGCTTCATGCAGGCAGACTTGGCGATTGCATGGATTTGACCAATCACTCATACTATGAGCGACTACTTGATGGACATGGAGTACTATGCTCCATCCCTTCACGTCGTGAGAAGTGGGAAGGCCCTTCCTTATACGTGGTATAGCAGCCGCTAAGTACTCTGGCGGGTTTGGTGAGTTTGCCATCTATAGGCGAGTTCAACTCTTGGCTAGTGTAGATGAACCAAGTAAGCAGGCGAATTTTAGTCGCTTGGATGATGTTGACTCGTGCGGACGAGTCAAACATACAGGCGAATCTGTGATCGCCAAATGTGAGAAAATTTGGTGATCGTGTGGTCTTAGCTCGTGCTGGCGAGTCAAGTATGCGGGTGAGCCCTATTTTCAATTTGTGCGGGCAACTTGAATACAAAGGTGGATTTCATGTTTATCTGCTAAGGTAATTTTTACCATCTACAAGACCCTCTTTAAAGTTTTCAGACCTAAACCAACTTGCGTGTGGTCTGGAACACTTTGAATAAAGAGGTCCCTGATGAGTTAAGGCGAATTTGGTTCCCTCAGCTAGGTCGAGGCTTTTAGGTGAATTCGAGCGGTGCAAGCACACGCAGGTGGGATTGGTGTCGTTAGAGTAGGGTCCCTTTTGAAGAAAGACAGGCGCATGGGGGCAGGCCGCATGTCCGTGGGGAAATTCCCTTGTTCGTCAATTAAAACAATGCCTTGTTTTCGTGCGCTCGCTTTAAGACATGGATTCGATGTTGCTTTTACTCCTAGCCATCAATTTGATGGGGATCGTGTCTTGAACTACCAGATCTTGGCCATTCATGCAGAATTCCAAACGACCCGCCTTGCTCGCGACAGTTCGATTTGAATCGTAGAATCGAGATTGTCTGCTCTAGAGAGATCGGTAAGTCTTGATGGTCGAGATCCTACGTATATAGTGTTGACCCATCCCTTTTGCCTGAGGATCACCACATTCGTAGGTTCTCTCATTCAGACATTCTTAGAGAAAACTTAAGACTTCTCGGCCTCGAAATGGCTTCGGGAGTGGGAGCATACGCTTCAAAGGGGAAGATGAAGGCTGCTTAGTCAGAACCCATCATCCTCTCCGATGACGAGGAGGAAGAACATGTTCCTGTCCCTCAACCCTCTTTCGATGATGAAGAGATGGTCCCTTCGATCTAGCCTATTGCCATAATCCCCACCGGTCAGGAATCTGCTTCTCCAAGCTCTAGATCTGCATAGAGCGTCCTCTGACAACTACAGAATGCCATGAGGCAGGTGGTCTCTATTGCTAGCCTTGGCTGGGGGACCTATGCTAATTTTGAGCCTTTCCTGACGCACTGCGTTACTGCTCTCAGGCGCATGGGCGAGGCTCGAGATACATCGCACACTCCTTCACTTCGAGCGGCTCCCTTGGAAAGCACCTCGGAAGGCTTGGTCCCCCCCCCCATAGCCACCCGACTCATGAGCTGGGATGTTGTTAGACGACGGGTCTTCAAAATTTGGCATTCAGGGGAGGCCCCGAGCTGGGGTGTGGGCGTTGCGGTGAGTGGGAGGGCTCGGAGAAGAAGGAGCTGTCGCATCAAGGGGATCTCATTTCAAATTTGCTTCATCATCGAAGTCAACTGCGGGCGGAAATCGATGCTTCAACCTGTTGACCCTATAGTTTTGATGATGATTTGACAAACAATTTATTACTAATAAGTTTTCTAGTGTTTTGTGTTTATGTTCTCTTTTCAGGTATTTCCACACACGTCAATCAAGCGTTAAAGATTCAAGTTTGTTTGCGTGGATTTTACCTAGGTATATTGTTTAGTTTACTTACATATATTGTATGATTATATCTAAGCTCAATGTATGTACACGTAACACAATTTTTTTATGTTTTCTATCATATAAATGATTTCTCATCAAACGTTGTTACAATAACTTTTCTCTCATGCTTACAGCTCTTTATTATTTTCTTGTATACATAGAATATATGCATAACATATATAAACATATTTTCAAGTTCTATATTGACTTTCTCCTTCATATAAAAATAGGTTTTCTAAGCAGTTTTCAAAAATGGGTGGTTTTCACAAACAAAAATTGATTTTCCAAAAATTCTTTTTTAAACATGTTTATTTTATCATTTAGAAACTTTCCCCAAAGTTTCATTACTTTTGGACTTGATTTGATATTTTTTCTGGATTTTCAAACTAACCCCAAAATTTTTGAACTAAGCGGTCGACCGGACCGGTCGACCGCCGAGTTGTCAGATGTGTATAACGGCTAGTTTTTCAAATGGGTTTTTTGGTCTTTTTGCCTACTTTTAGCTGTTGTATTGGGGTGCTATATATACCCCATTGCTGCTCTTCTTCTCTATGAACTAAGAAATCCAAGTTTGTTGTTTAACAAGATATTAATCGCGTTTAAGAGCTGTTTAAGAGGTGTTTCGTTAATCAGTTTTCAAGAGAAAGTTTTCTACAACAAGAAGAGGCTCTTATATTCCATTGGGACCATTTTCTTTAGCTCCTCTTGTTCATTGAGAAGTTTTTCTAAACTCTTATATATACAAGAAGTTTTTCTACACACTCGGTGAAGCCTTACAATTCAAGTTAAAGATCAAGTTCAAGCTTCATCCGCAAAGTGTACCAAGTCAAGCTTATTGAAGATCAAGATCGGCTTGGGTAATCTAGTTTAGGTTTTATATTATGTGTGTTTAGTACCTTAATCTCAATATCATATACACACACATATTTGATTTCTATGTATATATATAGTTATATATATACATGCATGGTTTTGGGTTTTCATGTTTTGGACATACTTGCAAAATACATGAGTTTTCACAAATGAAAATTAAATTTGAGAAATTCTTTTTCTAACATGTTTGTTTTCATGTTTATAAATATTTCGCAAAGTTTCATCAAGTTTAGAATTGATTTGTTATGTTTAATGGAATTTACAAAATCATGTATTTGTTCGTGCACATGTTCGTGCATGTTTTACAAAACAGATGAGTTTTCATAAATGGGAAGTGGTATTCAATAAATTATTTCTTTGACATGTTTATATACATGTTTAGAAACTTCCCTCAAAAGTTTACTATTTTTAGAGTTGATTTAATGTGCCCAATTGATTTTACAAAATCGTATATGTTAACAGTTTTTCAGAAACTGTAAATTTGTGTTCAAATATTTATTTCTCTCAACTGGGAAAATATATTTCAAAAATTCTTTCTCTGACATGTTATTCTACATGTCTAGAACATTTTCACAAAATTTCATAATTTTTGGAGTTCATTTACTATTTTAAATTGATTTTACAAAATAGATGCGCACTGCTACAGTAACTCCGGTCGACCGGACCGGTCGACCGGAAATGTCTCTGGGCGTTTCACAGCTTTGCATATGCCTCTCGGTCGACCGTACCGGTCGACCGAAGTACTGTAGCAGACCATTGCTACAGTAATGGCTAGTTCTGTTTTTTGTTTATTTTAATGTTTTGGAGGTGTTTTTCTTGGTTTTTGGACTTGTTTCATGAGCCTATATATACCCCATGCCCTCATACCTCTAAGGTAACTCAAGAAATATTTTAAACAAGTTTAAAGAGTTTTAAACAAGGGTTTAAGTGAGTTTTAGTGTTTGTTTGGTTTGAAGATTATTTTCACAAGTGGAGGAGATCATCTTCTTGTTTGGGCTCCAATCTCCATCTCTCCATCTTGTCATCTATTGAGAAGTTTTCTAAACTCAATCTAGCTTTATATTTCATATTGTTTGATTATCATTTTATTAAGCTAGTATTCATATTGAGTTTAGTTGATTTTATTTTCTCTATGTTTATACACACAACCATTTGAGCTTATTGTATTTACATTCATAGTATAATTGGGTTGTGGGATTGTGTAACTTAGAGAGTGAGCTTATAATTCGTTCTCATTCATTGTAGAGAACAAACACTTTGTATTGAGCCTAATTGTGAGGATTCACTTGTAATACACTTGTACACCGAGAGAAGTGTGTGGTGAGAGACGGGGTCGAATCCAAGAGGAGTGGCGTCGGTTGACGTGCCTAGGGAGAGGTTGTAACCGAGCACTTGAGGAGGAGGACACGGGCTAGGACCAACACTTAGTGTGTGAGGTGTGATTGCATAGTGATTGTATTGTGAGGTGTAAACGTTGTTCGGGTGAACGTAGAAAACCCGGTTGTGATAGTGGAGATCTCCTCGAGGTGAGGAGCGGAGACGTAGGTCGTGGGGACCGAACTCCGTAATCATATTGTTTGTTTGTGATTGCATTGGCGCACTTACTTTTATGTTCATATCTTATATCGCCTTTGTATATTGCTTGTTGATTATATTGCCCACTATCTAGTTTAGATTGTTTACCCTTGAGTTTATATATCCTTGCACATACATTGCCTATATCTCTTTGTTAGGATATATCTTGTTGTTCATATTGCTTATCCTAGCTCATATACATTGTTGTATTTCATACTTGCTAGGATAACTTATTAATTAATTTTAATTGGCATTAAATCGGATTAGATTAGCATAAGACCCTAATCACCCCCCCTCTAGGGTCTAACAATTGGTATCAGAGCTTGGTGCTCTTTGATTTAAGGTCTAACCACCTTGAGTTAAAGATCCAAGTTATCTTATTTGTGCTAATCTAGTTATGATTACATTAGTCTTGCTTGCATATTTTCACATATATATCATGAATATGAATATATTTCGTTTAGGCTATAAATCAAATATTGCTCCTAAATTCATCAATTTTTCCTATGCACAATGGGCTTCTAGATTTAAACTATTTGTTGAATCTAGAAATATCGACTTATGGGAAGTTATTGATTGTGCTTATATTGTGCCCACTTTGGGCTTCTAGATTTAAACTATTTATTGAATCTAGAAATATCGACTTATGGAAAATTATTGATTGTGCTTATATTGTGCCCACATTGGAGAAATCCAAGTGGAGCGATCATGATAAGAAAATATTTTCAATGAACAAGCTTTTGTTTGAATTTTTGCTTAATGCTTTTGAATCATCATTTTCTAACAAATTTGTTCATATTGATAGTGCTTACAAACTTTGGAAATTCATAGAAGCATATCAAGGCAACTTGGAGAAAATCCGACGTAGTTTGGAGGATTATTCTTCAAGTGAGTGTGGAGCATCATCATGCACACGGCCACTAGGCGATAGCCCTAGTGTGGTAAGCGATTCGGAATCCGATAGTGATATATCCATTAATGAACTCGCTAGTGCATATGAGAAATTATCGCATGCCTACTCAAAATTATAAAATAATTTTATTGATCTTAAAAGCAAGCATGTTAGATTGAAATCCGATCATGAGAAGCTAGTGTCCAAATTTGACATCATTGAAAATGAAAATATAATGCTTAAAGAAAACAATGATATGTTAAATTTGAAAAATAAAAAATTAACCTCATCCATCACTAGCTTATCTCATGTTAAAAATAATGCCATGTTAGAAGTAGAGAACATACAAAATGATATTGCTTCTTTTATAAATAACAATATATGTTCCACTTCTAATAACAATACTTGTATGCATAATGATGAGTTGAATCATGTTAAGGATCACATATCATCTTTAGATTCAACCCTTAAAACATGCATTGTAGATAATAAGAATGTGTGCTAAGTCTCATGCTACTACACCTAAACATATCACACATCATGCACACATGTATAGCAAAATTTATAAGTGCTCTATCTGTGGTCGTAAATGCCATTTATCTAAATTTTGCTATGATGCACAAAAATCTAAAAATAGTAATATCAATGCTTCTTGTGCATCTCATAAGGCTTCTTCATCACACACACATGTACATGCACACACTCATAAAGTTCATCACAAGCATGCTCATGTGTATAGATGTGATCATTGTGGTAGATTTGGTCATTTGGCGAAATTTTGTTCTGACTTAAAGAAAGTTTCACATTTGCAAAATAATTTTAAAAGACCATCCATGTTTGCAAATGTTTCTAATGTTTCTCGTGCACAACCGTTTGGTCAACATAAGCAAATGTTTTCTTTCCATTGTACTTATTGCAATCGGAAGGGTCATTTGAGTAATTTTTGTTATGACCGTGTTCGTGCACCATATGCGCCTAAGAGGGTTCATAACCCTAGGGCTTTGAGCTTTATTGATAGGGGTCATGTCCCTAAACAATCCGGCACCAAGAATACTTGGGTGCCAAAATAATTTTTAAACCAAGAATTTTAGTGTTTTTATTTTTCTCTTTCTTGGTTTTGAAAAATGCATTTTAAACTTTTATGAAAACAATTCCTTTTATTGGCTAAATTCTTTTGTTTTCATGATCATTGGTTTTGCTTTAATGAGAGGTTTGCATTTATATAACCCTCCGGGTTTATTGGGTGTTTATTCCCAAATCATGTTTACCGGATGCTAGAATGATTATATGGGTTAGAACAAGCTTAAAAGCTTGATATATTGTTGCCTCTCTTGAAATTCTTTTGTTAAAGATTTTGTTTTGATTTGTTGCTTTGAATTCATTATATTTCACTTATATGATGATATTTATATGTTTGTGCTCATGGATCTGTTGGCCTTCTTGTTTTGATGATGTTTAACAAACAATTTATTACTAATGTTGTTTGTGGTTGACTTGTTTTCATTTGAAAACTTTTTTGCATAACTCTCATGTTCCTCTTTTTTTGATTTCATAAATCTACTATTATATATGTTTTTATGTTCTTTATGAGACACTATTTTCATATTGGTATTTCTATATATGTTCTCATGTATGTGAGTAAAATTTTTAGCATATTCATGTATGCTTGCTCACATGTTTTGCCTTGATCTTTATTGCATATATTCTATATGGCTTTTTGATAGGGGAACAATCCCTATATCTTTCTATGTGTTATACTCACCTATGCTTATTGATAGGGGGAGCTTTCGCTCTCTTATTCTTTTGTCCCCTTTTTTGATGTTGTCAAAGGGGGAGAAATATTGTGAGTATATAATTTTCCTTGTTTATATGCATGTGTATTATCTTGTATATGTTCATTTCCTTCATGCATATATTCCTTTTTGTAAATTGTTTGTCATCATCAAAAAGGGGGAGATTGTTGGCCTTCTTGTTTTGATGATGTTTAACAAACAATTTATCACTAATGTTGTTTGTCTAGTATTTGTGTTTTCCTATGTATTGTAGACAAACAACGTAGTTGGAGGATGGATGGAATAGAGCTTCAACGATCATATCCAAAGGAGGTTGGGGTTGAAGCCTTGCAATTCATAGTTAAAGATCAAGTTCAAGCTTCATCCGCAAAGTGTACCAAGTCAAGCTTATTGAAGATCAAAATCGGCTTGGGTAATCTAGTTTAGGTTTTATATTATGTGTGTTAAGTACCTTAAGCTCAATATCATATACACACACATATTTGATTTCTATGTATATATATAGTTATATATATACATGCATGGTTTTGGGTTTTCATGTTTTGGACATACTTGCAAAATACATGAGTTTTCACAAATGAAAATTAAATTTGATAAATTATTTTTCTAACATGTTTGTTTTCATGTTTATAAATATTTCGCAAAGTTTCATCAAGTTTAGAATTGATTAGTTATGTTTAATGGAATTTACAAAATCATGTATTTGTTCGTGCACATGTTCGTGCATGTTTTACAAAACAGATGAGTTTTCATAAATGGCAAGTGCTATTCAAGAAATTCTTTCTTTGACATGTTTATATACATGTTTAGAAACTTCCCTCAAAAGTTTACTATTTTTAGAGTTGATTTAATGTGCCCAATTGATTTTACAAAATCATATATGTTAACAGTTTTTCAGAAACTGTAAATTTGTGTTCAAATATTTATTTCTCTCAACTGGGAAAATATTTTTCATAAATTCTTTCTCTGACATGTTATTCTACATGTCTAGAACATTTTCACAAAATTTCATAATTTTAGGAGTTCATTTACTATTTTAAATTGATTTTACAAAATAGATGCGTACTGCTATAGTAACTCCAGTCGACCGGACCGGTCGACCGGAAATGTCTCTGGACGTTTCTCAGCTTTGCATATGCCTCTCGGTCGACCGTACCGGTCGACCGAAGTACTGTAGCAGCCGACCGTTGCTACAGTAACGGCTAGTTCTGTTTTTTGTTTATTTTAATGTTTTGGAGGTGTTTTTCTTGGTTTTTGGACTTGTTCCATGAGCCTATATATACCCCATGCCCTCATACTTCTAAGGGTACTCAAGAAATATTTTAAACAAGTTTAAAGAGTTTTAAACAAGGGTTTAAGTTTGTTTAATGTTTGTTTAGAAGCTTTTAAGCAATTGGGTGTTTGAGTTTGAGAATTCAATTCCACAAGAGCTTGAGGAGATCATCTATTAGAGTTTGAGCAATCAACTATTCTCCCTCCATCTCTTGTCATCTATTGAGAAGTTTTCTAAACTCAATCTAGTTTTATATTTCATATTGTTTGATTATCATTTTATTAAGCTAGTATTCATATTGAGTTTAGTTGATTTTATTTTCTCTATGTTTATACACACAACCATTTGAGCTTATTGTATTTACATTCATAGTATAATTAGGTTGTGGGATTGTGTAACTTAGAGAGTGAGCTTATAATTCGTTCTCATTCATTGTAGAGAACAAACACTTTGTATTGAGCCTAATTGTGAGGATTCACTTGTAATACACTTGTACACCGAGAGAAGTGTGTGGTGAGAGACGGGGTCGAATCCAAGAGGAGTGGCGTCGGTTGACGTGCCTAGGGAGAGGTTGTAACCGAGCACTTGAGGAGGAGGACACGGGCTAGGACCAACACTTAGTGTGTGAGGTGTGATTGCATAGTGATTGTATTGTGAGGTGTAAACGTTGTTCGGGTGAACGTAGAAAACCCGGTTGTGATAGTGGAGATCTCCTCGAGGTGAGGAGCGGAGACGTAGGTCGTGGGGACCGAACTCCGTAATCATATTGTTTGTTTGTGATTGCATTGGCGCACTTACTTTTATGTTTATATCTTATATCGCCTTTGTATATTGCTTGTTGATTATATTGCCCACTATCTAGTTTAGATTGTTTACCCTTGAGCTTATATATCCTTGCACATACATTGCCTATATCTCTTTGTTAGGATATATCTTGTTGTTCATACCTTCGCAATCATGCGAATGAGGGCTCAGCTGGTAGCGGAAGAGGTGGCTCTGAGGGACTTGTGGCTCAGGAATGCAGACGTCTACGATGCTGTTGAAAAGGAGCTGCAGACTCTTCAGACACTTCGTCAAGAGAGCTCTGCTGCTACTGCTGCTCACGACACCAAGATCCGCAAGGAGGCAGAAGACCGGGTTAAAGAAGATCGGGCGAAGAAAGCAACCGACATCAAAGCTGAACTTGCCTCTCTGATCGAGCTGAACTAGGGTCGACAGAGGATTAGTCATTAGGCTCTTTTTTTTGTTTGGTGTTGATTTGTTACAACTCTGTTTGGATCGCTTGTTGTTAACATGTCAGAACAATTTGTCATGACTCTAATCATTTTCAATGTTGGCTGAATTGAGTGTTATGATTTTTATTGCTCGACATTATGTGCATATGCCTTCCTTCTTTTGTCTCTCTTTAGGATTTTTAGCAAACCCTCAGCTATCAATGGGTATGATTTACCTTTACCGACTACCGTTTGAATCGGGCTAGTCATACTATTCTCCTCAGTATGACGAGTTGTTAAGTAGTTTCTCTTAGGCTTAATGCTAAGATTTCTGCTCTAACCTTTTGCCATTTGAGGCATGGGTTTGAGTAAATCCTAACTGTCAGGTCGTAGTTTGGTTATGTCGTAACGATTTTAACTAAACGACCATTACTCGTGGGTGCGTCCGGAGGGTGCATCAATGGGTTGCATTGCTTATTAGGTCTAATCGTGTAGATGAGACTATTCCATCTGTGGTTCGAAGCTTTAGATGAGTCGGACCACTCGAGATTCATCCTCAGAGGCGAACTAGACCCAACAAGCGAGTTGTTCGGGTGAAACTCATTTCCACTGGTGAAGCGAGCTAGACATTCGCCGGCGGACTTCGCTTCACTAGCGAAATTTGAGATTGTAGAGGGCGAGCCATGTGTTCATCAACAAAGCCTTGTGCCTCATGCTTTCCAGCTAAGGTCGCATGGGCTCATCAGGTCGCATTAAATGCGATTTGACAAAGCGACGTCGCTTCTGTGCGCTTCGCTCGATGATGAATCGTGGCCGTACTTTTTTGATCTCGGCCATTAGATTCGGCCGTGAATTTTGGTGTGAGTTTATGGTTTCGATTAGTTCGACCCGTTCCCTGTCTCGATGGTTCTTCTGTAACCACCGAAAAGCGAACTGTTGAGAGTGATTCGGGATGTTGATTTCGATCGTGGCCACGTTTGTCAACCGTCAACGCCTCACCTCTTGAGAGCGATCTGGACCGTCGATTTCGATTGTGGCCATGCCTCTCAACTGCAAACATTTCTCCTTTAAATGGGCTTCGTCCCCTTCCATTGAGAACTACCGTGCTCAGGAACATCTGCTTGTGCAAAATTTTTAGAGAGAAAGAACTCCCACCTCGTCTCCGACTTTCCGACATGGCGCTAAAATCTAAGAAATGCGTTACGAAGGGAAAGGGCCCCGCTCACTATCCTGGCAGCGTCGCCGCCGGTACGACCACCAGCGTGCCTGAGACACACTTGGGTAAGTCGAAAGGTTTGTCTAATGACTTAGCATTGCTGGCCGATGCCGGGTCGGGAAGATGAGCACTGTTTGTCTTCTTTAGTGGACTTTGCCATTTTTGGTAGTTTTCCTGATTTTGGTGAATTCCTCCCTTTTCAGGAGGATTCGGCCTTTACTAGGTGAATCCAGTTTCTGTCAGACAGTCTTGTCTTTTATCAGGTGGATTTGATTATCGTCAGCCGGGTCTAGCCTGACAAACGGGTTTGTCCTTTGTCGGGTGGGTTCTGCCTTTGTCAGGCGAACTCGGTACTGACCAGGCAGACTTAGTCTTGCCAGGAGGGATCTGTTTGCTAAGATTCGCCTGCTTGGAGGACTTAGAAGTTTTCTGATTCTGAATGCGAATTCAGTTCTAATCCTTTAGCCTTGTTTTGCAGCCAGGTTTTTGATGAGGCCCTCCCGCAGGGTGTTGCCATTGGCCTTGCCGGCAGATCGGGTTATAAAGCACCCTCCCGATTCCCTCTTCTTGATCCAGTGCCCATATTTGCTGCTGATAAGCTGGAGGAGTTGGTCAAGAGAGTGATTGGTGGGCATCATCTTACGTTGCGTGAGTTGATTACTCATGCAGCGCTGATAGACATGGCTAGGGAGGAGATGAAAAAGCCCCAGTTCATGTTCGGTGATGCCGCGACTGACCCTTCGGCTCTATTGCTTGGAGAGAGTAAGTGGCTTCATGTCGTGGATGGAGTCCATTACTATCTTCCCAACATGCCGAGGGGGTTTTTGATTGTTGAGTTGCGGTCGCTTACGATCCCGAGACTGATGAACTAGGATCTGACCCCTAACCAAGATGGGGTAGTTTGCAGAGTCTTCACAGGGTCGTCCGCTGGGTACGCGGTCAACAGCTCTTGTAAGTGCATGGTCACCTTGCGTCTCGGCTCGCCGAACAATGAATGGCCTATGGGGGAAACGACTATAGTGGCGGAGACTTTCCATCACTGTTTCTTCCGGGCCGAGGGGAAATTCCCTCCGAGGGACTTTAGGGCTCCGGGATGAATTCATTCTGTGTCTGGCAGTGGCACTTGGTGGTCTAAGATCACCAATTATGTCTTGACGAAGAACTCTGACCTTGTGGGCTCGGAGCTATCCGTGGCTATCCGAGCCACCCAACATGGCCTGAAAATCAACTCCCCTTAGTTCTACAGTATCTTGGAACTTTACTGTCCGGATAGCGGTACATTCTTCACTCCCAATGGCGAGCTTGGCATAACCCTCCACGAGATGTATGATGTGTCGGTGTTGCCTTTGGGGAGATTCCCCTACGAGGAGTACGTACCGGGTCAGGATGAGATCGACTATCTTTCGGGTGGTTCCCCCTGATGGTTGAGACCTTATGGGAGTTGCTTGGCCATTACTACATATGTCTTGACACCTTGGGCGTAGTGGACCATAAGGGTAAGAAAAAGAGGGCTCCCGAGATTAGTCACAAGAATTAGGCTGACTAACTATTCCCAGGGAATGATGTCAAGGGGAGGCCTACTCTATCACTAGGTGAGTATGACCAGGCCGAGGTAGAGAGTCGGATGGACAAAGGGGAATCCACCATAACCCTTGAGCAAGATGAGGGTGGGTTCCCATTCAGGACGACCTTCTAGTCGTGCCACCACCAGGCCAAGTCTCCCATATTCGGAAAGGCTCTACTCACGGGATACCTCATGCTGTGGTTGAAGAGGTGTGTGGTTCCCACCCATTCCTTCGAGGCTCTTCTGGTAGAAGTGGTTTACCCTGTGGTACACTTGGCCTATGGGAGGTCGTACGCATTGGTGTCGGCAATAGTAGCCTGTATCCAAAGGAGGCTTCGCACACTGACAAACCAGTTTTGCCGTGTGTCATATGTTGATGAGGGCGAAGGCAATGTCGCCAAGACTCCTAATTCGAGAGTGGGGCTGCCGTACACTTATTTGATGGTGTGGTTCGTATACCACTTCGAGTGTTTGATGAGTGCTCTAGCGGCTCTACAGGGAGAGGGATCTGTCCCGTTCGTTCAGTGTCTAGAAAGATGCTCTTGGAAGTGTAAAGACGTCCTTAACATGAGGAAGACGTTATCTTATTTCGGTCATTATATCTTTCGACGATTCTTTCCTTACTTCACTGGGGGTGTCTATGGCGAGTCGCTTCGAGACGTGTCGACGGTGGGACATAACACCACTCTCTCCTGTGGTGCCTTTTGATGGTTAGTTATCATCCGGCCAGGGTATCACATCTTGCGAACGGGCTCCGTGTGTTACCTCGAGTCTTATTTCCCTTGTAGGTTTGTCTGTCAGTTCGGGTATGACCAGCTTTATGTTGGGAACGTCAACCCTCATTTTTATTATGAAGGAGAGTTGGTTGATGGTGTGCGAGGGTGGTTCTGGACCTACGCCCATGGCACCAATGCGCACTTTGAATTGCCGGCTAAGGATCGCGACCTTCATCATTTGCTCCTCTATTGTCGGTGGTATCAGGGTGCTAGCGTGAATGCTGAGGGCTTTTGGTTTCAAAGTTCTTGTTTGGCAGAGCGTGGGCACCGCTCGAGGGTAGTTCCCCGCTCCTCAAAGCAAAGGGGTTGCCAAACTGTGGAGGAGTGGTTTGAGGATGTCCCTGAAGAGGAGGCCGATGATCTTCACGCTGGCTTGGGAGACTTTGGGGAATTCGTGGCTCACGCTCCATCCCCTCATCCTCAATTGGATCCCGTCGACGTGTCGGGAGGATCAGATGAGTTGGCTCAGGTGGGTGAACGCCTGGAACAGACCCG
>NC_033800.1:90011725-90096733 GCF_001876935.1 Asparagus officinalis
CGGCTAGTAGCGTTATGCCCACTTCGCTTACTGCCTCAGGGATGGTTCTGACAACTTCAGAGGTTGTTCCCTCATTGTCTGCTGTGGCACAATAGGTGGTGGTTTCAACGATTCCTACCATTGTGTCTAGAGGTAACCCTTGGTACCGTATCCTCGGGTGCGGGGTCAAATTAGCATTATTTGACGTTTGCGTTGACTCAATGCTGGTACGGTTGGTGAGGCGATCCTTATTCCTTCCGATGAAGATAGGGGGACAGGAGATGAGGCATAGCTCGATGACTCGTCGTGGCTCTATCATTGCAGAACCTCTTATGGGGTTCTTTTCAGAAGTTATTATTAATCTCCTTCCTGTATCTGTAGCTGTTCTAGCCTAGGATACCGCTGGCAAAGAGTATTCCCCTTCTTGGGTTAACCAGTCGGCTGAAGAGGGCAGTGAAACCGACAGTGAAGATGATCACTCGATCCATGAGACGATGTCGAGCGACGAGGGACCGTCTGACGCTGAAGGGGAGACTCACACCCCTGAAGAAGCGTCGGTCGAGATAGGGTTGTCAGCCAAGGGGGTTTATGCCCATGGGGAAGCATCTACAAGTGTGGTGTTTGATCCTTCACTCTCTATATCGACGGCCGTTGAGATTGTGCTCAGATCCGTGGTCGAGGCCCCGATGGTGTCGATTTGTGCTTCAGCATCAATGGTGTCTGTTACCACTCCTACTGTTGTGGCTATCAGTGCTTCGGCCCCGGTTCTAGTGACGGCATCGGCAGTCGATGTGGCCACCCTCTCTCCCTTGGTTCGTTCGCACAAAAAGTTGGTGGATCGAACCATTGCCAGCCTCCAAGACACCCTTGCAGACAGCATCAGTTCGCACAAAAAGTTGGTGGATCGAACCATTGCCAGCCTCCAAGACACCCTTGCAGACAGCATCAGGCTTGCCTTGGAGGAAAGCTTCCCCTTTGAGGAGTTCAGGAAGGCCCTTGAATATCACGTGGGCTTCTTGATCAGGATACTAGGTCCCTTTGCCACCAATTCATACTTCAAATGTTTGGAGGAGGTAGAACGAACCATCCGACAGCTGATTGCCTTTCGCGCCATGAATTCCGAGATCCTTCATCTTGCATCCGGCGAGGTCCAGATAGCATTGGAGGATCGCAATCGTAGACTAGAGGAGACAACGTCGTTGGAGGCAAGGCTGATGAAAGAGTTGGAGCGCGCTATGGCTGAGAACGAGCGAATGAGCCTGGCACACCAAGAGGCTGATTCCCGTATCTCCCGCCTATCTTCAGAGAAAGCAGAGACCAAATAAAGAATTGCTAATGCGCATGCCTTACTGGCTACCTAGGAGAAGGCTCGCGAATAGGTGATAGGGGAGTTGGAGGAACTCAGGCCTCGACAGAAGCTGGCCATTGACGCTATTGAGGAGAAGGGCTGAACCCTCAAGAAGGCGAGACACACCATCCAAGACTTGCTTTCGTGCTCTGAAGAGGATATTCGTCGAGAGATCCTGAAGAGGCTCGAACTCAAGCGCGCCAAAAAGATTTGTGAGTTGGAGTCGCGGCTGAGAGATTTGTAATTTGTTTTTGATTATATCATTGTATTCAAATCTCTCTTAATGAATGGAATCATGTTTTTATCCCAATCATTGTTCCTTTTATTCTTTGTGCGCGCATTTTGCCGCTGGTTACAGCGGGTGCTGTCGAGTTGACTGTTGGTTTTTTATTCTTTGTGCGCGCATTTTGCCGCTGGTTACAGCGGGTGCTGTCGAGTTGACTGTTGGTTGATTTGCACCGGGTGACTCCTGGCCGAGGGCAAGACCCTGCTACAAGTGAATTTTATCCTTAGGTGAAACTGCAAACAGCTCAAGCTTTGCTTGAATCCCAAATTGGTTCAATCTTTAGGCGAACTTGAAAGTGGTTTGAACCCCAACTGTGATTAAGCCTTAGATAGGCAGATCGCAATAGCGTGCGGGTCTGAGCCTTCAGGCAAACTCGATATATGTAAGTTCTCCTGACGAATTCAATTCGTGGGCGGGCCTTGCTTTTGGTGGGCCACGTGCCTACTAATTAAGACGATGTGGGCACGTCTTTTCCCATTAAAGACGGCATAATAGGGGTTCTCTGTTCTTCACGCTCGACCTGAACTGTTGGTCAGAGATCGTGTTGGAAACTGACACATCTCGATCGTTCGTGTGAGATTTAGTATCCCCTCGCCTTATCTGTGACTGTTCGATTCGAACGGTCCAATCGAACAGTGGGCGTTCACCCATGCCATGTATTTAATGCCCCTCCCTCTGCATTGAAGGGTGTCGTGGCTTTAGTTGTCTCCTCAGAAGAGAAACACACGCTTCCTTTTTGTTGCTCTTGTGATGGCGCCGAAGGTGAAGAGGACCGCTTCAAAGAAGGGCAAGGGTGTCTCCTCCTCTTCTGCTGCCGAAGCCGCTACTGCTGAAGGTATCTTGGCATCTAGGCCCTCATCTAGTTAGATTATGGGTCTACAAGTAAGGTGATACCCCCCTGCTCTTAACCTTTTCCTCTCTTTCTTTTTTGTTTTACCGTCGTGCAGTTCAGGAAGGAGTGCCCATCACCGGAGAGCGGGGGACTGAGCCCATACTCGTTTTCGACAACAAATTTGAGGGATCCGTGGTTCCTCTCGCTTCGCAACCTTTTCCCCTACCTGGAGCGAAGCCTTGCCTTGTGGTTCCTCCTATTGTAGCGCTTGCTCAGGGTGAAGAGCTCGTTCCCTCAGGCTCTCTGTCTCTACATGCTCGTATTGAAGAGTTTGAAAATGCCGCGAAGTAGGTGATTTCCCTAGTCAACCTTAGCCTTGAAATCTATATTGACATCAAACAGTCCCTCCTGGATCGCATGGTTGATCTCAGGCGGTTGGGTGAACCTCATCTCGCCGCATGTTGCATGCAGCGTCTTCTCTATCTGGAGTCGCGTCTGACACACCTGGAGACTCTGCTGCAAGGAGGTCCTACGGCTGATGTGGAGCACTTCTTGTCTTAAGTTCGGCATCGGGAGGCATGGGAGCAAGAGGTTCGCTCGAGGGAAATGGTGGATTTGGAGTCCTATGTCGCCTTTCTGGTGGACCAGCAGCGCTCACTGGGGAGCGAATAGGAACTTTCACTTCCACCATATCCCGTCTGAGGGCTGAGTTGGAGCTTGCGGAAACGACTCTAGGGGAGCTCCGATCTGAGAGCCAGAAAGTTGACTAAGCTATCGAAGAGGCGACTCGAAACCTTCAGATGCTGTGTCAGGAAGACTCTGTCGCTGCCTCCACCTTCGAGGATCGGACCCAGCAGGAAGCCGTAGACAAAACCCAGATGGACTACGCCAAAAGGGTGGCTGAGGTTAAAGTGGAGCTCGCGTCCTTCATCCTCTTGGACTAGGTTCTCCGGGTTGAACAGTGTTAAGACATTTGGTGTTAATGATTTGTCTGATTGTAAAATTATAATTTGGTTCAAATGTATTTTCTTAAAACTAGGTGAATGATGTTTTCCTTTGGTTTTCCAAACGTGTTTGCGCATATTCTCTTCCCTGTTGTTGTTATCTCTTATCTTCCAGCTTTTATCTCTCTCCGTGAGGTCACCGTTGTAGGATCTGAAATAGATACACTAGAACACTAGAGGGGGGGTGAATAGTATTCTTTTGAAATTTATGCAAAGTAGATTATAAATTACAAAGAAAAATGGCAATCTCAGAAATTTACAATCACAAACATAAGGTTTTATACTGGTTCCACCAATCCGGTGTACATCCAGTCCCCAAGCAAATCCCGCTTGAGGGTTTCCACTATGATTTTGAATAAACTTACAAAATCAAAAGTAAACCTGACCAATTTGCAAGTCCCTGTAAATTACAACACCAATTGACAAACACCTTGCTAATTTGCACACCAATCTCTAAACCAAGAGATTAACACCTCTCACAAATCGAGAGAACTTTTGAAGCAACAATTTCAATTCCTATAAGCCTTGATTTGTAGTGTAGTGTAGTAGTGGCTTAGGAATGATTCTAACTTCTGTAAATTACCTAAACAATAAGTATTTGAATGATGTTCAAAGGTAATTTCAGAAACTTTTCTTTTTCTCAAAATCTGAATATTTTTCACTTGAAAAAATGCACAAAGATCAAAGCTTATGGGTATATATATCTCTATATTTTTTCTGAACAAATAACCTATTTATAGCCCTTGAAAAGACAATTTTTTGAACTTTAAAAATGTTTAAAAACGGCTATAAACAGTCATAAATTCAAACTTTGAATTTTGAAAAAAAAACTGTATCTGTAGTCGACTACAATACAGATTAGTCAACTACACTGAGTTTAAACAGACTGTGTATTCAGAAAATTTCTCAGTAGTCGACTATAAAGATCATTAGTCGACTACACTATAATTTTACAGAAACTTGGAAAATGAATTTTGTCTTCAGTAGTCGACTATAATGTTGATTAGTCGACTATATTGTAAAATAACATAAACTTATGTTTCTGTCAAACACTTGAGTAGTTGAGTATAATCCATATTAGTCGACTATATTGTAAATTCACAAAAACATATATTTAAGTTTTATACACGAGTAGTCAACTACTATTTTAATTAGTCGACTATTAAGAGCAAAAAATATGAACTAAAAAGTTTTTATACTCAAGTTTTAACTATAATTCTAATGGTTAGCATAGGGGATTTCTATAGTTAACCCACACACTAAGCCTGTGTTAGTGTGTTCTAATATTGTGTGTGTGCGTGTGTATGATCAAGGCTTGTACAATAATTCTAAGTAAAGAAAATATAAAATACATTATCTCATATGTTCTTCATCTTCTTCACTTCATAATACCTTGAAATCAACTTGCACTTGTTCAGATATTGAAATCTGCATATAAAAGATAGTGCATTTGTATAACACACATTATATAAATTGTTATCATCAATATATGATATTCAACATTCTCCCCCTTTTTGATGATGACAAATAATTTATGCATAAGTATGTATTTTATTACCAGGTTTAAACATTATGAAATAACCATACATACTCCTCCTGCATATATGCAAATTAGAGTCTATAACATTACATAATTCTAATATAGGTAACTATTTCTTCCCCTTTGTTATCAACAAAAAGAGAAAAACATTTATGCTAAACATGATATTATTTCTTCAACATGAGCTAAAAAACATTTATGCTAAACATGATATTATTTCTTCAACATGAGCTAAAACTTCAAACAAATCATCCAGATTATGAACATAGTCATGATATTATTTCTTCAACATGAGCTAAAACTTCAAACAAATCATCCAGATTATGAACATAGTCCATAACGTCATCCATCCAAATAGGTAGGCAAAGAGTTGCCATAAAGACCAAAAGTTTCACAATGTTCATCATCATGATCTATATAAAATATGTAGCACAAATATTAACTAACCAAACAACATTATAGTAAAGTAAACACACAATCAACATACTTGACATTGTAGCAACATAAATAACATATTACATTTGTCCTAACAACTCACAACTACATAGTTTTTGATACTTAAACAAAATAACATAATTGTTTTGAAACTTAACCAAAAAAAAATCCAAATCTAATATGATGTATGCATAAACTTCTAAGGTGCTGGAGGAAGTTGCTGTCCTTGAAAATATGCATTAAGCTTTGTGTCCAAGTCTTCAAACTTCTTGATTAGCTCTTCTTGATTACTAATGATTTATGAATTCTGAGAATATAGAGCTCTTTGACCAGTTCCAAGTTCAAGAATACATGCACTTAGAGTGTTGTATTGCACTTCTGAAAAGCACGAGGGTTCTGTAGGAAATGGTGGTGGTTGACTAGAAGAAGCTCCTGCTTGAGTTGAAGATTGTGGAATATCTTGTGGAATTTCTTCTTGATGAGGATGAGGTTCATCTTGAGGATTTTGTTCTTAAATTTCAAATTTTGTTAACTTCATCCTAGTTAGGGCATTGGAATCAAAGAATTCAATGGAACGGACAACAGAATTTTCAGATTTGAGATCCATATGAAATTTGTCAAAGATTTTTGTTAAAAAGGCACCATAAGGAAGAAATCCTCTTGGTATTGTCAGAAGATTATCAAAGTAAACTTCAGCCCAATTAACTTGGATATTTCTCATTATAGCATATAAAGCTTTTGCTAAATCTAGGGAAATGAAATAAAAACTCCCAGTTTTTGGAAATAAGTTATAAGCTAGGATTCGTGCAATGAACCTAGGAATTGGACGAAGTTTGTTTGAGTTATTTAAAGGTTTACCATATCCAGGAAGAAATACATGATTAGATAAAAGATCTGAATCATTCATCCTAACTGACCTAAGAGAAACTCCTTGATAAGGAATATTGAAAATTTTTCCAATTGACTTTGTAGTCAAGTCAATCTCTATTCCTTTAACAAGAGTCTTAAGTTTTTTAGAACCACCAATAGTTCCCACACGTTCTATATTAGTATAGAACAATTGCACAAGAAATGGATATGTGGATTTTCTATTTTCAGCAGAGAATAATTCAAGCAATCCTACATTTTTAAAATATGATCCAAAGTTCCAGGGAATAAAATCATCAAATTTCACAAATCTTCCTGGAAGAACTTCAAAAGTGGATATTTTGTTAAATTCTTCTAATAATTCAGGACTTTTTAAATAAATGATGATTTCATCGTTAACAAAAGTATGGATTTGCTTAGCTTTCTTAGCTCTAGACATGATGAAACAGAGAAATAACAAAAGATTCAAAGAACAAGTTTAGAATTTTTCCACAAACTGTTGAAACACTAGATTAGTCGACTAGAACTTGGAGTAGTCGACTACTGAACTTGACAGCTTGACAGATTTCAGAGAAAAATAAAGAACTTGATGAAAAATTTGAGAACAACGAAGATGCCATAACCTGGAATCGTGGGTTCTGAAGAGAGGAAGAAGAGGACTCGGTTTTTAGATGGGTTAGTGGGTAGTTTTTAGGTTTTTACTTTATCTTTTAAAAGAATTTTCATTGTATGGTTCAGATTTGATAGTAAAATAAATGTAGGGTTAAGATTTGATCTTAGATATGTGGCTAGGATTGATAGAGTTAAAAAATCTATGGTTAAGATGAATTTTATTTAAATGAAACGGGTATTGGATTTTAGGTTTTGGGTTTGATTTAGGAAAAAATCCAATAAGCTTTAAAACTGTAAAACTGTGAGTTCAGAATCAGTAGTCGACTAATAAGAGAAATAGTCGAATTTACACCCGGAAAAATCAGCATCACTATATGAAATTAAATCAAATGAACTATGTTTGATAAAACAAACCATAATTTGTAGTATCTTTAATATATCTAAAAATTCTTTTCACTGCTTTAAGGTGTGATTCTTTAGGATTAGATTGAAATCTAGCACATAAACATACACTAAACATAATATCAGGTCTACTTGCAGTAATGTAAAGAAGTGATCCAATCATACCTCGATAGAGCTTTTGATCAACATTCTTACCATTTTCATCTTTGTCAAGTGATGCAGTAGTACTCATTGGTGTTCGTTTGCTTGTTGTATTTTCCATTCCGAAACGTTTGAGTAAATCTTTTGCATACTTGCTTTGATTGATGAATATTCCTTCTTTCAATTGTTTAATTTGTAGTCCAAGGAAGAAATTTAGTTCACCCATGTGACTCATTTCAAATTTATTCTGCATAGTCTTAGCAAATTCTTGACAAAGATTGTTTTTAGTAGAACCAAAAATAATATCATCTACATATATTTGAATTAGTAAAATATCTTTATTTATTTTCCCAAAAATAATATCATCTACATATATTTGAATTAGTAAAATATCTTTATTTATTTTCTTAATAAATAATTTTGAATCAACTTTTCCAATTTCAAAACCTGAAGTTAAAAGAAACTTCTTTAATCTATCATACCAATCACGAGGTGCTTGTTTAAGACCATATAAAGCTTTCTTAAGTTTAAAAACATGATTTGGAAAATTTTCATGTTCAAAACTTGGAGGTTGTTCTACAAAAACTTCTTCTTTTATAAAAGCATTTAGAAAAGCACTTTTAACATCCATTTGAAATAATTTAAAATTCATAAAACATGCAAATGCAAGTAAAATTCTAATTGATTCTAAACGAACAACAGGTGCATAAGTTTCATCATAATCAATTCCTTCTTCTTGATTATATCCTTGAGCAACTAATCTAGCTAATCAATTCCTTCTTCTTGATTATATCCTTGAGCAACTAATCTAGCTTTGTTTCTAACAACTTGACCAAATTCATCTAATTTGTTTCTAAAAATTCATTTTGTTCCAATAATGGATTTATTTAGAGATCTAGATATAAGATCCCAAACATTATTTCTAGTAAATTGATTTAGTTCATCTTGCATAGCAATTATCCAAGAATCATCAAGAAGTGATTCTTTTATATTTTTAGGTTTAATAGTTAAAATAAAAGCAGTATGAGCAATCAAATTAAAATAAGATCTAGTAATTACTTTATCAGAAATATTTCCAATGACTAAATCATGTGGATGATTTTTAACTTCTACAAAATCTTTAGGTAAATCATTTTGTAAATTATTATCTTTTGTAATATCTATCATTGGAGTATCATGAATAGTATCAATTATATCATCATCATTATTTAAAATAATAGGTGATTTTGAAAAATTTTCATCAAAAGAAACATGTAAAGATTCTTCAATAACTAGTGTTCTTTTGTTATATATTCTATATGATTTACTGTGATTAGAATATCCAACAAAAATTCCTTCATCAGATTTAGAATCAAATTTATCTAAGTTATCCTTTGTGTTTAAAATAAAACATTTACAACCAAAAACTTTCAAGTAAGATACTTTAGGAATTCTGTTATAAAACAATTCATAAGAGGTTTTCTTTAAAATAGGTCTTAATAAAACTCTATTTAATACATAACAAGATGTTGATACAGCTTCTGCCCAAAAATATTTTGGTAAATTACTATCACACAACATGGTTCTAGCATATTCTTGTAAAGTTCTATTTTTCCTTTCTACAACTCCATTGTGTGGAGCAGCACGAGGAAAAGAAAAAGTATGTGATATACCATGTTTATCACTAAAATTTGTAAATAATTTATTTTCAAATTCACCTCCATAATCACTACGTATAGAGATAATAGAAGTTGATTTTTGATTTTGAATTCTTTTACAAAATATAGAAAACTCATTAAAAGCATTATTTTTATGTTTAAGAAAAATTACCCATGCGAATCTAGAATAATCATCAACAAGAACAAATGCATATCTACTTCCATTTAAAGATACTACTCTAGATGGACCAAAAAGATCTATGTGAATTAATTCTAATGGTCTACGTGTAGATATTATATTTTTTAGATTTGAAAGAAGATTTGTGCATTTTTCCTTGTTGACATGCATCACAAAAATTATTTTTAAAAGACATCTTAGGTAAACCATTTACTGAATTATTTTTAGAAATCTTAGACATGTGTTTAAAGTTAATATGTCCAAAACGTTTATGCCATAAAATAGAATCATTAGATGATGCAATAAGATAATGTTCATTTAAAATATTTTTCATAGATAAAACATATATGTTATTCTTTCTATGACCTTTAAAAATAATAGTTATTAAATCAATATCATAAATTAAGCATGATTATTTTTCAAAAATAATTTTAAAACCTTTATCACAAAGTTGACTAATACTAAGTAAATTATGTTTAAGACCATCAACTAATAAATTATTATCAATGATAGGTTTGTTTGGATTACCGACAGATCCAATACCGATGACTTTTTCATTGTTGTTATCTCCAAAAGTAATGGTACCACCATCCTTGTTTTGAAAAGATGATAATAATTGTATGTTTCCAGTCATATGTTTGGAGCAACCACTATCCAAAATCTACCTATCTTTCTTAGGTACCTGAAATAATAAACATTTACATTTTGGTACCCATACTATGTTAGGTCCTTTAAATTAGCCTTTAGGAAACCAAACCCATGAAGAGTTTGATTTGCCTAAATAGTTAGGTAATAAACAAATATTTTTAATAAAATCAGAAATATAAAAATTCTTATGTAAAGAAGATAATTCTTTTGGAACCCAAATAGAAAAGAATTTTGATTTCTTTTTACCTAAATTTTCAGTTCTATATTCATACAAATCACAAGAAGGTTTTACAAAAATTATTTTCTTTGATTTATTTTTATTAATTTGAAAACCTAATCCTTTTGTCTTTTGTGATTCTCTTTGAAAAGAAAGTATGTTATTAAGATTTTCTTTACCATTATTAAATTTCCTTACATTCAAACATATATCCTCATATTTTAATTTAAAAGAAGAAATATCTTTATCTAAACTATTAATGCGAATTTTTAAATTATTACATTCTGAGTTTAAATAAATATTCTCATTAGATAAACATTCATTTTCTTTAAGCAAAGAATAATTTTCTTCTTTCAATTCAATTACTTGAGAATTAGAAAAAGTAGAGGAATTTAAATCAGAAATTTCTTTAAGTAATCTTTTATTTTCACCTTTAAGAAAATTATGTGATGTCTTTAATCTCACAAAAGTTTCATATAATTCATTGCATCTAAAAGCTCTTCATTGTCACTTACTTCATCTTGTGCCATAAAACACATGTGAGCACTTTCATTTTCATTAATTTGTTCATCTGAACATGACTCATCACTATCATCCCAAGTGAGTGCCATTGCTTTTCTTTTCTTATTATTTTGAATGTTGTTGAAGTTGTTGAAATAACTTAATTTTTACTTATTCTTCAGCATTGGACAATCTTTCTTCATATGACCTGGTTTATTACACTTAAAACAAAAAGGGTTATTTGAAATTGAACTCTTAGATTTAAAATTACCTCGTTTTATAAATTTTCAAAATTTTCGTGCAATTACCTCGTTTTATAAATTTTCAAAATTTTCGTGCAAACATGCCCATTTCTTCATCATCATCATCATCTGAATCTTCTTTATCGGAAGTTTCAAAATTTTCGTGCAAACATGCCCATTTCTTCATCATCATCATCATCTGAATCTTCTTTATCGGAAATAGTATTGAATGCAAGAACTTTTTTGTTCTTTGTTTCTTCATCATTCTTGCTATCTTCAATTTGAACTTCATATGCCATAAGATTACCAATAAGATTTTCAACCGTAAGAGTTGACAAATCATTGGCTTCTTCAATAGCGGTAACTTTCTTTTCCTATTGTGGAGTAAGTGATCGAAGTATTTTTCTTATCATCTCCACTTGTGTATATGTTTTTCCAAGACCAATGAGAAAATTTGTGATATCGGTGAATCTTGTGAACATTTCTCCAATAGTCTCATTTTGCTTCATCTTGAACAATTCAAATCTGTGCACAAGAACATAAATTTTAGATTCTTTAATTTTATTTGCACCTTCATAAGTTACCTCAAGTGTATGCCAAATATCGTATGCAGATATGGCGGTTGACACCCTATTGAACTCATTCTTGTCAAGTGCACAAAATAATGCATTCATTACTTTGAGTCCAAATTTGCATTATTTATTTGGGAAGTAGTCCATTCTGTAAATGGAGTTGTTGGCTTTTCATATTTCGTTTCCACAACGTTCCAAAGTTCGTAGCCAATTGATTGAAGATAAATCTTTATTCGGCACTTCCAATAGTTGTAGTTTAATCCATCGAACATCGGTGGACGATTTGTTAAGTGACCTTCTTTGAATTGTGAAGTATTTGTCGATGCCATCTTTCACCTCTCTCTGATAGCAAATGTAGGATCTGAAATAGATACACTAGAACACTAGAGGGGGGGTGAATAGTATTCTTTTAAAATTTATGCAAAGTAGATTATAAATTGCAAAGAAAAATGGCAATCTCAGAAATTTACAATCACAAACACAAGGTTTTATACTGGTTCCATCAATCCGGTGTATATCCAGTCCCCAAGCAAATCCCGCTTGAGAGTTTCCACTATGATTTTGAATAAACTTATAAAATCAAAAGCAAACCTGACTAATTTGTAAGTCCCTGCAAATTGCAACACCAATTAACAAACACCTTGCCAATTTGCACACCAATCTCTAAACCAAGAGATTAACATCTCTCACAACTCGAGAGAACTTTTGAAGCAACAATTTCAATTCCTGTAAGCCTTGATTTGTAGTGTAGTATAGTAGTGGCTTAGGAATGATTCTAACTTCTGTAAATTGCCTAAACAATAAGTATTTGAATGATGTTCAGAGGCAATTTCAGAAACTTTTCTTTTTCTCAAAATCTGAATATTTTTCTCTTGACAAAATGCACAAAGATCAAAGCTTATGGGTATATATATCTCTACATTTTTTCTGAACAGATAACCTATTTATAGCCCTTGAAAAGATAATTTTTTGAACTTTAAAAACATTTAAAAACGGCTATAAAGAGTAATAAATTCAAACTTTGAATTCTAAAAAAAACTGTATCTGTAGTCGACTACAATACAGATTAGTCGACTACACTGAGTTTAAACAGACTGTGTATTCAGAAAATTTCTCAGTAGTCGACTACAAAGATCATTAGTCGACTACACTGTAATTTTACAGAAACTTGGAAAATAAATTTTGTCTTCAGTAGTCAACTATAATGTTGATTAGTCGACTATATTGTAAAATAACAGAAACTTATGTTTCTGTCAAACACTTGAGTAGTCGACTATAATCCATATTAGTCGACTATACTGTAAATTCACAGAAACATATATTTAAGTTTTATACACGTGTAGTCGACTACTATTCTAATTAGTCGACTATTAAGAGTAAAAAATATGAACTAAAAAGTTTTTATACTCAAGTTTTAACTATAATTCTAATGGTTAACATAGGGGATTTCTATAGTTAACCAACACACTAAGCCTGTGTTAGTGTGTTCTAATATTGTGTGTGTGCGTGTGTGTGAGCAAGGCTTGTACAATAATTTTAAGTAAAGAAAATGTAAAATACATTATATCATATGTTCTTCATCTTCTTCACTTCGTAATGCCTTAAAATCAACTCGCACTTGTTCAGATATTGAAATCTACATATAAAAGTTAGTGTATTTGTATAACACACATTGTATAAATTGTTATCATCAAAATATGATATTCAACAACCGTGGGTGGATTTTTTTAGTCATGGACGAATTCGAGCTATAGCCGGATCCTAACCACAGGCGATTTCAAGCTGGGGGTGAACTCTAGCTACAGGCGAATCAAACTGCAGGCAAACTCTAGCCAGAGGCGAGTTCTACCACAGGCAAATCAAGCCATGTATCTGGTTATGCTTTCACGTGTTTGCCAGATGGGTCGGCGTTGGCGTGTTACTTCACATTAAAGGCGGTGTAATGGGGGGCTCTTCGTTCCACGCCTAATCTGGACCGTTAAACGATAGACGCACTTGGGTCGTACGTCATATATTGCCCTCTTTCCTCGTCGAAGAGGTTACTGCGTTCATTGTTTCCTTCTCGTTTTAAGATGGCACCATGAGCAAAGGCATCTAGTGCGAAGAAGACGGGAGATGACGCCTCTTCTTCGGCTCCCACACCTGGCCACGATCCAGAGTTTAAACATTTGGACTCCGTCGTGACCCAGTTAGAGGAATTGGAGAACGCCATGAAGCGAGTGATCTTGCTCGTCGATCAGGGCCATAGTACCTTCGCAGAACTGAAACAGTCCCTCTCAGACCATATGGCCCGCATCCAGCACCAGGAGGACTATAGGCTCGCCTTATGCTGCTTGATGAGACTCATTGATCTGGAATTGCTCCTAACAAAACTGAAGGACTTGCGACATACAGATTTGGAACCCAAAGTGAAGCTGTTCTTGGCTTCAGCTCGTCGTCGTGACGTATGGCAGCAAGAGTATCGAAGGCGAGACATAGAAGACAAAGAGGCCCTTATTGGTCATTTGGATCTTCGGTAATGCCTATTGCAATCTGACATGGAGTCTGCCGCTTCTTCGATTTATTTAGGTATGATTCCGTACGTAAAGGGGGAATCAATCTTGATGGGCCTACGCATTAAGGCGAGACCGTGTATGGTGATCTTGCGAGGGAGAGGCATACTCTTTCACTGCTGCTTCAGGAGGATGCTACCACCAATGCTTCCCTCGAAGCAAGGGTCCGACAGGAGGCAGAGGACAAAGCTCGCGCTATGCATGCGGAGAAGATATCCTCAGTCAAAGCCAAGCTCACATCTTTTAAACTCTTAGAATAAACTCGTAGGATAGGAGTAGGTTCAGGATGTCCTGCCTGATATTTTGTTTACTGAACGTAATGTTGTGACTTACTTGATTGTAAAGTTATAACTTTGTTCAAATGTATTGTCCAGAAACATCTAATGAACTTTACTTTCTCGTAGCACACACACTCTTTTCATATTTCATTATGTCGCCATTTATCGTCTTACTCATGCGATGGACAGGCCCAATTACTGGCGATTTTATGCTGCAGGCGAAACTTAAGCGCATGCTAGTTTATACCACAGGCGAAACTCAATCGATGGTGAGTTTGTACTGCAGGCAAAACTCAATCGATGGCGAGTTTGTGCTGCAAGTGAAACTCTAGTGCTGGCGAGTTACTGTGACAGGAGAATCTCAATCGATGGTGAGTTTATGCTGCAAGCAAAACTCAATCGATGGCGAGTTTATGCTGCAAGCGAAACTCAATCGATGGCGTGTCTGTGCAGTAAGCGAAACTTAATCGATGGCGAGTTTATGCTGCGAGCAAAACTCAATCGATGGCGAGTCAGCACTACAAGAGAAACTCAAGTACTGACGAGCTTGTGTTATAGGTCCGCTTGTGGACCCAAGTGCTTGCTAGCTATGGTAATATGGGCGCATCAGTCTTTATTAATTACGAAGTGACGAAATGCTTCACCTTCCACGCTCAATCCGAATGGTCGGTTTGGAGTCCCCAGAGTCAAGGCTTTTATGGGCGTCGAGCTTGAAGCGCCGCGGAAGATCTAAGCCGACCGATCCATTGGAGGCAGTGGATCTTAGCCGTCGACTTTTTTGCTATATAACGTGCTCGCTATTCTCTTGGTAGAGTCCATGTGCTCATGAAAATTCACCCGGAGAAAATCTTTACAAAATCTCCCTGATCAATGGCTACGGATCTAATTCTGGTGTCTTCGAGGGGGAGGGTGTCGGCTCCTCTTCTACTGCTACCGGTATTAACGTGACATCGTCTTCCATTGCTAGTTTGACCCAAAGGTCTTCTGCTTCGAATCTTGGTCCGACGCTCGCCATCCTCCAGAAGTTAGAGAATGACCTACGTAGAATGGCCACCGTCATCAATCGGGGTGTCGGGAGATATCACAACACGCTCCCCTTTGTGGAGGAATGTCTTGAGGAACTCCGATGCGCGGGCGGTCCTCAACTCGTTCGGCGATGTGAGTGGGAGCTCCAACACTTGGAAGGGCTGATGTACCGCCTAGAGGAGCTGGCGCATGTCGACCCTAATCCGACGCCTCTCGCTATGAGCATCCTATTTGAACGCGAAGCCTTAGCGAGGTGTATCCAGAAATAGGAGGCTCTGCTCAGGCGCCTGCACAGGCAACATCATGCCATACTGGCGAAGATAGATGCCTACGTGGACGCCATCTTCTTCGCAGACGCTGGGTCCCTCGAAGGGGAGGAGAAGTTGAAGAGGCTTAAGCGTGAGAAAGTGCGGGTTAGTCGTGCTGCTGAGGCAGAGGCTAGGGCACTCCACACTCCAACTCCTTCATCTGGAAGAGAAAGATGACGAGGCTGCTCTCGCCAAACTTTAACAGCGACAGGAGGAGAGGGCGCGGGCTAGGCGCGAGGCGGAGCTGGCGGACGTCAAGGCCAAGATCGCCGCTTTTAGCCTGCTGAAGTTGATGTAGCGCGTCTTCTGCTTTTTTTTGTTAGATGTCACTGTAATTTTGTCGATGCCTATTGCATCGTAACTTCAAAACACTATGTCTCTAAACTCAGCCTGGAATGGCCTTTTATACTTGTTCGCGGGAAAGATTGCTTTCTTCATTGATTCCATCGATTACAAAAATCCGGTCTTTTTATAAGATCCGGTTACAACGAGATCAAAAAAGAAATAAAAATTACAACTTTTCTTGAACAAATCACAAGCTCCTGTTTTGCGGTCACTCGCTTTTGTGGGTTCTTTGCCTGCGCCGGGGTTAATCCGTAGACCACCGCGCGATCTAGATCCGGTCGAATTTACACGATATAACGGGTGTTATCTTACGAAGGAAATAACAGCCAGGGGGTACTACTTCACCAAGGAAATAGTAGCCTTCTTGGGATCAAAGGCCAAGCTTTGATCCGGAGGATAATCGCGTAGATCTCAGATCTGATCCCTCTCGAACTCCTGCCTCTTTTGACGTGGACGATCGCCGAGCACCGGATCTGAAAGAGCAAGTCTTCAAAGCTTCAAATCTCCAAGGTTCAGATCTTAATTCAGCAGAGCTTCGCCATCTGGGCCCAGATCTGGGCCCAGATCTGAGTGTGGCTCGGCCACCGAGCCACCCACCTTGGGGTGGCTCGGCCACCGAGCCACCCTTGGGTGGGAGCTCTTTCCCCGGGTTTTCGCCGTGTCGTCCGTTGTCCGGTTTCGCGGTTTATCGGTTCATCTGAGTTTTATTGTTGATCTGAACTCTGATTTGGCAGTCCGGATCCCGATTTGGCAGTAAATCCGCCTTGGAGTTTGAGTTTGAATCCCTTCTACGGTCGGATGACTCGTTGACTCACCGAACCGTTAGCTTGATTCCGCACGCGAGTGGATTTATTCTGTTGTTTGCGTGCGATTCGTTAACCTCGTCGCCTCGTTAATCCGCTTCGTTGTGTGTCACTTGGCTTCGGTGTTGTAGACTTACGCTCGTGTTTGGATATGTCGCCCGATGGTTCATTGGTTTGTTGAATCACCGTGCCGAGCTGTGTTAAGGGACCTATAAGCAGTTTTATACGCCTACAGATACCCCCTCCAAAGTATTTCAGCCTTGTTCTTTTATAGAAGAGTCTGGAATACTTTGGATATGATTGTCCCAACCTTCAGTCGATGTAACGGGACCTTGGAATGACTTCTGTTCTCGAATGTCTGTAAGAGTTCCGGTGCTGCATTTATTGTCTGACCGTTGTCGAAATTTTGGACTTGAAGTCGATTCCTGATTTTCTGATCTTTAGCTCGTGTTTGTTGGTTCAACATAGAACTGACCCTCGATTGTTGGCGTTGAGTCTTTATTTGCGACGCGTTGTCCGGCGTAGTATTGTTGAGTTATCCTTAAGAATATTTTTAGAAAAGATATTCTCCAGAAACTTCTCAACCAAAAATAGGAAATAGTTTATACTCATATACCTTATTGGAGTAGTTTCATGTCCGAATGAGCCGAACCGGCCTAATAATGACCCAAAAAAGGTAGTAATTGGGCTCAAAAAATCTTTCGACCCTTCGGAATGTCTGGGAGAGGAAAGAATAAACAAAGGATTGAACCCTCGGTCGATTTGAAGTCGTTTCGATGTTCGATTCAGCTTCAATTTGGGTTCTGGTTCAAACTGGTTCAAACTGGTTCAAGACTGGTTCAACCTGGTTCAAGGCTGGTTCAGACTGGTTCATCCTGGTTTGGTCTGGTTCAGTCTGGTTTGGCCTGGTTCAGCCTCTTTTGAACTGATTTGGACTGGTCTGGTTTGGTTCAACCTGGTCCGGTCTGGTTCAAGGCTGGTTCACCTATAAAAGCCTCCCTTTTCCTCCTCTTTAGGGCCGGCCACCCCCTCCTCCTATTTTTTGCTTTTCCCAATTTTCTTGATTTCTCTTCCCTCGTGCATCCTTTCTCCCTCAAATCCTCATATTTGTCTTAGATCTAGCCTTCCTTTGGATCTAAGACTGCAAAATCCCTCAAAAATCTCCATATAAAAACTTCTCTCAGGCCCCTCGAGCACGTGGTTCGAGCCTCTTTCAAGATCTGATTTTTGTCGGATCCTCAAGCTTTCTTTCAGGTATATCCTCCATATTTTAGCATATTTCATGCTTAATTCAATTTATGAATTTGTGGGATCGCATGTGAGGGTTAGGATTATGATTTGGCGCCTCGAGCTCGTCTTTCAGGGGGGTAGAATTGCAATAAAAAGGGGAATTTTTTCTGGATCTGATCCCCTAATTTATTTTGCAGATCATTATGTCGCGTGTCCCGAGAGGTCGCTCCCACTGTGGTCGACAGATTGTTCGTAGGAAAGATTGCTTTCTTCATTGATTCCATCAATTACAAAAATCCGGTCTTTTTATAAGAACCGGTTACAACGAGATCAAAAAAGAAATAAAAATTACAACTTTCCTTGAACGAATCACGAGCTCCTGTTTTGCGGTCACTCGCTTTTGTGGGTTGTTCGCCTGCGTCGGGGTTAATCCGTGGACCACCGCGCGATCTAGATCCGGTCGGATCTACACGATATAACGGGTGTTATCTCACGAAGGAAATAACAGCCGGGGGGTACTACTTCACCAAGGAAATAGTAGCCTTCTCGGGATCAAAGGCCAAGCTTTGATCCGGAGGATAATCGCGTAGATTTCAGATCCGATCCCTCTCGAACTCCTGCCTCTTTTGACGTGGACGATCGCCGAGCACCGGATCTGAAAGAGCAAGTCTTCAAAGCCTCAAATCTCCAAGGTTCAGATCTCAATTCAGCAGAGCTTCGCCGTCAAAAAATTCTAACCCTTCAAAATGAGCCATGCCTAGCCTATTTATAGGCACTCGAACTGTCCTTAGCACAGGTGCGCACAACTCCGCATAGGGTCTCGACCACCGAGCCATGGGTGATGGACCACCCGAGCCAGATACCCATGGGTGGCTCGGCAGCACGAGACCCATGGGGTGGCTCGAGCCAAAAAAAACACATGGGTGCTCGGTCGCCGAACCAACTTGGTGGCTCGACGGGGCCAAGCCACCTTAAATTGCGCGCCGGACCACCTAGCGGTCGGTAACCCGAAGGAGGCAGACCACCGGCACATTGGCTGCGTCAGTCGGGAGGTCCACCATTGTGCTCGCTCCCGAACCGCCGAGGCTAAGTGACGAGCTCTCCCGGGTTTTTGCCGTGTCGTCCATTGTTCGGTTTTATGGTTTCGCAGTTCATCTGAGTTTTATTGTTGATCTGAACTCTGATTTGGCAGTCCGGATCCCGATTTGGCAGTAAATCCGCCTTGGAGTTCGAGTTCGAATCCCTTCTACGGTCGGATGACTCGTTGACTCACCGAACCGTTAGCTTGATTCCGCACGCGAATGGATGCATTCCGTTGCTTGCGTGCGATTCGTTAACCTCGTGGCCTCGTTAATCCGCTTCGTTGCGTGTCACTTGGCTTCGGTGTTGTGGACTGACGCTCGTGTTTGGATATGTCGCCCGATGGTTCGTTGGTTTGTTGAATCACCGTGCCGAGCTGTGTTAAGGGACCTATAAGCAGTTTTATACGCCTACAATACTCTTAGTTATGCATAGCTTTTTCTATATTTTCTACACTTAGAACTTTTTTTTTGATTGATCACTGGCGGTCACTGTGTTGGACTTGCTTTTGCCGTTCATTGTTTGCCTAAGTCGAGCTTGCTATACTGCTTTCCACAGTGTGGCGGGTCTTCAAGGAGTTTATCTTAGGCTTAATCACTAAGATTCTCTATCGCCCTCAGCTGTTCGCAATGTGGGGTCGGGTTGATTCTGACTTTCGCATTGTAGTGTAGGCGGGTTTGAGAAGTTCAAAAGAATTAACAATCTAACCCAAACAAAGAGGTTGTTTGTGCATGCGACCATCTCAGCAGTCTCAACAATGACTTGCCATTTGGCGGGTTGGTGTTCGAGGGTCGACAGGAGCATGTCACCTAGAAAACTACCTTTAACGAGCTCCATCACTTGAGAGGACGAGGATGTCCGGGTAATCGAATTGTTTAGGGACGTAGGAGTATGACGATCGATCATCGTAGGAGCCGTCGTATTGGGGGCTACTACCCATCTATTGTTCTTAGAGAATATTAGAATGCTCGAAATAAGTCGGGTCGTTCAGGGACATATGAATGTGATGATCGACCGGAGTTGCAATGCATCCCATGGTAGGTTACTACTCGAGCGGTGTCACTCATGGGAATGACGGAGCCTGCTATCAGAGGTAATCATTAACCCGATAGAATCTTGTTACGATCGGAGCAACTATGAGGACCTATCACCTTATGGGAGATGATTGATAGGTTGATGTTGCCAGAGGTGATAGTTAATATGACTAGGTTGTTTGTCATAATGTGAGCGAATTTGTGGGCTCACCATCCTATTAGAGAGGATTGGTAAGTTGATCTTATCAGAGGTGATGATTAACATGACAGTAGGAGTGGTTCCATCGTCCTATTGAAGAGGATCGACAGGAGAAACTTGGGGGAGACCATAAGAGGTAAAGATTAACTTGATAGTTGATTTTGGTCCTAACTGTAGGAAGGTTTGATCGAGTGGTGTTCTAGGTCACGCTTAAGAACACTTTACGTAGCGTCTTGTATAGGGCTTCCCGTCAGAGTATATGAAGTATGAACAGTTTAGCCTCGTGTACCAATTGGAGGGGGTGAGGACCAGTTTAGACTCATGTACTCATGGGAGTTTGGAGGGGCAGTTTATACTCTTGCACCAGTAGGAGTTTGAAGGAGAACTAAGGATAGTACTTCTTTAAGAACTTGCCATTGATAGGCATCATGATCTTGTCGCCATTCGGTTTGAAGAGATGATAAGCTCCCATTCGAATAGACTGTCTCTATCACAAATGGCCCTTCCTATTTGGGCTGGAATTTGCCCTTCTTCTTGGAAGTGAGAATCATCAGTCGTCTAACGGTAAGGACCAATTCTCCCTCCTTGAAGGATCAATGCTTGACTTTCTTGTCGAAGGCCTTAGCCATTTAGGCTTGGTAGAACTCAATGTGTTGTTGGACTTCAAGCCACCTTTCATCCAATGCTTCATATTCTGCGAGGCGTCATTGATGATTATCCTTGGTTGTCATCCCTGTAGCTAGGGCAACGCAAAGGAATGTAATTTGAATCTCTAATGATAACACGGCCTCACAGCCATATACCAATAAATAAGGCGTGTTACCGGTCGGTGTACGAACCGTTGTACGATACGCCCATAAGCTCTCTCCCAGCTTCTCATTCTAATCGTATTTGCTAATGGAAGTCATCTTGGTTAAGATCTTAATAATTATTTTGTTGAAGACCTCGGCCAAGCCATTCGCTGAAGGGTTATAGGCTGTAGAGGAAAGGTTCTGCATTCGGAACTTGTCACAAAACCGGGTGAACTCATGACTAACGAATTGTGTGTTGTTGTCATGAATGATACATCGAGGTATATCGTATCGATATATGACATGATGTTTGAACTTAGTCACGTCATTGGTTTTTACTTCTCTTAGAGGGATAACTTCGGCCTATTTATAGAAGTAGCCGGTGATCGCGAGGATGAAGCGATAACCTCTTGCCGACGGCGGGGATATTGGTCCGATGATGTCCATTCCCCATGCTTCGAAAGGTCATGACACCGTTGTTGGGTGTAGGTCTTCAGGAGGTCGATGCATGTAGTTGGTGTGGATTTAGCACGCGTGGCAACGCTTTGCATAAGCAACCGCGTCGCTGACCATCCCAGGCCAAAAGTAGCCTATCCTCTGTAATCGATCCTAAAGCTTAGGTCCGGGGTGGTGAGCTCCGCAAGTGCCATCATGGGCTTCACGCAGAGCTTCTTGTGCTTCTGTCTTTGAAAGAGATCAAAGTAACAAGCCATCATACAACCTTCGATACAACATATTTATGGTCGAATCGTAGTAGAACCTTGAGGCACGTCAGCGGACAGACTCTCACTCCCTAGTGTCTTCAGGAAACATGTCGTATAGGACGTAATCGATGATCGGGAGGTGCCAATCTTTCGGGTCGGGTTGATCCGAATCCTGGTGGGTGGCGTTCATCTCTAGGACATCTTTTGGTCTAAAGAGTTGTTGGCCAGCTATAGTGACATATTGAGTTGTCTCTAGTGGCTGAGCTAAGTTAGCCGCTAGGGATGCGAGGGCGTCTGCGTGCGTGTTCTTGGAACGGAGCACATGCTCGATGCAGAAGCTTTTGAATGACTCAACTAGCTTGGTAGCTGCTTTGTGAAGCGGGATCAGGTCGTCATTTCTAACCTCATATTCTCCTATCATCTGCTTGACAATGAGCTGACAGTCGTTGTAGGCTTCGAGATGTTTTATTCCTAACTCTCTCGCTAGCTCGAGTCCAATGAGTAGTGCGTTGTACTCAGTCACGTTGTTGGTACATGGCTCTGTTAAAGAAAAGGCTCGAGGTAGTACATGGTTACGTGGGGAAGTGAATACTATCCCTACTCCTGCAACGACGGACCCACTTCTGCCGATACGAGATGCACCATAGAAGAACATCCATCAGACTTTCGCTGGGGAGGTTGTGTGGACTTTGAGAGGTTCGTCTGGTAAGTTTTCGAATAGGTCAATTTACACCCCCAGCGGGTGACTGGCCATGAGATCACAGATAGCCTGCCCTTTGACCGATTTCTAAGGGATGAAGTGAATGTCGTACTGAGATAGCAAGAGCGCCCATCTGGTCAAGCGCAAGTTTAAGGCTACGGGTTGTGTCATGAAGACTCGGATGGGGTTTATCCGGGAAATGACATGGATGGTTTGGCCAACCAGGTAATGTCGCATCTTTTGGATGGCAAATACTAAGGCTAAACACTCCTTTTAGACCATAGGGTATCGCCGTTCGGCGCCCTGTAGAGTTCTACTCAGGATGTTGTGTACAAAGATGGGCCTTCCCATTTCCCACGACGTGAGGGGAAGGACTACAGTGCTTCGAGTCCCTCAAATAGCCGCTCACGGTACGAATGACCCATCAAGTCCATGTAGTGGCCAAGCTCTCTTGCGTACCAGACTCATTCATATGAAGTGGGTTCGTCCAAATGACCAAATCCGCCTGCACATTCAAACCAATAGCAAGGCGATCAGCGATCTCACCAGATTCACTTGAGTACTAGGTGGCCGCAATGATATGTATAGGGATGGGCCTTCCTATTCTTCATGACGTGAGGAGAAGGAGTACAGTACTCCAAACCCATCTAGCAGTCGCTCATAGTACAAATGAGAAGCATGACATCTCTCAACAGTAGAAGGTCACATCCCATGATTCAGGGAGGGACCACATCATCTCTCCTCTATTTAAGGGCCTCTCCTGACTACAGAAAAGGGGTTTAAGGTTCATTCATTGAGAATTCATTAATAGAATCAGCGAACCAGACCATCAGCTTTCGGCTCTCGAGTGAGCGAAGGATCTGCTCTTTGCAACATTTCTGTACTGTAGCATCTTCCTTGAGTTCTCGGCCTCGATCGCCATTGAACTCGGAGACTCGAACTCAATTAACATGAGCTTCTACTGTGCACTGAAGCTCTCCAGCAACCTCGATCGATTTGTCCAAGGGAAGCAGACTCAGTGCAAGAACTAAGCGAGGCATCTTATCGCTACCAAAGTTCCCAAGTTAAACAAGGAGGGCATTCCCTCCATTTCTATTGTAATTTCGATTCATTAGTTTGTAATAAGCTACTCTTATCAATACAAACGAAATTCCAGTTTTGGAAAATCAAAATTTACACCTACAACCTCCTAGAGAGGCAACACGCATGGGTCCAAAGAGATCAAGATGTAATAATTGTAAAGGTTTAGAAGTGGATACCTCATTTATGGATTTGAAGGAATTCTTAGTTTGTTTACCTTTAGCACATTCCTCACAAGTAGAATCCTTAACATATGTTAAATTTGGTAGCCTTCTTACTAAGTTCTTCTTAAATAGCTTAGATATTAACTCCATGTTAGCATGTCCAAGTCTCTTGTGCCAAATCCAAGGATCCCCATCCACCGCGGCAAGACACTTTACATCTTGATCTATTAGCTCATTCATCTCAAAAATATAAATATTAGATCTTCTAAAAGCAACAAAAAGAATTTTATCATTCATACTAATAATACGTTTATCCCGTTTAAAAGAAATGTCAAAGCCTTTGTCACTTAATTGACTAATACTAAGAAGATTGTGATTTAGTCCTTTAACAAAATAAACATCCTCAATTATGGGAGAATGTATCTTACCAATATTATCAATACCTATAATTTTACCTTTCTCACCACCACCAAATGAGATATTACCTCCTTCAATCTTTGATAGGGTTGCAAATAGTTCCTTATTGCCCGTCATGTGATGTGAGCAACCACTATCAACGTACCACAACTCCTTACGTTCCCTACATATAAAGAAGTTGTAGAACCTTTAGGTAGCCAAATTTTGGATCTTTGAATGTTAGTATTTTTGGTACCCTTAGGTACCCACATTAACTCATAATGATCAATGTTATTTTTTATCCTACAATAAGTAGAGATATGACTATATTTCATGCAATACGTGCACAAAAACATTTTCTTATAAGTAGGAGCATGAGATTGATGATACCATTTTCTATCAATATGATGATGACTAGAGTAAGCATGATTAGATTTAATTTTATTATTTTCAATTTCTAATCTCTCAATTTTGGACCTTAGTTGTTTGTTTTTAAAGTTTAGATCTCCTATCATTTCTTCTTTTAGAGCAAGAGAGGATTTTAGTTGCTCAAACTTAGAGTCATAAGAAACATGTAATTTTTTGAATGAGGAATATTCTTTTGCTAATCTTTAAAATTCAAAGTTTAATTCTTTTAAAGCCGCTTCTAGTTCACATTACATATAAAGAGATTCACTTTCGGTTTTGGATTGTACCTCATCTTCATGAGCCATGAAACAAATGTTTGGGTCATGAAGAGCAATCTTATCGCCCTCATCATCACTATCCGAATCACTTGGTTAGGATTCATCCCAACCGACATACATAGCCTTCTTCTTCTTGTACTTCAAATTCTTCTCCTTAAGCTTAGGACAATCCTTGGCTAAGTGTCCTGGTTCGCTACATTCGAAGCATTTACCTACACGAGAAGGAAATTTTTTGCAATTCTTAAAATTTTTATTCATTTTGATTAATTTTGATATCCTTCTAGAGACATGTGCCACTTCTCTAGAGACATCAACTTCACTATCCGAGGAGGATGAATCATCAATTGCTCCCTTGAGTGCAATAAATTTTGATTTTTGAGGTGGCTCCTTGGTTGCTTTTGGGGTTGCTTCTTCCTTCTCCTTGATCTTCTTTTCGTGGACTTTGAGCTTGCCAATAAGTCTGTCAAGAGTGAGAGTTGAGAGGTCATGAGCTTCTTTGATGGTCGCGGCTTTAGGTTCCCAACGCGACGTCAAAGAGCGAAGAATTTTGTAATTCATCACTTGATTCTCCAAAACCTTGTCAAGACTATGTAATTCATTTATGATGTTAGTGAATCGAGAAAACATAAAATCGATAGATTCATTTGGAAGCATTTTAAAAAGTTCATAATCATACATGAGTCCACTAATCTTGGACTCCTTTACTTGGGGGATCCTTCATGAGTGATGCATAATTTCTCCCAAATTTTGTGTGCGGTTGCACACATAGAAACTCACTTATATTCATTAGGGGTAAGACAATAAATTAGTACATTCATGACCTTAATATTAAGGTTAGATAAGCTCCTCTCACCCTCGGTCATTTCACTACTAGGCTTCTTGATATATTTTTTCTCCACAATGTCTAGGGTATCAAGGTCAATCCTTTGTAAATAAATTCTCATCCTAACTTTCAAATAGGCAAAGTTGCTACCTGTGAAAAGGGGTGGCCTAGTGGTGGATTGTCCTTCTAGCATATGCATATTTATTAAAGCCTTATTTAGATCTTTTCTCTAAGGGGTTTAAGCCTAACAAACAGTAGAGACCTCGATCTGATACCAATTGAAAGGCCCTAGAGGGGGGAGTGTGAATAGGGTCTATGGATATTGAATATGTAATTAAAATATTTTCCAACAGACCATAAACAATTATGAAAAGCAATAACAATAAAAGAGAGTAGGGATTAGAAATAGTTAGTCAATTGATGACACACAGTATGTTCACGAGGTTCGGTCCTCCGACCTACATCCCTGCTCCTCACTCTCGAGGAGAATTTTACTAACACACCCGGTTTAGAAGTTGGAACTTCTCTACACAATGATCTCCACCGAGATCTCACAACCACACAATAGATCTCCATGAGATCAAGCTTACAACAGTTACAAATGGATGAAAAACTCTCTCTTATAGCAGCCCTATGGCAAGAGGAAGAGATTGCAAGTGAAGCTTGGGATGTGAGATTGTAAGTTGTGAAGATAAATGAAAGTTGACGCTCTTTTGAACAATAAATACAAACTCAAGAGTTTTTTCAATGCTAGCGTAGTTACTGAAGTTAATGGGGATGGTGGGTATTTATAAGATGTGAAGATGACAGCCAAGCCCCAAAGAAACAGACAAAAAATTCCTAAAAACCGAGAAACAGGAATCTGCACAAAACTAGTCGTTGGAGGTTTATCAGTCGACTGATAGGTTTCATCAGTCGACTGATGAGCTGACCGTTATAGGCAATTTTCATCTTGTCAGTCGACTGAGTGGATCATCAGTCAACTAATAAGATCATCAGTCGACTGGTCAGGCGACTGATCTCATGTATTAGTCGACTGATGAGACCATCAGTCGACTGACCAGTCGACCAAATAGAAACAGACACTATTTAAGATTCTGGTGGGTTTCATCAGTCGACTGATAACAAGCATTAGTCGACCGATAACAGTTTTTTCAGCTAGTATAGGTTTTAAAAATGAGTTTCAAATATCTTTTAAAATAGTAAATAGATTCTAAAAAATATGAAACTTTGGAAATAGTTTATGAACATAATAACAAACTTGTTTGAAAAGGAATTTTTTAAAAAGGTCCTCGTATTTATGAAAATCATTATTTTAGCAAAAATGTCAAAATACAAGTATTAAAACGTGTAAGTGTGTTATTCCAAGATCTTCAAATATAATCAACAAGCTAGTTGCCTACATTAATTACCAGAGAGAAAATAAAATAGCAAATATCTCTCACATATAAGTACATGACTTTAGTCTTGATATTTGCTTCTATGTTGATGAAGCTTATCATGTATGTAGTGCTCTTAGAAAGCTTTACTTCATCACTATGCCTCCACCTCCTTAGATATCATCATTATAGCTCATATTCCATCCAATCCTCTAATAATAGTGCTAATGAATTGTAATCTATAATATAACTCAATATACAACTAGCACCAATAATGGTGTTTGTGAATCATCATAAAAACAAGAAGGCTAACAAGGTCGGGGTAAGTGGCAGATGTCGCCTTCCCTCGGATCTCCCGAGCGGGTTTACTAGTTCACAGTCGTCGCTCGGGTCTCAACAATGATCCTTCCACAGGTTCACCTACAGAAACCTTGTTACGAATTTTCCGTAGCAAAATGGAGTAGCTGAAAGAAGAAATTGTACTTATCAAGATGTTATTCGCAGTATGATGAGTTATTCTGATTTGCCTGAAAGTTTTTTTGGGTAAGGCATTAAAGATAGCTATATATATCATCAATCGTCGCCTATTTTAATCTTGAGCTCCATCAGATAGATGTCAAGATGGCATTCTTAAATAGAGATTTGAATGAGGAAATCTTTATGGTCTCAAAGAGTGGTACTTAAAATTTCATCAAGTGATAACATCAAATGGCTTTCGAGAGAGTCATGTCGATCGATGCATATACCTAAAAATCAGTGGGAGTCGATTTCTCATTCTAGTATTATATGTAGATGATATATTGCTTGCCAGCAGTGATATTTATCTCCTACATGAGACTAATGATTTTCTTCCGAGATATTTTAATATGAAAGACCTCGGAGATGCTCATTATGTTTTGGGCATCAAAATCCATAGAGATCAGACTAAAGGCTTGTTGGACTTATCTCAAAGGGCTCATATTAGGAAAGTCTTTCAACGATATGACATGAAGTTTTGCATACCAAGTGAAGCCCCAGTTGTCAAAGGAGATATGTTCAACAAATCTTAATGCCCACGAAATGAAGATGAGTGTAGGCTCATAAACTCTGAGGAGTATGTCTCTGTAGTTGGCAGTCTAATGTATGCGGTGTCATGCATCAGGCCAGACATCAGTTATATCATGGGAATATTAGGCAGGTTTCAGCAAAATCCTGGTGTAACTCATTGGAAAGCTGTAAAGAAGGTTTTGCGATATTTGTAGAGGACCAAGGATTTCATGTTGGTCTACGGAAGGTCTAAAAATCTAGAAGTCGTTGGTTATTCAGATTCAGATTTTGCAGGATGTGCTGATAGTAGGAAATCAACATCAAGTTATACATTTCTACTCGCTGAAGGAGCAGTTTCCTAGAAAAGTGCCAAGCAGTCCTTAGTGACAATGTCCACCATGGAGGCAGAGTATGTTGTTGTTTTTGAAGCAACATTGCATGCCTCTTGGCTCAAGAATTTTATCAGTGAATTAAAGGTGGTGGATTCCATTCAGAGACCAGAGAAGTTGTATTGTGACAATCAGGCAGTCGTACAGTTTGTAAAGAATAAGAGCTTTTCTAGCAGGAATAAGCACATCGGGGTGAAGTACTTGATAGTCCTTGATAAGGTTGAACAAGGATTGATTGAGGTTCCTCATCTGCCGACTCAGTTAATGATTGTTGATCCCTTGACCAAGGGAATTTCTCCAGGGCTCTTCAAGGAACATGTCTCCAGTATGGGTGTTTTAGAGTCTTTCGATTCTACATGATCATTGAGATTTAGTTGTCTTAGTAGTTTTGTTTTATTTTTAAGTACTATATTCTGGATTGCTTTGAGCTCATAAAGAAACTATTGTGCTTATTTTGTTAGCAGTTTGATATTTTCAAGCGTTGTGTTATTGGTCATTGTTGCTTGATATATATTTTAAAGTAAAGAAAACTAATGTTTAAAGTAAAGAGTTTTAAGTTAATCCTAAAGAAATTTGAATTAAAGATAGTGATCTATGGAGTCATAAAGGTTAAAGTAAAGAGATTCTTAAATTTGTGCAAAAGCTGAATGTGATTGGGCATCATATTTGAGGCTTTTGTTCTAGACTAAAGGTGATGGTTTTCACATGGCGGATGCTAGTAAAAGTTTCAGAACGGCATACACGTTTGTGTATGTTGTAGAGGACACTTAAGAGCGTACATCGGATTTGACCATAAGGGATGTACAGCTCTATTACACTCCACTAAAACCACCATAAGGAAAATATCTTTAGAACATTAGCGGTACTAGCGGTTGGACCGTGGAGTGACCTTCTGCCATATTAGAGCATATAGTATTTTCACGATCAACCATTAATGGTACTTTTGTTTTAAGGAAAAGGTTTTAGAAACTATCCTAATTAGAATCATGGCAACAAGTTATTTTCTAAAATAAATGGGTGCGCACCCGACTTTAAAAGTTTTTTTTTAATTTAAATGTTTTTAAAATTAAAAATAAGGTATATTGTGCCAAGTGGGAGATTGTTGGGTTTGATTAATCCAACGAACCCATATGGCCCAACCTACTTGATTTTGGATTTGATTTAAAAGTTGTTATCGATTTAAGTTAGGATCAGGATGCTAACCACATGATCTGGTTAGACAGTTTTATGTTTATCAAGTTGGGTGGTTATCTTAAATATCTAAAGGATATGATCGATCGGAGTGTAATCCCACGGTTGTTAAATCATGATGGGTAGGGTTAATCACAAATATCTATATAAGGGTGGGAGTCCTTCCTCTCAACCATATGCAGAAAGAGACCAAATTCTCATCATTGGCTATGAAAGGAGAGAGGAGAAGACTTTCATTGTTTTCGATAATGAATGGTAATTTAGATCTATATTTCTAGTTCAACTTGTCATGCCTAGAGAGAAAGGAGAAGACTTCCATTGTTTTCGGCGGTGAACGATAATTTAGATCTATATTTCTAGTTTAATTTTTCATGCCTAGATCGTTAAATTATCCAACATAAACCACTATATATTTGGCTTTTTTTTTATCACACTGACTATATTACGTCACTAACTTTAGAATATAAATGTGCTTTTGCCTATGGGTGACACCCTTCCCTGCAATTTATTTTAAACCCTGCTCACTTTTGGAAAAGGCTTTTTATCTATGCACTAAAAATTTCAGCACTGTTTACTTCTTGACCTGCCCAACTTCCAATAGCCTTGTATCTAACATACTCAAAAAACTCAATTTAAACCCCACTTTGAACAGGTGCTTAAACTATTAGTTTCGGCTTTTTGTATTATTGATAATAGTGTTAGTAGTGAGTTTTTAGTCCCACATTGGTTGTAAGAATACACCTCATCCTCTTCTACTTGTATAAATATATGTGCACACTCAATATTCAATTTAAGAGAAATTTACCCAAGACTCTCTCTCTCATACTTTTAACATGGTATCAGAGCTACGGTTATTATTTCCCTTCTATTAAAATTTTTTTAACGCTTCTACGTTCTTTTACCAAATCTTGGCATTGCTGCTTTGTAGTCGTTTGACGCTTTTTTTTACATTCTTCTACTAGATTTTTGGCCTTGCCGCTTTGCTCCCTCTTAACGTATTTCGCGTTCTCGTTTAACCTTCGGGTTCCATTTTAATCTTCGGGGTTATATTTTAAATATTCGGTTTTCATTGTAATCTTCAGGTTCTACTTTAAACCTTCGAGTTCTATTTTAATGGCATTATCGTTTCAAAACCATCTCTTGATCTCAAATTTATGGCATAGCCATTTTTTCAAGACCATCTCTCGATCTCAAATTAACAGCATCGCCATTTCAAGCCGTCTCTTGGCCTCAAACGAACGGCATTGTCAGTAACGGTATCACCGTTTCAATCTATCTCGACATCTCAACGTTTCAACATCGGCATTAATCCGTTGTAGGTCTCCGGTGTGAGCATCAGATCCAGCCGATCTTCGGGCCACCTTGGTCATCGGTTGTTTCTTTTTTCTCAGATTTGATAGTCATGTATAATTTTCGAGTTCAAATTTAACATTCGGGTTCTTACATTTTAACCTTCAGGTTTCTACATTAATCTTCGAATTCTTCTTTAAGCATTCGGGTTTCGTTCAAGGATTATTATCTTGAACTTTAAATTGCTGCTAATATGGCCTCTTCACTGGCACCTACTTCTCATGCTAGGTCTAAGCTCTTTTACACCTATTGTAAAAAGTAGGGACACCACTTTGAGATATGTTTCCAGCTTCATCCTAAGTTACGTTCCACAAGAACTGGCCGTAGTCAGCGATCTGCTCAGTATCAATCCTCTAGCGCACTAGGGTTATCGGTCAATGTTATGCCATCTACCACTTCAGACCCTACTATTCAAGCTATTGTAAATATTAGTCATCAAATTGCGGCTCTTCAGCATACCACCTCTCCATCTGCTATAAAATTCTCTGATATTCGCCGTCAAATTGAGGCTCTTCAAGCCGTTGCAAATATTAGCCATCAAATTGCGGCTCTTCAGCAAACCACCTCTTCATCTGCTGCACAACTCTCTGATATTTGCCATTAAATTGATGCTCTTCAGCAAAGAGCCTCTACATCTACTATACAACTCTCTGGTATGCGTCTTGCTAGTTCTTTAGCCAACCTTTCGGTCCTCTAGTATGAATGATCTCTAGATTTTTGACTCTGGTTGTTCCTTTCATATGACTCGTAATGCCTCCCTCTTATCTTCTGTCTTCACGTCCTCTTCTCTTCCCCCTATCTACACGACTGTTGGATAACCTTTGTTTATCACTCAGTATGGTTCTATCACCCCATAAACTGACCCATCTGTTCATCTAACTCTTGGCCCTGTCTATGTGGCTCCTTAGTTGTGTTTGAATTTAATTTTTGTTAGCTCCTTATGTATGAATGACCTACTTGTCTTATTTTCTTCTGATACTTGTATTGTACATGATCCACAGACGAGCAAGACTGTTGGGGCCGATTGAAGGAGACACAAACTATATTTTCTGGAATATCTTCACCTTCCAGAGTCCATACGTCCACGTTCTCTTGTTGCTTCTGTAAGTCCAAAATCCTCTACCTTTTTTTCCGTAGATTTGTGGCATAAACGACTTGGACATGTGTCTCAGAAAAGGTTTGAAAGTCTTATCCAGTCCGGAGTACTTGGTCCCGTATCCTCTCGTTCTTACATTGAGTTATGTACTGGTTGTAAATTGGATAAATTCATCGCTCTATCATTTTCAACCAGTACATCTATTTGCACTTTCTTATTTCATTTGGTCCATTCTTACATCTAGGGGCTAGCTCCTCTATCTTCTTTATCTCGTTACTTATATTATGTTAGTTTTATCAATGATTTCTCTCGTTATACATGGGTCTACCTACTTAAAAATCAGTCTGACGTACTTGCTGCTTATCAAGCCTTCACTGGGATGATCTTCACTCAATGGCAAGCTCGTATTAAAGTTTTCTATTCTGACTATGCCAAAGAGTACCTATCCTCTACCATGCGCTCTATTATATCCTCTCATGGGACTATCTTTCAACAGTCGTATCCCTACACTCATGAGCAAAATGGTATTGCTGAACGTAAATATGATCATATTCTCGATATCACTCGATCCATGCTCATTTCATACTCTGTTCCTCGTCATTTCTGGGTTGAGGTCATTCTCACTTCTACTCATACCATTAATATCACTCTATCTAACTCTCTTTCCTGTGCTACTCCTTATAGTTGTGTTTATACTCATCCTCCCCATTATGATCTGATCCGTGTTTTTGGTTATCGCTGTTTTGTTCTTCTACCATCACACGAACGTGATAAATTGTCTCCCAGAGCTGTTCTCTGTGTCTATTTAGAAATTAGTTTGGAACATCGAGGTTATCATTGTTATGATCCCGCATCTCGTCGAGTTCATATATCTCAACATGTTCTGTTCTAAGATCATTCTCCATTTTATTCTGCTTTCGATAATTTTGATTTCCTCCACACTACTGATCGTGCTTCTCCACCATCTGCATCACCCACATCCTTACCTCGATTCCCCTTTCGAGATCTCCCTAAAATATCTCCATCTCCTTTTGTTGACTCTCACTCATCTGAGCCTTCTCGTCCACCATCTGATCCCTATCCCATAGACATGACACTCACTCCAGAAAATACTATTAACCTCCATGCACCTGCGCCAGCATCTCCCCACCTAAGGTTCCTTTTTCTCTTCGTCGAGGTAAACACCCACATGTCATGCCTACATAGTATGCTTCGGTTACTTCCTATTCATCGATCTTTCATAATTTTCTTGCTGCTATTTATACTACAGTTGAGCCAAAGTCCTTTCAAGAGGCCATTCAATTTCTAGAGTGGCGACTGGCTATAGATAAGGAATTTCAGGCCTTTCAGCAAACACATACCTGGGATGTTATTCCCTGTCCCTCTAGCATCTCTTTAGTTGGCAGTAAACAGGTTTATAAGGTCAAGTATTATCCTGATGGAACCATTGAACGTTGTAAAGCTCGTTTAGTGACTTAAGATTTTACTCAGCAATAAGGTATTGATTATGAGGAGACCTTTTCTCATGTTGCTCAGATGCCCACCATTTGTACTCTTCTTTCGGTCGTTGCTGCTCATCGTTGGCCTTTATACCAGATGGATGTTAAAAATGCTTTTCTCCATGGCTCTTTATCTGAGACAGTGTATATGCAACCTCCTCCAAGGTCCAATATTCCTCCAGGACATGTATGTCTCCTTCGTCGTGCTGTTTATGGTCTCAAACAGGCACTTCGCGCTTGGTTTGAGTGTTTTCGTGATGTCGTGCTCATGGCTGGCTTTATGGAAAGTCATCAAGATGCTTCTCTGTTTGTTCACACTACATCGCGTGACAGAGTTTTATTACTCATCTATGTAGATGATATGATCATTACAAGTGATGATGTGATTGGTATACAATACACAAAATCTCAGTTGCAATAACAGTTACACATGAAGGATCTTGGATCTCTTCGGTATTTTCATGGTCTAAAAATTTCACAAGGCCCGCGGGGTTTAGTGTTGTCTTAACTGAAGTATCTCTCGGATATTCTAGATCAAGCTGAGCTAACTGACGATGCACCTGTCGATACTCCAGTCTAATAGAATGTTAAACTTCGCTCTACTGATGGTGAGCCTCTATTTGATCCTACCCAATATCGACATCTTGTTGGCCAGTTGGTCTATCTGTGCATCTCTCAATCAGATATCTCTCATGTTGTTAGCATTGTCAGTCAATTTATTAGTGCTCCACGCTCTGTAGACTATGATGTCTTATTACAGATTCTTCGGTATCTTCGAGGTACTAGCACTTGCTCTCTTCTGTTTCCTGCTACATCCAAGTTAGAGCTTTGTGCATATTCTGATACTAATTGGGCTAGTGATCACACTATCAGGAAGTCTAGCACATGTTATTATATATTTCTTGGTGATTCCCTAATTTCCTAGTGGAGTAAGAAACAAGATGATGTTGCTCTTTCCAGTACCGAGGCAGAGTATCGTGCAATGTCCACAATAACTAAAGAGGTTATTCATTTTCGTCGTCTTCTCAGTGATTTCGGTATTTCTATTTTGACTCCTACTCCTCTATACTGTGATAATAAAAGTGCCATCTAGATTGCTAATAATCTAGTATTTTATGAGAGGACCAAACACATTGAGATCGACGCCTATTTTGTCCATCAACAACTTATCAAGGATACAACTATTCTACTTCCTCATGTGTCATCCGCCGATGAGCTTGAAGATTTCTTCACAAATGCCTTACCTGTTGATCGATTCCAGTTTCTTGTACGCAAACTCACTTTGTTTGATCCAACATGAGTTTGAGGGGGGCTGTTGATAATAATGTTAGTAGTGGGTTTTTAGTCCCACATTGGTTGTGAGAACACATCTCACCATCCTCTACTTGTATAAATATATGTGCATACTCAATATTCAATTTAAGAAAATTTACGTACCCAAGATTCTCTCTCTTACTTTTAACATGCACACCACTGTCGCGGTATTGCCTGGGTCAATTATGCTCGTTATCATTCTTATTTGACTATCCTAATAACTTTTTTACATGATTCATTGTCAGCTCAACATATCTTAATCTCTCTTGTCTTCGGGGTTATGGTGGGTTGTGGAGTTTCTTATGTTAAATTTACGATCTCATGAGTCTTTATAAACTCAAAAATTATCAAGGATCTTCTTGATTAGCATGCATGGAGATACATGTCATCATCCAAATTATTCCGTTTTGCTTCCCATTCTCTTTCGCTAAGAACGTCTGATCGAGCAATAGTTACCATCAACACAAGGAGTGTGCTCGAGTGAATTATGTTTTTAAACATATTGGCTCAATTAATAGAATATACAATAGTACAAAGCCACGTGTCCCAAAAAGAATCGAAGTTTTTCAACCAATCTTGTGTGCCTTCATGGAATGTTGTATTAGGGTGTTTAAGTTGTATGCGACGGGAATGAGAATGGGAGAGAGACAGAGAGTGACTAAAATAAGTACCGATCTTATCTTTTTTTTTTTTGGGGAACAAAAACGGGGAGCAATGCTCGTTCATATATTAATACATACTGATTCTTTATTTTTTTCACGATTATTTTTATGGAACTAGAAAAAGTATAAATCTCAGGGTGGTTTTCTATTTGGCTCCTAAAACCTTGAACGGAGGAATTTGAAGATTGATATTGTGTGACATCATTGTATTTTTTTTTTTAAGTATTGAGATAAAGCTGAAAAATTATTTTGTGTTGTTTGTAAATTTTCCTGATGGGTAAGCTAATATATATTATGAACAGGGAATCTCTCCCTGTTTTTTCAGTTCAAAAAAAATCTAAAAATTATTTTTTTTTTAAAAATGAAGTTGCATGCTTGTTAACCTTTGTCAAAACTTTTATAGTAAAAGTAAACTGTGAACAACAAGTGGCCATAGCTTTAAAAACCGAGAAAGAATGCTAAAATGTGAAATTTGTTGCGCGCAGCGGAAATTTCGGCAGCACTTTGGCACAACAATAGAGTTAGGTCACAATAAGAATTCCCGTCTCACAAAGGAAACAAGAATTTGAAGCGAATATCTCAACAAAGTGAGATATCAGCTCTTCCTCTCATCAGTTCTAGGACTCGCCTGTCGAGGGATACTAAAGAGCTATTACAAATCACACAAAAGCAGTACAACCAATTTTTACGTGGTTCGACAAATTGCCTACGTCCACGGGGCAAGGAGGGGGGAGATCTACTAATAGAGGGAGAGAATACAACTAGGGTTTACAATCACTCACAACCTAAACCCTCAAACAAACTCTCAAATCCCTCACAATATCTCTCTACAAAAGCACAAAAGGACTGCACACAATCACCTCTGCTACAAACTCTCAAATCCCTCACAATATCTCTCTACAAAAGCACAAAAGGACTGCACACAATCACCTCTGCTGAAAAACAAATCCTTGCACACTCCAGCCCTTCTGTCTTTTTCGTACTTGTACCTGCGCACGCAGCCACCAAAGATCCCCTGGACTTCTTTCTTTTGCTTGCTCAGCCAAAAAGAATACCCACAAAACAAATCTCCTGCACAGTTCCCGAAACCCTAGAGATGCAATTTTATAGGCGGCTCAAGTTATACCAGTTTATCGGGTGGGCCTACTAGGCTGTCTCACGAGCTCACGTGCTCGTGTTCATGCGTAAGGGAGGTGGAAAACGTCACATGCTCACATGTTGTGGCCCCCACTCATAATTCTCCACCTCGGTAAAGTTTTCCCAAAACTGAGCCGACACCAAAGCAATCAAATGTCCCACTTGTTATGTCTAGTACGAACTCAATCCACAACAAGTTGAGAACCCGAACGAGACTCCAAACAATCTCACCCCCTCAAATAATCCAAACCGGCTGCATCTGAAAGACTGCCTACGTATCCTCTTGCCCAAGGAATCAAGCCGCCCGTAGTTCATCCAAATGGCCGCCAACGGCCTCAACCATCACGAATATGCAACAAGTTTCGACAATGATCAAACTTGTTGCTCGGAACCACCTTAGTGAGCATATCCGCCAGGTTATCCTTCGTGTGGACTTTAACAATCTCCACATCGCCATCTTCAAGAACATCCCGAATGAAGTGATAACGAACGTCAATGTGCTTCGTCCTCGCATGAAAAACCTGATTCTTCGCCAAATAGATAGCACTCATGCTATCACAATGAATAGTGACGGACCTTTGCGATATACCAAGTTCTTCCAAAAGTCCTCGAAGCCAAATAGCCTCCTTCACAGCCTCCGTAACTGCCATATACTCTGCCTCCGTCGTAGACAAAGCCACCGTCGACTGTAAGGTGCATCTCCAACACACCGGCGCACGGGTCAAAGTAAACACATACCCCGTCGTAGACCGGCGCTTATCCAAATCCCCGACATAATCTGAATCCACATAACCAATGCATAACTGCTCACCTTTAGTATCCCACTCATAAACCAAACCAACATTAAGCGTATCTCGAATGTACCTCAAAATCCATTTCACAGCGTCCCAATGACCCACTCCTGGATCGTGCATGTATCTCGATACCATGCTTACTACCTATGACAAATCTAGTCTCGTACATACCATCGCGTACATCAAGCTCCCAACTACGCTTGCATATGGAGTCTTCGACATCAACTCATGATCTTCAACTGTCTTTGGTGAATGACCAGCTGAAAGCTTCAAATGAGCTCCCAAAGGTACACTAACTGGCTTCGTATCCATGCTAACACGGAATCACTGTAGAACCTTCTTTAAATAAGCCACTTATGTCAAACAAATTCTGCCCTTATTCTTGTCTCTGCCGATCTCCATCCCTAAAATGCGCTTCGCCTCTCCCAAGTCCTTCATCTCAAACTCATTTGAAAGCTGAACTTTCAACTCATCTATAGCCGACCTGGAAATAGAGGCAACCAACATGTCATCGACATAGAGCAACAAATAAATATACGCACCTTCTTTCAACTTGAGAAAATATACACAAGGATCAAACTGGCTCCGAGTGTACGAATGACCAATCATAAAACCATCGAATTGCCTATACCACTGTCGAGGAGACTGCTTCAAACCGTATAGCGATTTCTTCAGTTTGCAAACTAATTTTTCCTTCCCTGCAGTTTGGAATCCCAATGGCTAAGTCATATATATTTCTTCATCAAGATCACCATGAAGAAATGCGGTCTTCACATCCAACTGATCTAACTCTAAACCATATTGTGCCACCAAAGCTAGCAAAATCCGAATCGAAGAGTGCTTCACCACCGGAGAGAAAACCTCATTATAGTCAATACCTTCCTCCTGTGCATAGCCCTTCGCAACCAACCTAGCTTTGAACCTCAATGGAGTGCCCTCAATGCCCTCCTTCTTCGTGTATACCCATTTGCAACCAATTGCCGTCCGCCCCTTTGGAAGCTCAACAAGCTCCCATGTATCGTTCTTATGAAAAGATTTCATCTCCTCCCGCATAGCCACCTGTCACGAATCAGCCTCCGAACTCTGCTCGGCCTCTCTGAATGTAGTAGGTACCAACTCATCGTTACTCTCCACCGGAAGTGCATACGCAACTGTGTCGGCATATCGTGCTGGCATCTGTATGTTTCTCCTCTGTTTCCGAACCGCAATAGAATCTTGAACCTGAGCCATCGGTTCCTGATCCTGCACATTTGTACTCGTATCCTCCGTGTCACCGTCGTGCTCGCTTGGCGTCACCTCAGTCAGCACCTGCATGGATACTATACCATCTGGACAATGTAGAGCTGCATCGATCTCCACCACCTGCGATATCTCCTCCGTCGGGTCGCTCTCCACCTGATGAGAGCTGGGAAGCTTCAAGATAGAAGCCTCATCGAATGTGACATCCCTACTCAGCACAATCTTCTTATCCACTGGATCCCAAAGTTTGTATCCCTTGACACCACGCTTGAATCCTAAAAATATGGCCTTCCTAGCTCGAGGTTCTAATTTATCAGTTCTAACATGATAATATGAAGGGCACCCAAATACCTTGAGCTGGTCATAGTCATGTGCTGGCTTTCCCGACCACATCTCCATAGGGGTTTTCCTCTCAATCGCAGATGAAGGCAGCCTATTAATGAGGTGGCTCGCATATGTAAGTGCCTCAGCCCAAAAGATCTTCTCCAAACCACTCTGCGACAATAAGCATCGGATCTTCTCCAGTAAAGACCGATTCAACCTCTCTGCCACCCCATTTTGCTGCGGTGTATGACTAACTGTGAAGTGTCTCTCTATGCCCTCGTCTCGACATAGCTGCAAAAAGGGGTCTGATGTGTACTCGCCGCCGTTGTCGGATCGTAACGTCTTGATCTTTCTCCCAGTCTGTAGTTCCAATCTCTTCTTCCACTCTACAAACAAATCTAGGACTTCACTCTTCTTCGTCATGGTGTCCACCCAACAACGGCTAGAATAGTCATCTACAAAAGTGACGAACCAATGTCTACCACCAAGTGATGCAGTCTTGGTAGGACCCCAAACGTCTGTGTGCACGTAGTACAGAATGCCCCTCGTCTGATGAATAGCAGTCCCGAACTTTACCTTTGTCTTCTTGCCAAGAATACAGTGCTCACAGAACTCAATCTTCCCACTCTTGGCTCCCTTCAATAGCCCCTGCTTGCACAACGCCTGCAGTGACTTTTCACCTGTGTGCCCTAATCTATAGTGCTAAAGTTTGCTCATGTCCGCTTCTGAAATAGCCGAAGCAACTTGGCCAATCTCGGTACTTCCCTTCAGATAATACAAATTCTGATTGCGGACTCCCTTCATCACCACCAATGATCCCTTAGTAACCTTCGCTACAGCGTTTTCGAAAGTCACCTTGAATCCCTTCGCCTCCAAAGCTCCAACTGAGTAAAGATTTTTCTTCAGTTGAGGAACAAATCTCACCTCCTTCAACTCACGGACTACTCCATCGTGCATCCTAATCCGTACGGTACCTATCCATTCCCCATGACAACACCCCCCCCGTCGACTTTCTCAAAAGATGCAAACCAGTCTCGCCTAGGGGTTACATGAAAAGTAGCGCCGGAATCAAGCATCTAATCTGATGCATCCACATAGTTCACCTCCGGAGTAATCAGTAGAGAAAAGCACGAATCATCGGAATCATCGCCTTTCGCAACGTTCACCTCATTGACCTTCGGGCCCCTTTTCTTGCTATTCTCCTTCTCTTTGATCTTTGGACAATCTCTTTTCCAATGTCCCTGCTCCTTGCAGAATGCACATTGGTTCTTTGCTAATTGGTGGCGGCCTCTAGACTTTGACCTTCCTCTATTACCACATTTCGGATATGGGCTTCTACCTCTCGTCGACAAGGCCTCTCCTGAAGTACTAGTGCGGGAAGTCTCCTTGTCCTTCCTCCTCAACTCATAGTTCGTCAAAGCATTAGTCACTTCACTATAGCTGATAGAAGATCTCCCGTTCAACAAAGTGAGCACGAAGGTATCATACTCCTCATCTGGTAAGGAGCCCAACAAAATAATCGTCTTGTACTCATCCGATATCTTCTCATCAACATTCGCCAAGTCCGACAACAACTTAGTGTAGTTGTTCATATGAGCCGCTAGCGAGGTGCCTCTGGACATCTGAAATCTGAAGAGTCTTCGCAGCAAGTGTAACCTGTTCTTAACACTCTTTGTGAGATACTTGTTGTTGAGAATTTCCCACATTTTCATTGCAGACGTCACCCCAATCACATCATATTTTAGCTCCTGTTCCAAACAGGACCTGATCACCCCACAAGCGTTCCTATTCATCTTCTCCCATACCGCCTTATCATATTTAGGTGGTCTTTCGTGGACCATGATGGTCTCTTCCAGATTCTGAGCATTGAGCGCATCCTGTACGTCGCTCATCCACAAACCAAAGTTAATTTTACCGTCATACTTCACCACACTAATCTTGGTGTTCTGAAAACCAACTTGTAATGTACTCGCCATCGACTTGCTGCTTTCACCTTCTTCTCCTATTGCAAACTAACTCCAAATTATAGAGAAAGAACAAATTTGATAGAATTAGGAACCACCTAACTGAACCCTAGATCGGATTCCAAATAGATCTCCTATCCACATGAGGAAAACAAAATCTCCAACGGCAACTCCTAATGCTATCTCCACCGAAGCCTAGAACTCCAAGAACCAAGCTTCACACAAGAATCTTCCTCCACCAAACTCCAAAACCCTAGATCTGAAATCTGGGCTCTGATACCACTTGTTGCGCGCAGCGGAAATTTTGGCAGCACCTCGGCACAACAATAGATTTAGGTCGCAATAAGAATTCCCGTCTCACAAAGGAAACAAGAATCTAAAGCGAATATCTCAACAAAGTGAGATATCGGCTCTTCCTCTCATCAGTTGTAGGACTGACCTGTCGAGGGATCCTAAAAAACTATTACAAATCACACAAAAGCAGTACAACCAATTTTTACGTGGTTCGGCAAATTGCCTACGTCCACGAGGCAAGGAGGGGGAGATCTACTAATAGAGGGAGAGAATACAACTAGGGTTTACAATCACTCACAACCTAAACCCTCAAACAAACTCTCAAATCCCTCACAATATCTCTCTACAAAAGCACAAAAGGACTGCACACAATCACCTCTGCCAAAAAACAAATCCTTGCACACTCCAGCCCTTCTGTCTTTTTCGTACTTGTACCTGCGCACGCAGCCACCAATGATCCCCTGGACTTCTTTCTTTTGCTTGCTCAGTCGAAAAGAATACCCACAAAACAAATCTCCTGCACAGTTCCTGAAACCCTAGAGATGCGATTTTATAGGCGGCTCAAGTTATACCGGTTTATCGGGTGGGCCTGCTAGGCTGTCTCACGAGCTCACGTGCTCGTGCTCATGCGGAAGGGAGGTGGAAAACGTCACATGCTCACATGCTGTGGCCCCCACTCACAAAATTACTATTCTTAAACTTTGACACAACTCTTATATAGTAAAAGTAAAATTTTAAATGATATGAGAGCAATCCAACTTCAAATTGCATCGTTCACACATTTAAAACTAAAAAAGAATACCAATGTATGAGTTTGTATTTCCCCTCATGAAAAAGAATCCTATATAGCATACAAAGATATAATGGATTGTAACTGGAGAAGTTCTTAGGTGTTCCATAAGCATCAACGTGGCAAATACCTCCCCATGCACTAGGAGAAGACCATATATACAAACTACTTGCAGATGAAAAGGTGATGAAATAATCTATTGTCACATGATCTCCTCCTATTGGATGATGTACGCAAGCTTCATACTGATGGAACACCTACGAATTAGTCTAACTGTAACTGGGGTGCTAGTTGTGATGTGACTAACCATTTCGCTAAAAAGAGCTATAAAAAATGCTTCATGCCCCCGATGCGACTTATAGGTGATCCTCACTAATTATCACAACTTAGCAAAAGAAGTTATCATAACATATCTGTTTTTTTTCTTTGTTATATATATTATAATTTCCAACTCTCATCGTGAGTTTCCATTCATTAGAAATCAAACTTTTAAATCTTTACCATCAAAAAAGATGGGATCATGTCCACAAGTAGGGGTGTCCAAAAAGCCCGGAGCCCGGTGTCCGGCCCGGTGTCCGGCCCGGGCCCGGCCCGGTCGTGCCCGGGCCCGGGCCCGGCCCGGGCCCGGAAACCCGGGCAAAACCCGGGTCCGGGCCCGGGCCCGGGTCTTCCAACTCTCATCGTGAGTTTCCATTCATTAGAAATCAAACTTTTAAATCTTTACCATCAAAAAAGATGGGATCATGTCCACAAGTAGGGGTGTCCAAAAAGCCCGGAGCCCGGTGTCCGGCCCGGTGTCCGGCCCGGGCCCGGCCCGGTCGTGCCCGGGCCCGGGCCCGGCCCGGGCCCGGAAACCCGGGCAAAACCCGGGTCCGGGCCCGGGCCCGAAGGCCGAGGTCTGATGTATGGAATTTTTTTGAGAAGATAGACGTCACCAAGGATGAACACGGTAGGATCATCTCTCAGAATGCGAAATGTGCGTTGTGCGGCCAGATATTCAAAGCTCATCATAAGAGCGGCACCAACCATCTCAAACGGCATATTGAAAAACACAACAAAGGCCAAAATCTACAAGGTGATATCCGGCAGTCTATGCTTTCCCAATCATCCTCTTCAGGTACCCTCGGCAGTTGGAATTATGACGCTGCCCGAGCCCGGAAATGCGTAATCAGGTTTATTGTTCTTAAAAACCTTCCTTTTAAATTAGTAGAAGATGATGAATTTGAAGATTTATTTAGAGATGGTTTTTATCCTGCATTTACAAAATTTTCTCGTCAAACCTGTCAACGTGATATTTTAAAATATTATGTTGAGGAACAGGGAAAAATAATTTCTTATTTTAAAAATTTAAACTGCAAATTTTCTTTAACTTCTGATATTTGGTCATCTAGAGTGCAAACTGGTTATTTATGTATAACAGCACACTGGATTGATGAAAGTTGGAAAATGTTTAAAAGAGTTGTTTCTTTTATTGCAATTGAAGAGTCACACACTGGTATTAATGTTGCAAATTTAATTGTTGAAGAACTTATGAAACTAGAAATTGATCAAAGAATATTTACTCTTTCACTAGATAATGCAAGTAATAATAATGTAGCTGTTGATTTTCTGAAAATAACTTTGTCATTGCCATGTCATGGTGAGCTTTTTCATGTTAGATGTATCTGTCATATTTTAAATTTAATTGTTCAAAGTGCATTTTCTGAAATTAAACCCATGATAGAAAAAGTTAGAACAGTTACTAATATGCATAATGCTTCTGAAATGAGAATTAAAAGATGGAAACAATGTTGTAAAAGAAAAAATTATAAGCCTAGACTAATTCCAAAAGATGTTGACCATAGGTGGAATTCCACCTATGCAATGTTATCTGTAGCAATAGAATATAAAGAAATTATAAATGATTTTATAAATTTTTATGCTTCTAGTTCTAGCTCTGGTAGTGCTTATGGAATAACTGAAGATGAATGGACAGTTATATGTAAATTAAATGAGATGTTACAAGTTTTTTATGATGCTACTATGTTATTATCTGGTTGTTATTATCCAACTATTACTTTAGCTGCTTTACAAATTTTAAATATTCAAAAAAATTTTACAAAATATCGTATGGATGATATTTTTGGAAGTATAATTTTTGAAATGGAGAGTAAATTTAATAAGTATTTTAGGCCTATTCCTCATATTTTTGGTATTGGTGTTCTTATTGATCCATGCTTGAAGGAAATTGGCCTTCGAAGTTTGTTACAATCATTGTATGGTGGACAGATTATAGACTTAGATGATGGATCCACCCTTACTGCTACTACTCATTATTTAGCTATTAGAAATTATTTTCAAACCTTATATGATGAGTATGCAGCTAGATATGGTGTAGCTACACAACAGTCTTCAGCTTCGGCACCTTCAGCTTCGAGCACAGGTCGAGGTAAAAGTGTAAGTTTTGATAGGTATGCAATGGTAGCTGAACTAACTGGTGGATCTGGAACTTCATCAGGATTAGATGTTTCTGAAATAGATGAATATTTTTCTGCTTCTTTAGTTAGATGTCAAGGAAATGCTTTAGATATTTTGCAATGGTGGAAAGTATATGGATCAGTTTCATATCCTATACTTTCCACCATGGTTCGTGACTTACTATCAGTGCAGGTTTCGACTGTAGCCTCGGAATCCGCTTTCAGCACAGCAGGACGTTTGATCGACGACCACAGGACATGCTTAGATCCGTATACTGTACAAGCGGTGATGTGCTTACAGGATTGGTGGAGATACGAGAAGCGAACACAAGGCATCGAACGGATTGCTATGATTGAAGATAAATTTGAAGAGTTGGGACTAGCAGATAGATATAATGATTAGATAATATTCATAAAATTGTAATTTTTATTTCTTAGCTTTAAATTTGAATTAAATTATTTCGAAAAAAGTTGCAAATGATAGTGATATGGGTGAGTAGGTGCCAACCTAGTTGGGATGTACTCATCTATTGTGATGCGACGAATTTCGAAATAAATTTATACTTGTAAAGGATTTACCGATTATTAATAAAGAAGTTATTTTTATCATTTTTTGTACTTGTAATTTATGTCATTTCATTTCAAGTTATTAATAAAATTTATGACATTTTTTATAATAATTTATAATTTATGGTTTTGTTAAAATAATTTAAAAAAATAAAAAAAAACAAAATTTAAAAAAAAAACAAACCGGGCCGGCCCGGTGTCCGGCCCGCTCAGGCCCGGGCCCGGACCCGGCCCGGACCACCCGGGCCCGGGTCCGGGCTTGGGTTTTGCCCGGCCCGGGCCCGGTTTTCCGGGCCGGGCCGGGCCGGGCCGGCCCGGATGGACAGCCCTATACACAAGGCAACTTGCAATCGAATTGGTCATATAACACGATTCAATTTTTACAACGATATATAGTCAAAGAAATTAGAGCTATTAAATTATAGTTAGGAATTGTTTGGTATAGTGAAATTATAACTGCAACAAATATAGCATGTAGAAAATGTTACCTATAGCATTTGATGAAGGAATTATATTTTTCACCAAATATTTTGAAAAGTCCAAGTCTAACATTGCTAAGAGTTGTTAGATTTCCATTTTTTTATTGTTAGAAAACACATATCCATTGCAATTATTTGTTTTTTCTGCATATGTAAAAAGGTCTAATTTTTTTTGAAATTAGAATTCACTAGTTAGTTTTTAGTCAATGCAAATTTACATCGTTTATTATAGCCAAACTGACTGCAGAAGATATTGATGCTTTTTTACACAAAATATAAATCTAATTACGGTAACCCAACTTGCTGAAATCAAACTTTTAAATCTTTACCATCAAAAAAGATGGGATCATGTCCACAAGGCAACTTGCAATCGAATTGGTCATATAACACGATCCAATTTTACAATGATATATAGTCAAAGAAATTAGAGCTATTAAATTATAGTTAGGAATTGTTTGGTATAGTGAAATTATGACTGTAACAAATATAGCATGTAGAAAATGTTACCTATAGCATTTGATGAAGGAATTATTTTTTTCACCAAATATATATTTTGAAAAGTCCAAGTCTAACATTGCTAAGAGTTGTTAGATTTCCATTTTTTTATTGTTAGAAAACACATATCCATTGCAACTATTTGTTTTTTCTGCATATGTAAAAAGGTCAATTTTTTTTTGAAATTAGAATTCACTAGTTAGGTTTTAGTCAATGCAAATTTACATCGTTTATTATAGCCAAACTGACTGCGGAAGATATTGATGCTTTTTTACACAAAATATATATAAATCTAATTACGGTAACCAACTTGCTTGTTGCAATAAACTTCGCCCATGGCTGTTACGGAGCGAACCTCGCTTCTGACTAGTTCGCTCCTGACTGTTACACGAGCTATTTTTGAGGGAAATGTGGGTTAATCACCACTAAATCCAATTTAATGGCCATTAATCTAAATTTTGATGACCATTAGCCCCCTTTCTTCACCTATAAATAGAGAGGGAATCATTCAAAGCAAGAAAGGTGTAAGAATTGACATACTCTCAACTAGTCTTTTGGCATTTGAGATAAGAAAGAAGAGAGGTTCGAAGTTTGAAGTTCCTTGGTTTCATAAGGGAGCAACATCAACAGTGAAGTCATCTCTCTTTCACCAATCTTTATAGATCATGCTCATTAGCTAGTTATCTAGCTTAGTCAATAATCCTTGTGAGAAAAGATCTATTGGTATCTCTGGAAGGCAAATATTATTCTATTTTTTCAGAGATCACCAATCAACAGAAGAATCATTTTATACTATTTGGACGGTTAACCGGAGACAAAATTGAACTCTTATCCGCATACAAAGAAACATTGTACATAGAAAATTTGCTGTAACATTTATCAATGGAAATCTATTTCATGTGAACCAAATGGCCCCTTACAGATAAATATCATATATTAAACAAGCTCTTTTTTTTATCAAAGGGTGCTTCAGTACTCCAATAATATCAGCTTTATTAATTTTTAAATCTGTTGAAAATAGGAAGTGGGCTGAAAAGTGGGATGACTATTCTAGTCATTCATTATTCAGTTTACATTTTTCATATTTTATTTCTTTACAAAAGAGTATTTACGTGAAAACTATCTAAAATTTTGTCCAAATTAATAATATCTAGCACCGTTTTTTTCTTTATTAAAACCACATTTATTTGCATACATGTTTGTAATATCACACTAATTGACTTTTCAGCTCAAAAAAAGATGTGAAATTCAAAAATCACCAAAGCACGTGCAAAGCATGTGTGCCCCTATTAATTATAAAAAATAGGGATTTTTTAATATTAATACCTAAGAAATTTTATAGTCAGATATTAAACCCCCAAATCTATCATATATTGGAATTAGTTACCTAAACCGATATTGTAATCACCGAGGGTTATGAGGAGGTCGAGATCGTCGATTTTTTACTCCTTAGCTTAGGTTGCGGGGTGTTTTTTTAGATTAAAGGGTAGGACGGGAAAAGATTAATAGGAGGTGAAGTTAGGGTTCAACGGAGTATTGAGAGAGGGTTTTCTTGGATTGGAGGGAGCGAGGGAGGATTGAGTGAGGTAAACGAGGGTTTGGGGATTGGAAATTGAGGTGGCATCTATGGGTGTAATTTCAAAATATGAAAGTTTTAGTGGACTAATATCGAAAAAACCTTAATTTTATAATTAATTAAAGAAACACTTGCATGTGCTTTAGGTTGGGGATAAAATTAAAAATTCACGTCTTTTTTTTAGGTGAAAAACCGATTAGACGTAACATTGCAAACATGTATGCGAGTAAATATGTTTTTGATAATAAAAAAAAGAAATGATGATAAGTATCAATTTAAACAGAAATTAAGATAGTTTTCACGTAAAAACTATTTACAAACTGTCCTCACAACTTAATTCCGTTGTTTTCATTTCCTCCACCCCATAGGAAATATACTATCATCTACAATGGAACAGTCTGTGATTTTATGAATACACGTAAAGCAAGTAAATTTTTTTGAAAGAAAACTAAAATGTGATAAGTTCCATATTTCTACGATCTATTCATTAATTAAACTTTTTTTTTATGAAAATTTGCTTCTCATTTCATTAATTGAACATAATTAATAAAATGTTTTATATTGCATATATGTTACATAAGTTAGATTTTTTTCCCATCAAGTTAAAAATATCAAACTAGATACAAATTTTTTTATCAAATAATACATGAATGATGTATTTGGTTGTAACCGATCTAAAAGAGATTAATTTTTACCCTTCGTAATGTTATTTTAATACCTAAAACACCTCCTAGTTTATAACTCACGCGGAACACCTCTTATAAACTTCCTAATCTCTTGCCTAATCCTTAATTTACCCACTAGAGGATATTTAAGGAAAAATATTACTAAAAATGTCATTGGTACTTCAAAATCAAATTAAAATTTTGAAGTACGAAGCTGTTTTTGATTTGTTCGCGTAATTTCTATCTGTTAAATTACATGTCCTAAAAAAAAGAAATGGGGTCCATTTCTAATGGCAAGAAAAGAAAAAGAACGATTGAACAATCGATGGTGTCCGTCTCAAATTAAGCACTCAAACTTTCTTGCCATTAGAAAGAAAGAGAGAGAGAGAGAGAGTTATGGGAATGAAGCAGCAAAATATCGCAAATTAAGCACTCAAACTTTCTACACATTGAAGGCTCCAGAGACCTCTCCAAGCTCTTCCCATTAAAAGTTTATACTCAAATTCACAAACAAACAACGGTGAGAGGTTACTACAACTATCAACAACACTAAAATCACAATAACCACTGAAACAAGTCAACAAGTTAAAGCAAAACAACAACTAGTACAACAACAGCTAGCAAGAGAGTATCACCCGACTCATTTCTTCTTCTTATTTGGTTGCCCGTCGATCCTCGCCGTAGCCTCATACAAATCGCGGACCGATCGATACCTCCTATTCTTTCTCCCAAAACCCATATCTTCCTCATCATCATCCCCAAACTCCATTATCGAAAACAACTTCGGCTTCGAGCTCGACACAGGCGTATTCGACGTCGATAATGAGCAAGATTCCTCGGTCGCCGCCGCCGACGACTCCGCGCTGCTCTCGCTCAGCTGCACGAGCTGCTCGGCTGCGGATAACTCCGTGGCCGAGAAATTCTTTAGAGGTGGGATTTTTATTCGAAGCTCAGGGGTCGCCATAATAGGATATGTTGTTTAATTTGTTGATGGGGAGAGAGAACCGACTTAGTCGTTGATTTGCTTATACAGAATGCTGAGGGGAGTCGGTTAATCTTAGCCGTCCGTTGGAAGAGTACGGGGGAATTGGAAGCAGTGGGTCGTCGACGCGTGTTGTTTTGGGAGTTGCGGGGTCTAATGTGAGATATTTTCGTATTTTTAAAGCTGAGAAGTAGTTTGATTGTCCAAGAGCAGCGAAAGCAGAAAATTCTAGATTTCTCTGGATTTCCCTTTACCATGGTTTAGAAGTGTCCGGTCCGTGGAGCTGCGGATTGGGCCATAACCCAGCATACCACTTTTATTGTTTTAATAACGATTTTTTACATTAAAATAAATTTTGCTTTTATCAAAATTGCTATTTATCATCTTTATAAATTTTTTTATTTATTATCAATGCCACATTTACTCCCTAACGTGTTTGTAATGTCACACCTATTTATATTTTTAGCCCGAAAATCATGTGAACTGATGATTTTACCCCTACCTAAGACACTTGCTTTGCACACGTGTCATATTTTGAAATAAGTGTTTTCGGAGAAAGTTGCCTTCATTGTCGAATTCATTATAATCTGGATCGCTTACAAAGAATTCAAGATATTCAATAAAAAGAATAAGAAAATGAAAGATTACAACTTTTCGAAAATAACGCAAGATCCGTTCGTCGTTTCTTGCTTGCGTGGGTCTTTAGCCGGTGACGGGGACGTTGATATCCGTGGACTACCTGTCAATCAGATCAGGTCCAGAACTTCGTCGATCCGCGAAGGAATCTAGAAGCAGAAGCGCTTATCTCGACAACAGCGAGATAATTGCACTTCTTAGAATTACCACAACGGGATAATACTAAGGATCGGATGCGGGTGATGCAGATCTGGCGACTCTCGATCTCTTACGTTGAAGAACTCGATCACTCTTCAGTCCGGCAAGGCTTCGCCAATTCTCTAAAACTCCAGATCTGAAAAAAATGAGGAGCCGGGGCTGTATTTATAGGCTCCAAGGGGTTTCGGGTGGTTAAAACCACCTAACTGATCATTTCTGCGTTGGAGACACCCCAGGGTGTCTCAACCTGGGCCGAGACACCCTTGGGTGTCTCGGCTTGGGCCGAGACACCTTAGGTGTCTCAGTTTAGCCTGAGACATTTTTGATGCCTGTTTGATCGTTTCCGCCGTAACTTCTTCGTCCGAAGTCGGATTTGAGCGATTCAAAGTGCGTTGGAAAGCCGACGAAGAGTTCTATAAGCTTCAATGATTAGGTCAACTGTGGAATAAATGAGACATGACAGGTATTTCACCGTTTGTGAACGACACGAGGTGGCCGATTAGTCCGTTCCTTTGTTATTCCGAAATTCTATTAGTTCACGTAGTTCGTCGGTTTACTTCAAGCGTTCATCGACATCAATCAAGCTTCTGTGAACCAGATGGTGACGTTCATCGTCATTTCTTAACACTGAGCTGTTCGTATCAATCAAGCTTCTGTGAACCAGATGGTGACGTTCATCGTCATTTCTTAACACTGAGCTGTTCGTGGAAACCTATAGGCAATTTTCGATGCCTACAGATACCCCCTCCAAAGCGTTCCAGACTCGTTTCTTTTGTAGAAGAGGCTGGAATACTTTGGATGTGATTGGTCCAGCCTTCAGTCGGCGTAAAGGACCTATAGTTAGCTTTGATTCTTGACTCCTTCGATTTTCAGTCGATGTTTTGATGAATAGCTGAAATCCTTCTGGCGCCGCGTTTATCGTCTGGCCGTCGTCGAAGTCTCAAATCTACAACTGATGAGTTGAGTTTGGCTCATGTCATTGAGTTGACTTTTTGATCGCAACACGTTGACTGGCGTTGACCTAGGGTTACGCGTTGATCGGCGTTGACCCTAGGGTTTCGAACGTCGTACGTTGGCTTTTTGATCGCAACGCGTTGACTGGCGTTGACCTAGGGTTACGCGTTGACCCTAGGGTTTTGAACATCGTACGTTGACTTTTTAGTCGCAACGCGTTGACTGGCGTTGACCTAGGGTTACGCGTTGACCGGCGTTGACCCTAGGGTTTTGAACCGTCGCACGTTGACTTTTGATCATAACGCGTTGACTGGCGTTGACCTAGGGTTACGCGTTGACCGGCGTTGACCCTAGGGTTTTGAATCGTTTGGTGTTGATTGGTATTGATTTTGTTGAAACATCCAACCACCGGTGAAAATGGGCGAATTCGGGCTTAAAAAGGACAATCGGGGGCTCAAACTGGACCGAGACACCCTAGGGTGTCTCAACCTTGGCCGAGACACCCTTGGGTGTCTCGGCCAAGACCGAGACACCCTAGGGTGTCTCGGTTCAAAAACCGAGACCCCCCTCTCATTTGTCTCTTTCTTCTTTTCTCTTTTTTTTGTTTGTTTCCTTTCTTGTTTTGGTTTTGTTTCCTCTTTTGTTTTCCCCCTCTTTCCAAAATTTCAAAAGGATTATATTCCCTCCCAAGCTCTCTCTTCTTCTACCTCTTATCCATCCACCATTATTTTCTTTCTTTAAGAACTCCAAAACCCATTAACCTCTCTTCTTTAAAACCCCTCAACCCAAGATCAATTTCGGATTTTTGGTGCTCCTTTTTTGGCTGAAATTCCTCTCCTCTCAAACTAGGGTTCCTTCTTCATCCTCAAGCTCAAGGGACACCTCTTGATTTGGGTAAGTTTCCTCTTAAAACTCTCCCCCTTTTTTTTAAAGAAAGATTGAAACTTTATTATTGTAGTGTGGGGTATGTAGTCAAGAATTCATGAATTTGTATGCAAAGAATGTGGCTTTTTGCCCTCATGAATTAGAAAATAGGATCTTTGGTGATGGGTTGTGTATGCACAAAGATTTGGGGGTTTTATGCGAAATCAACACTATGGCCGAATTTGAGGGGTTTTTGTGCAAAAGTGGACTGAAATTTGAGGGTTTTTATGCAAAGTGGGCTGACATTTAGGACTAAAATTTTATCCCCATTTGGCTGAACTTTGAGGAGTGTTTTCATGCGAAAGAATCAATATTGTTTAAGGGGTTTATTTGCAAAAATCAACCCAAAAAAAGTAGAGGGGTTTATTTGCAAAAGGGCTGAAATTTTAGGGCTGAAATTCCAAAAGTTTAGACCACAAACCCATGACTAAAGTTTTGAGAAAGGTATGTGAAAACTAAACCGAAATTTGTGGAGGGGTTTATTTGTAAAATTAACCAAAATTGTGGGATATTGGGGGTGTTAGATGAACAAATATGATGACCATGATCCAATTCGAGCGTGTCCTTGACTAGAATTTAGCCTTGAACATGAGGGGTATTTTGGGTATTTCACCAAAATTTATCATGAGGGCTTACACCGTAATATGATGATCATTGTTTTGCATGCACGAAATTTGTAGGTTTAATTAGACCTCAACTATAAAATCCTATTTATTCAAAGGATTTTAGTTAAAGTTTTTAATTTTCCTTTTAAATTTCGTGTATTCAGATTTATGATTATACCTGACCTGCTGATTTTCATTGCAGATTCTCCATGTCTCCGCGTCGACATCGACTTCATAGGAGTCGCTCCCTTTTGCAACATAGCGAGGGAGAGGTTCTCACGGCATCCTCTCCATCTGCATCCTTTTTCGGGGGTGAGCATTTATACTTTCTATATCCCTGATTGATCCCTTTGCGGGTCATTCAGGAAGAACCGACATCCTCCTTCGCGGGGATCGAGGTTTCAGGATATTCATGGTTCCAGTATACCCTCGTTTGGACCCTTCGCGGGTCATTCGTGAAGGACCAACACCCTCCTTCGCGGGGGTTGAGGTTTCGGGAAATTCACGGTTCTGTTACACCCTCGTTTGGCCCCTTCGCGGGTCATTCGGGAAGGGCCGACACCCTCCTTCGCGGGGGTCTAGGTTTCGGACTTGTTTTGCTTGGCCAATTCAAGTCTTCCAGAATATTGGGGCGATTTTGTGTCATCTTATACCTTGTAGGTCGGTGTATGTTACCACGTTATTTACGTGATGATGCATACCGTTCTTCTAGTGTAAGACACTCAAAATTGTCTCTCCAATTACCCCTTGGGTGATCTTATCTCGCTTTTTTTATGAGATGGATTTAATTCCCGGATAATTTTTTGACTCTATCCTTGTTTTGTTACAGTCAAGTTCCCCACGGGCAGTCTCTCTCCTCATGCTACTACCGGTTGTAGTGGGGAGGTTTTCTCTTCGGTTTCCATCAGGCAGGCTATTGGTCCGCTTCCTCAGTTTGATAGAGATCGTTCCGATGAATCCTGCCATTTGATACGAGATGGGGGACGTCATTGCTTACGCCAGCTGATCACGGATGCTCCTTTTACTGCGGACTCTATTTCTACTCAGGCTTTAAAGAAGCCCAGTTTTCTGTTCGGAGATCACATTGAGGACCCGGCTAGTTTGATTCTTACTGATGAGCATTGGATGAATAATGATGAAGGAGCTCTCCTGTATATTCCTTCCATTCCTAGTCAGCATTCTTTCACTCATTTAAAGGGACAGGCCGTGGAGCGACAGATGTCCTGGCATCTTACCGATGATGCTGATCGAGTTCATTGTGGATATACCTCCCACTATAAGACTCCCGGTTCTAATGGGTATCATTATATTCGTGGTCTTCGACCAGGGATTATGGGTCTTAATACCGCACCCCCAGGCGAGGTATCAGCAGCCGCTCCTACTGTGAAGAATCGTCTGGCTCAGCTTGGGAGGAGGTTACCTCCACCAGATTTCAGATGCTATGGTTGGGCTTTCTCGCAACCCAAGGGATGGTGGACACGTATGACCAGTTACGTCTTGGGACGTTGGGAGAATGATCTGAAGAGCAGTGGGTTGTACGCACCTATACGAGCCACTATGTATGGATTCCCGGTTAGCTGTCGCCACTTCTTGGCATTGTTAGAGACATATATCCCCGATAGTAACATATTTCTTACTAGCGGTGGAGAGTTGGGGCTGGCCTTGCATGAGATGCACCAAGTTTCTGGTCTTCCAATGGGGGATTGTCCGTACCAGGAGTACTTTCCCTCGAACCAGCAATTAGAGTGGCTGAAGAAGGATACTCCCGATATGTACGATACTCTTTGGGACCTCACCTCCTATTATCATACCTCTCTGATTAAGGTTACCACTCAAGCGAAGAGGAAAAAGTAGATCAGCTTGAAGCAGTTTGCTATTTATTTGTTCCAGCATTTGGAGGGTAATTCCGGCGAGCCCATTCGTGAATTAGACGTTTTGACACCTACCGCTATTAATGAGTTGATGGAGAAGGCTGAGGCTTGTTCTTACACTATTGCCAGTGCTGAGGGAGCTTTTCCTGTAGGGACCAAGTTTCGGACATTCCTTTGTCATGCATAGAAGTCCATTGAGCCCAGGACCCTGCTAGCAGGCTATCTTGCCCTTTGGTTGAAGAAGTGTGTCGTTCCATATCAGTTCTCGGACGCTTTACCCCTTGAGGTGCTCTTCCCCGCCGTCCAGCTAGCGTATGGGAGGGAGCTTTCCTTGCTTCCAGCCATGGTTGCTGGCATCCATTGCGGGCTTAGATACTTGGTCGATGGTTTTACGCCGGTGGGCCCTGAACCGTCGACCGAGCTTGTTTCTGTCAAGGTCGAGCTTCCGTACACATATCTGATGGCGTGGCTTGTTCTTCATCATCCTGACTTGATGTCGGCGCCTAGCACTGTTGATGTCCCTGTTCCTTTCGTGCAGCTGTTGGAAAGGAGTAGATGGCTCGGGAAAACATTCAGTGATGTACAACGAGAGCTTCAAGTTTGTAAGAGCTGGGAGTTCTTCAAGTGTTTTCCTCGCTTTTCGGGTCGCTATGGTGATGTGCTGATTGATGAGGAGAAACCCAGAACTAGTCGGACTTCTCTCGACATTGGTTGTTTTCGTTGGTTGGTGAACATCTGCGTTGGGTATCTCGTTCTTCAGGTAAAGAATCATTGTCACATAGAGCCTTACCTTCCCTGCCGTTTTGCTCGTCAGTTTGGCTATGACCAACTATATGTTGGGAATCCAAGCCGTGGTTTGAAGAGTGAGGGAGGGCTTATTGACGGCGTTCGTGCATGGCTATGGACTATGGTGGGCTGTACTGGAGCCCATTTTGCTCTTCCTTCATCTAGGCACAAGCCGTTGACTACTTTCCTCAACTGCAAGTGGTTCCTTTCTGCCAATGAGTTTATAGGTGTGAGGAGCCTTTCAGAGTTGCAGGCTGAACACTTGGTTCAAGTCACTATGATGGCTGCTCGTAAGGCTGAGCTTGCTAAGAAACAGGGGAAGAAGCCTGCCAAACCTTCCCTCTCGAGCAGAGATAGGATGGAGGACGATGAAGAGCTCCTTCCTACTAACGATGAGGACGAGACTTCTGAGGAGGAGTATGTGGATACAGATACTGACAAGGAAGAACCTAACGCAGGTTTGTCAGACTCTTTCTTTTCAGAATTAACTGACCTAGCCTTCTTTCGTTGGCATCAACGTCATATCCTTTCTCGATCTCAATTGGCTTTTCAAAAACCAGAACGAAAGGTCTTATTCACTTATCCTAACAAGATGACTCTTATCACCCCAGGTAGGACAGTCGATGAGCATGAGTCGCTCGCTTCTCGCTATGCGAGATCCCGGCCTAGCGGCAAAGCTCCTGCACAGGTCGAGATGCGCAGCAAGTTCATGCATGAACGGCCGGTTTGTTCTATGAGGGTTGGTATTCCGAAACGGAAGAAGACCGCTCATAAACCACATGTTGGTCGGCGCCCCTATGGCGTGGAGTTATGAGGCATCGCCGGTGGAGAGGAAGGTAATACCTTATTGTCTTTATTGCTTTAAGATGACTTGCCTTCTGAGATTCATTAAGCGTAATCATGCTTTATGTTCCAGGAAACTATGAAGAAGGCGAACTTCCACAGGATTCTATATTCCCTGATTCTGATCGTCTGGATAGCTTCATGCAGCAGATGTGTGATGCCATTCACGAAGAGCCCATGGATATTGACACGAACATTGATATTGAGCAAGTTAATAGTGTTGAGCCCACAATTCTATGCTCAAGTATATCTAAATCCGATGATACCCTACTCGAGTAGCATTTGGAAGAGTTAGGGAATTCAGGATTCATTATTTTCGTGCTTTGCTTTCTTTCAGATAACTTGAAGAATCCAAGCATGGATATTAGGGAAAAAGAATCTTCTGTTCCTACTGCAGGTACCTCTGAGCTTTTCCTTCTTTCCCCATTTTCTTGTATATATCCAACACTTAAATTATTCTGCAGATGTCGTATTAGAGAGGCCAGTTGAGGATGAGGCCTTTCATGATACAGGTCTTGAGGAACAGGGGTATGTCTCCGCGCCAAGTTTCTCAGGATCCGATATCGGACTATTAGTCGACATGCTGGCTGAGCAGGCCACCAGAGAAGCCGCAGAACCATCCTTTGAGAGTGATTCATCTACATGTATATATCTAATTCCCTTTATTTTGCCTAATCTTTTGTCTGACTAACGAAGAATTATCATTACAATACCAGTCAATGGGACTGATTCAGTCGTGATTCCCGGTGTCTCTAGTTTACCTGAGGGTAACGGCTCTGCAGGTATGTATATAATCTTCCTCACCGTAATCCTTTTCATTTGCCTGAATTTTTTATTTGACTAATAGAGGAGTGCAATCATAGGACCAGCCACCGGGACTGATACTCTTATGACTCCTGGCGTTTCCCGTGTGCCTGAGGATGATGGACTTGCAGGTATGCAAACGATCCTATCATCCCGATTCTCCTTATTTGTCTAAATTTCCATTTGGCTAATAAAGAAGTGTAACTATAGGCCCAGCCGTTATGACTGATGCAGCTACAGTTTCTGGGACCGATAGCTTGCATAACAGCGGTGTCTCCCCACCACAGCCGGGAGGTACTATCGATTTGCCTACAGGGGTTGATATACCCTCAATGACCACCCCTGCTGTTATCTCGGAGCCCGCTGACAGTAGACTAACGGAGCCGATTGTCAGACCTTAATCCGAGGGGACCTCCGTTGGCGTTGGTATGCTTGCAATTCGTTTCAAATTAAATTTTATTAGGATTTGAGAATCTCTTATTTTTCACCGTGATTGCTTGTAGGATCTCGGCCTGCTCCGTATGATCATATTCTTGCCATTTTGTCTGATTCCGATCCCAGCAGAGACATATTCCGGATGGATCTCAACTCTTTCGTCGTCTTTTTTAATAGCATGATCGAGAAGGTTCTTCACCAAGGATACAGCTTTGATCAGTTCAGACGTTCTCTTTCTCGCTATATGACGATGATCCGAGATGACGGATATTCGGAGTTAGCTGATCTCGCTATATGACGATGATCCGAGATGACGGATATTCGGAGTTAGCTGATTCTCTTACTGCCGATTTTATTGTCTTGGAGTCTGGATTCTCTTACTGCCGATTTTATTGTCTTGGAGTCTGAATTCCGAGAGTTGGAGGAGCTAAAGGCTAGCAGAGCTTCTTCTTTTGTGTCCTCTCAGTTGGAGCATAGGTTGTCACAATGGCGTGATTTGAGGTCTTCCATTGGCAGTGAGCTTTAGTCATATGAGCATTCTGTTGCACAGCTGATGGCTGGTATTGCAAGAAAGGATACTGACAGAGCCGAGTTACTCTGTTCTTTAGACTCTCACCGTGAGGAAGTAGACAAGTTGAGGAAGGCCTTGAAGCATGCCGAGGAGTCCGTTGTTATCATGGCAGAAGAGTTGGCTGGACTAGAGAAGTCTCGCGAACAGATGCTTGAGAGGTTAGGACCTACACAGGAGAGGTTAATGAAGCTGAGAATTGAAGCCGCTAGGATCTTGAACAATTCTGAAGAATCTATCCGCACTGATCTGCAAGCAGAACTTGAGAGGGGTTATACAGATAGACTTTCTAAATTAGAATCCCATGTTCTTAGCCGCCGTCTGCCTTCGGGCTGACGAGTTTTTATTGTATGTTCTGACTTGATCTATTAATAGAAACTCAGTATTTGATTCCTTTATGATATTTCTTTGTTGATTATGAACCTAGCGGTCATAAGACTTACAGGATTTTTGGCAAACCCCCAGCCATCAACGGGTTTGATATGCCTTTACCGATTACCGTTTGAATCGGGCTAGCATGTGAATTATTAAAACCCGTCTCACATGTAACGTTGTGCTAAGAGAATCGCTTCTCTTAGACTTAATGCTATGATTTTGAATACATAGACTTAACCATTTCTTATAGGGAAAAGGTACCCCGTATCGCGTTTTAGACGACGACTTATCCCTTCTTAGGCTTCGGGATAAAATTCCCCAGGTTTTAGACCCTGGTGTCTTTTTCCATCGGCGAAAGACTAAAACGACAATGCGTGTTAGACATAGACTTTGGGATTTTTGGCAAACCCCCAGCCTTCAACGGGTTTGACGTGCCTTTACCGATTACCGTTTGAATCGGGCTAGCATGCAGATTGTTTTAGTCAGTTCTGCATGTAACATTGTGCTAAGAGAATTACTTCTCTTAGACTTAATGCTATGATTTTGAATACATAGACTTCGCTATTTCTTACGGAAACGTGGCATCCGGCAACGTGTATTAGGCGTTGACTCATCCCTACTTAGGATTCGGGATAAAAGTTCCCAGAATTAAACTCTGGTATCTTTTTCAATCGGTGAAAGACTAAACCGGCTACGCATGTTAGGCGTAGGCTTATCTCTATTTAGGAGTTGAGATAAAATTCCCCGTGCACAAAGTGCACGGATTGGAAGTTGTGAATTGTGTCTTTTCTCAGGGTAAAGACGGACTGGAAAATGGGAGAAGAAGAATTTTATATTCTATCTCTCAGTACTGAAGAGGAAGAATTTTATATTCTATCTACAGTTTCGAAAGGAAACTCAAGGTGGGATCTCCACCCCCAGAATCCAAAGAGATGAAACTAAAAGTGGGATCTCCACTCCGAGAATCGGAAAGATTCAAACGATCCTAACTTTTATAGGATTGGCCATTTGATCAAAAAGAATCCCTCATTTATTGAGGAGAAAGCCCAATTTCGACCCTAACTTTTATAGGTTTGGTGGAAAAAGGAACAAAGGCAGACTTTCGTTTATCGAAAAGGAATGACTCGGTCTTAGTCTTAACTATTTGTAGGCTTGACTAAGTGAGATTGGGAACAATCCTAACTTTTATAGGTTTGATAGGCTTGACTAAGTGAGATTGGGAACAATCCTAACTTTTATAGGTTTGATTGTTCGAATTGAAAGTGGGCCTCCCGTTCATGGAAGGAATCGAGAGAGGAATTTGGCTTTGGTCCAAACTTTTATAGGTTTGACCTGAAAGCAAAGAGAGTGGAATACAGGTAGCAATGAAAATACCAACTCGTACTATCACTCAAAGGAGGACTTCAATGCTAAGTGATTAGGACTTAACATGTTGAGTCTGAGAATTGTCAATGACTGGCAGATAGAAATTTTGGTGAATCCACCGTCAATTAATTTGATCAGCGGATGGTTTGGTGAGGAAAGATTAACCTGTCGAAGGATTGGATCTCGTCTCACAAAAATAACTCATGAGAGTTAAAGAATTTCACAATAATAAGAGGGAAACATTCCAACATTCAGAGTTCGAACATGGATTTCTTATTCATCACTTCTACAGTGACTAGGTTATCCCTAAGAATACCACATGTGGTATTCTTCAGGGAACTTCCCGATACATTAGTTATCCTGAAGATACTAATGATAGTATTTTTTCAGGAACTTGCCGTTTATCGGCATCATAAGCCGGTCGCCGTCCTTGGTGACTAGGCGATATGCACCACTCGAGTAGACTGTCTCTACTACGAATGGTCCCTCCCATTTGGGTTCAAATTTGCCTTTCTTCTTGGAGTTAAGGACCATAGGCCGCCTCTTAGCTAAAACCAAATCCCCTTCCTTGAAACTCCGTTGTCGAACCTTTTTGTCGAAAGCTCGGGAGATTCTGGCTTGGTAGAATTCGATATGCTGTTGAGCTTCTAAACGCTTTTCATCTAGCCTTTCAAGTTCCTTAAGGCGCTTCTGATGTTGCTCTTCGGTCGTCATTTGAGTCGCGAGGGCGATTCGAAGTGATGGGATTTGAATCTCCAATGGAAGAACAGCTTCACATCCGTATACTAGTGAATATGGAGTCGCTCCCGTCGGTGTGCGCACCGTGGTACGATAGGCCCATAGAGCCGCGCCAAGCTTGTTATCCCAGTCTCGTTTATTAGTTTTCACGAGTTTTGACAAAAGCTTTATGATAGTCTTATTGAAGGCTTCGACCAATCCATTCGCTGTGGGATTGTAAGCTGTCGATGAGATATCCTGAATTTTGAACTTTTCGCAAAACCTGATGAATGCATTGCTGACGAATTGAGGACCGTTGTCATGTATGATTCGTCTTGGGACACCATGCCGGTAGATGATATGGTGCTTGATGAATGCAATGACGTTGCTCGTTTTAACTTCTCTGAGCGGAACCGCGGTAATTACTAGGATGAACCGGTCACCTTTGACTGACGGGGGATTTATAGGACCAACAATATCCATTCCCCAGGTCTCAAACGGCCACGACGTAACCGAAGGATGCAGATGCTCCGGAGGTTGATGCATATAATCCGCATGTACTTGACACGCATGACACTTTCGGGCATACGCGACTGCATCACTCATCATAAAAGGCCAAAAATATCCTATTCTTCTGATGTGGTCATAAAGTTTAGGGCCGGGTTGGTGCGCGCCACACTCTCCTTCGTGTGCCTCTTTAAGGACTTCTTCAGCTTCTTTAGTCGACAAACAACGTGCTAGCAATCCATCGTACCCCCTGCGATATAGCATTCGATTCTCCGTATTATAGTAAAATCTTGGTGCTCTTCGTCGGATTGAATCTCTTTCCTTCACGTCTTCTGGTAGGATTCCATGTAAGACGTAATCGATGATGGGGAAACGCTAATCTCGGGGTTCAAACTCAACTTGAGTTGAGTGTGTTTCCTTAATATCTTCTTCTTCGCCATCTTCATCATTGATCGGCACTAGGAGTTGGTGAGTCCTTACTGTAACAAACTGTTCTGTTTCAGGAGGCTGCGCCAGGGATACAGCTAATGCCGCTAACGCGTCTGCGTAGGTATTCTGCAACCGTGGAATATGTTCTATAAAGAATCCTTCGAATGATTCTGCCATCTCCACTGCCATCTTATGGTATGGTATTAAATCCTGACTTCGGACTTCGTACTCTCCCTGAACTTGTTTAACTATCAGTTGAGAATCACCGAAGGCTTCAAGATACTCAACCCCCAGTTCTTTGGCGAAATTGAGTCCTATGAGTAATGCATTATATTCGGCTACGTTATTTGAGCACGGTTCGGTCAACGAGTAAGCTCGAGGCATCACGTGTTTTCCTGGGGAAACTAAGACAACTCCAACTCCGGAAGAAATCTTAGAACCTCCAGGAGCACTCGCTACATTAGCTGCTCGTGAAGAGTTGTCGAAGTACAAACGCCATACTTGCTGGTGCGAAGTTGCGTTGACTTCGTGGGTTTCATCGGGTAGGTCGTCATATATCTCGGCGGTATCCGTAGTTGGATTAGCTGCCAGGAGATCACAGATGGCTTGTCCTTTTACCGACTTCTGTTGTTTAAAATGTAAGTCGTATTGGGACAAGAGTAAGGCCCATTTTGCGTGGGGTTCATCGGGTAGGTCGTCATATGTCTCGGCGGTATCCGTAGTTGGATTAGCTGCCAGAAGATCACAGATGGCCTGTCCTTTTACTGACTTCTGTTGTTTAAAATGTAAGTCGTATTGGGACAAGAGTAAGGCCCATTTTTCTAATCGGCAATTCATAAAAGCTGGTTGAGTCATGAATACTCGGACTGGGTTAACTTTAGAGATAACATAAATGGTCTGTCCAACCCTGGTTGAGTCATGAATACTCGGACTGGGTTAACTTTAGAGATAACATAAATGGTCTGTCCAACCAGGTTATGCCGCATCTTCTGAATACCGAACACCAAGGCGAGGCATTCTCTCTCAATCATAGGATATCGAGATTCGGTGCCTACCATGGTCCGGCTTAAATAATATACCGCCTGCTCATGACCGTTATCGTCATCTTGTGCAAGTAATGCACTTAATGAGTGGCTCGTCGCCTTGACATAAATCAAGAACGGTTTGCTCGATTTCGGTGCGACGAGTACGGGAGGTTTTGAGAGATATTCTTTAATACTCTCGAATGCCTTTTGACAAGTGTCGTCCCATACGAATGACACGCCCTTCTTTGTGAGCTTGGAGAATGGTTGGTATTTTCCTGAGAGGTTCGAGATGAACCGACGGATATAAGCTAACCGCCCTTGCAATCCTCTGAGCTCCTTGAGGTTTTTCGGAGGTGGCAATTCATTAATTGCCTTTACTTTATCAGGGTCGATGTGAATACCTTTGGTGGTGACGACGAATCCCAGGAATTTACCACTGGACATTCCGAGGAAAGACTTGGTAGGATTCATTTTCAATTGATGGGTTCGCATCAAGTCGAACATGGTCTTCAAGTCTTTAATGTGATCTTTCTTATCACGACTTTTCACGACCAAATCATCCACGTAGCATTTGACAGTCTTTCGGAGATGCTCCTAAAAAATCTTCGACATGGCTCTCTGATATGTGGCACCTGCATTTTTTAAGCCAAAGGGCATGACCGTGTAGCAAAAAACGCCGAGGGGTGTTCTAAACGTGGTATGCTTTTCATCATCTGGATGCTTCTTTATTTGATTATAACCAGAGAAACCATCCATGAAAGATATCCTCTCGAACCCGCACGTATTGTCGTTGATGACATCTGTGATGGGAAGGGGGAAATCATCTTTTGGGCAGGCAGCGTTGAGGTCTCTAAAGTCGATATTTCTTAAGGACCGGAACAATATTGGCAAGCCATTCTGGATGTTGCTCTTCCCTAATGAAGCCCGAGTCGATAAGCTTTTTAACTTCAACTTCGATCGCTTCCATCATTTGCGGACGAAACCGTCTTTGTTGTTGTTTGATAAGTTTGACATCCGGCTTAATATTAAGATGATGTACTGCTACATTTGGGTCGAGTCCTGGAATATCTTCATAATTTCAGGCGAACACATCGATGTACTCCCTGATAAGAGAGATTAACTCCTCTTTCTCATCGGGCGGGAGGCTGTCGCTAATGAATATCGGCTTCAGATTTTCCTTGCTTCCCATATTTACTTGGACCACTTGATCCTCGGTAGGAGGTTCTCTCTGCTCAAACCTATCGCCGTACTGCATGTTCAGGTGATGAACCCAAGGATCTTCCCAAGTCGACATCTGATCGTCTTCCTCTATTGTGGTAGGATCGACCGTAACCATGTTCGACATCAACTTTTTGAACATTTCACCAATACTAGTGTCGGAATCCCAAGCTGAAGAATCAGAAGAGTACCCGTTTCTAGCTTTGTTAGCAATTTGATCAATGACTTTCCAGCAACACTCATCATCTGATGAGGAGACATAACCTAAACCTCTTTTATGGTGATAATAATCATCGGGTTTTCCTTTTGGTACATAGGCCATTCGAGACGGAACTCGATGACCTCGACCAAAGCAAAGACCTTCTCCGAGTGTGAAGTCATATCCATACTTCTCCATTAGATTGCGCGCTTTTGTGTTATACCTAAATAGGTGAGGAGTAGGTTTATCATCATCGTCTTCCTCTTCCAAGAAGTGGTCGGGTATCGGAGATTCTTTTCCTTTACCGTAGACGACTTCCTTTCCACCCCCTATCCCTGCGGGGATGACAAGTGTCGTTCCGCATGGATCTTGTACCTGCTTTTTCGTCATGCAAAATGATTGAAGTGGCATATACAAGTCAGGGTTGTCATATAATTCTTTAGTGATATTATCAAGATATATCGAGTACTCTAAATCATCGTTTATTAATAGTTCTTCGGCAAGTTGCCAGTTACAACTACTTTCCGATGATTCTTCATCGTCAAGATTGATTACAATGGGTACAATGTCATTAAGTACAAAACCACCATCATAATCAAACCCAGCTTCGGTATCAGCCTCATCTCCGCTGTCCGTTCCTTGGGCCGATGGTTCAGTATCAGATTCAGCACCGTATAGAAGGGAGTCAGCGAAATAGTTCTCCAACCCTATAAACGGTTGCTTATCCGCGTTTGAGGCATTGGTGAAGAGTTGACGGGACTATAAGATTACCGTGGATCCAGGGTCGACCTAACAGTAAATTATAGGATGTTTCCGCGTCAATCACATAGCAGGTAACTTCTGACTTTAAGTCCCCGATCTGACATTTTATTCAGATTTTTCCTAAGGGTCTGGACCCACTGGTGTTGAATCCATAGATCGTAGTGCCCGTAGATGCTAGCTTACTTACCGGTATTCCGAGATTATGCATCAATCGGAATGGCATGATACTGACAGCGGAACCCGGATCGACTTGGATCCGGTTGACAACGCTGGAGCCAATATGGCCGGTGAAATACAGAGGCCGATCGTGCTTTGAGTTTTTCATCTGCATGTCTTCTTTGGTGAAGGAAATGCAGGGAAAATGGTGCGCCGCGAGATTACAGTGTTGAACTGATGGCTCCGGTTCTTCAGAAGACGGCTTGATTCGAGTTAAGAAAGCTTCAGAGTCGCTCAAGGCTTCCTACAATGCTTTCCTTGTGTTCTTTGAAAGACGCAATAATTCGTATAGGGTTATCCTAGCCGGTATATTAGCTAACTACGCCATGATGTCAAAATGGGGCAGAGACCTTGCATTTCCTGGTTTGTCTCTCCCAATCGGATGATTGAATCGAGACTGTCTCGGGTTTTGAACATCTTGGCGTAGAGGTTCTTTCCCTTTCTCCTTTTGCTGGACTTGACAATCCCTAGTTTTGCTAATGTCTTGGAGGGAACGGCTTTGGTTACCCCCTGCTTAGCCAGTTGCTTAGAAGCATCCGGATATTTGTAGTGATATTCATTCCCGCTCCTAGTAGCAAAGGCCTCCTGCTCATCTTCAGAAAGCGGGAAGGCTAGAATTTCATCGTCGTCTTCTCCTGGAATAGCAGAAGCTCCATAACAAGACTTACCTTTTCCTTTTGACCTTTTCTTGGAAGAGGATCCAGTCCACTGTTCATCTCCAATCAAATCGGGATGAACCCAAAGAATCTCACCATTCGGGGCTGTGTGTGGCACAAGTCCTTTCTGGCGCTGTTTGTGAGGATCATCGTTCACGGTCTTCACTGCTGCATTTATTACCGGCTCATGTTGGAACCAATTCAAGGGAACAGAACCGAAGCTAATCGATACTGCGTTCACACCCACTTTCTTCTCCTTGGGTTGCTTCATAGTGATGACCCCAACATCTATTAAAGCCTGGATCTTGTCTTTGAGGGCGTAGCATACCTTGGTAGGATGGTACACCGCTCTGTGAAATGCGCAGTATTTTGGATCATTAATTCTTTTAGCATCTTCCTGATCCTGAACCGGAGGCAATTTGATTTTGTTGTTCTCTATGAGGTATTTGAAGATACCGGGGACTTCATCCTCTTTGAACGAGTAGACCTTCAGGAATTTAGGCTCCGAAGCCTTCTGTTTCTGAGGCTGTTGTGGCCACCTTGATTGTTGAGGCGCCTTCTGCTGTTGCTGTTGCGGTTGCGCTTACACTTCGAATGTTTGGTTCACATCCACTGCATTCGCTTGTGCCTTTCCTTTACCCTTAGGGACGAAGTTCTGTTGTGGGGCATTATTTGCCGTTTGACCTCTTTCTGCCTTCTTCCTTTTAAGGAATCGTTCGTCTCGTTCCCCTTACACTTTCAAGTCCTTCCAGGTCTTTGGTGGTGCTATTCCCATAGCTTCGAGGATGTCCAATGAAAGATTATTGTGACAAGTATCGAGGATAAAGTCTTCACTGACCGGATCCCTGCAGTTCATTGCTTTGTTTCAGAATCTCTTCACGAAGTTTTCGACCGTCTCATCATTTTTCTGTTTCTCGTCAAATAGTGTGCCGATTGAAATCTCGGTGTCGTCGTCGAAGAAGTTTGTCAGAAACATGTCCTCCATGTCATCCCAACTGCTGATACTCCCCGGCTTGAGGCGGTGATACCAATCGAAGGCTGCTCCGCGGAGAGTGCCAACGAATGACCGCACCATTAAGGGTTCATTCTCGGAGATTATTCCTAAATGGGACTTAAAATATATCAAGTGTTGGGTTGGGGAACCCTTCCCATCAAACGGCGTAAAATTGATCAAGTTGAATTTCGTCGGGTATGGAATTGATTCCCACTCCCTTGGATATGGACATGGTATCCCAGACCTTTTCACTTCTTGAGCACTCATCAATGCGTTAATCTTGCTCTCCAAGTCCCTCATTTTCTTATCCTCACTCGTATCTGTTTTCGAGTGATTTCGGGGAGAAGTAACGTGATCCTCCTTTGTGTTGTTATCATCCGAAGGGCCACCCCCATTATTGTTGTTGACGGGAGGGGTGTTCATGTTGGCATTATCCTCTTCCCGCTCGTTATCATCTTGATTCGGATTATTGCGACGACTAGACTCTCCTTGATGAGTTGTCAGTGCCGCGATTTGCTGGTCATGCATTTCTCTCATCTGCTGCATGGCCATTTCCATTTCAAACTTGAAATTTTCCTTCTGCTTTGTCAAAGCGTCCTCGAGCAACTTAGCCACCTGTTCGGCGTTAATCATAAGTGACTCATAAGGCTATCCTGTACTTGAAGCGGTGTCATCGGAAGCTATTGCTGAGCAAGCATCCGAACCGGCATCCGAGCAAACTTCCGAAGTTTCATCTTCTGAAGGAAGTCCCTTCTGTATTCTTTGGTAGTTCTTTCGCCTACTGGTCCCCGATCACAATCGAGTCATACGTTGGGATACCTCGGTGAACTGATCCGGACTAAAGTGTCGTGTTGACTTTCCTCTTCCGGTCATATTGACGGACACTTCTGGAAATTCATCTTCCTGAAGAGTAGGTTTCCTTCTACGGAAGTGTCTTGGTCTGGTCTCAGACGTTCTGGTAGAAATTCTTTCGAACACCGAAACTCTCCTTGGGGTTTTAGAACAGCAGCATTCTGATAATACCGCCTTGATTATGTTGGCACAAGGACAACGAGAATCTGTGTCTCGAATGTTTCTCTTTCGAGACTTATCCATACCCCCGGCCCTATAGTATAACTCGTCAGTTTGATAACTGGAGCAACCCATAGAGTGTTGGCACGACCTCCCAGGTATAATATCATCGTCATCAGACGAATACGTTTCCCTCTGGGGATACGATGCTTTATTGGCGTCTTCAAAAGTCGTTCGTTCAAGTTTACGTTTTTGCGAACGTGAAAACTTAACGGGCTTTTGAACTTCAACCCGCAATCCAATGCGGTCGGGAATAGGGGCTTTCCCTTTGTTATCTTTCTTAGGGGGATTGGTACGACCCCTAGTCTGGTTTGTTGTTTGGGGACTTTTCAACGGTCCCAATCGCTCCTTGACAGGTGCTTTACCTCGATCTTCTGGTAAAGGACCGAGGCGACCTTTCAAAGGAACTCTGGATCTTGTGGGACCCAAGTTCTTACCTGGCTCCGTTGGAGGTGCGGGGACAGGGGAAACGAGATCTGGATTTGAAGAAGGCTGGACGATAACTCCGTCTACTTTTGTCTTAGGTGCTGGTTTTTTCTTTGACACCCACACCTGCTTGTGTTTAGGCGGCTTCTTGACCGTATCTTCTTTCTGCATCTCTTTCGCTTTTTGCAGAAGGACTTGGGCATGCGCGAGCAATGCGCAGCGTTTCTTGATTCGCTCTTCGAGAGTGGAGCGAGTCTTCTTAACGCGGACCCATTCATTTGTCTCCGCCTTAGAGGAGAGGCTGGCGTTTCGCCGTTGCCGTTCCTGGCGCTGCCTTGATTTCAAGTCCTCAGTGTAGCGGACTCCGTCCATCGACTCTGCAGCCTTGGCCAATTGTCGAGCAAGGCGTTGACGACGTCTTTGGCGTGCCCTTTTCGACAAAGTTGGCGCACCTTCAGCAGTTACCTTCACGGCGGAGGGGAGGTCCGGATCTGCAGCTTTGACCTCTTTGGATGCTGCAGGGACGTCGCAGGGCGTGGGTGCAGCAATGGCGAGGGGATCTTGGATCTTCAACCCTGAGGTCCCGTGAACATTCCTGGGACAGGAAGTTTTCCTGTGCCTGTTTGGAGAGGCGGATCTGGAGGAGGAGGAAGAGAGGTACTCTTCAAACTTCTATTGATCGAACTCGTATTCGATCTCTTCATTCACCCGGATCTTGAATACCGGTTGCGTCACGACAGCCTCTGCAGCGAGGCTATTGGCTCCCCCTGTTTCATTGTTATCGAATCTATTACAACTTTAGTCATTACAATAAACTCGAATAAAATAAAAAGTTGATCTTTTTATAAGATCTCCTTACACAATGAAAATAAAACAAGTTTACAACTTGTCAAACAAACGCAGGGAGATCGTTTATCGATCTTCTGCTTGCGTGGGATCTTTGCCTGTGCCGGGATTTATCCGTGGACCACCGTCGATCAGATCTGATTGCTGAAAAATCGGGCAGAGCTTCGTCTATCCGCGAAGGGATCGAGAAACCGTAGCTCTTATCTCGGCGAAGCGAGATAATCACTCTTCTTAAGATTACCACAACGGGATAATCCTAAGGAACGAACCGGGCTGCAGATCTAACTCCTCCTCCTCTCTGAAATCTATGCACTTTAAGTCTTCAGTTCGGCAGGGCTTCGATGAGGCACGAGAATTCCAGATCTAAAAAAAATGAGGACCGGGGCTGTATTTATAGGCTCGGGGGGAGTTCGGGCGGTTAAAACCGCGTAACGGACGAATTTGGGGTTGGAGACACCCCAGGGTGTCTCAGCCTGGGCCAAGACACCCTAGGGTGTCTCGGCCAAGGCCAATACACCTTGGGGTGTCTCGTTTGGGCCGAGACACCTCGGGGTGTTGAGACGCCATTTTTTCGTATGTTTGTTCGTTTCCGCCGTAACTTCTTCATCCGAACTCTGATTTGAGTGATTCAAAGTGCGTTGGAAATCCGACGAGGAGTTCTATAAGCTCCAATGATTAGATCATCTGTGGAATTAACTGGGACACGAGGGGCATAGCGCCTTTTGTAGGCGACGTGGGGCTCTCGATCAATTCGTATCCTCGTTATTCTGGAACTCCTATGCTTCACGTAGTTCGTCGATTCACTTCAAGCGTTTGTCGACATCAATCAAGATTTTGTAAACTAGATAGTGACGTTCATCGTCTTCTCTTAACACTAAGTCGTTCATGGAGACCTATAGGCAATTTTCGATGCCTACAATAAGTCCCTCCAATTTCATCCTCAAACAACCATGAATCTTCTTACCCAACTACCCAAACCAATCTTCTTACCCAACCCCCAACCCATAACCTCATTTTCCCTGAATCCTCCTTGCTCTTTCATAAATCCGAAAAATTAAACAATTAAAACTGGCCTGAACGGGAGCAGTCGTGTATTCACTGCCCTAGAAGATTGAGAACCCGCCTATCGCCCTGCAGGGGCAGATGGTTCCCTCCCCCCTAGCAGTAAAAGCCCCCGGAAACGACCAGCCTCTGCACTCGGGCGAGAGTGTAGAGCTTCAGCTCAGATGAAGGAAGTTGCCCATAAAATAAAACTAAGATGTAGATGAAAATAATATGTAGGGGAGAGAAGAAAAACAAGAGAAACTTGTTGTATATTTTCCTTATCATTTTGAGCTTAACATATGGATATATATATAGGGTTGGAAAAGACGTTACAAAATCCGTAATTAATTCCGTAACGTTCGTCATAAATTTCGTAACGTTCCCCATAATTATATAGCCGTTACACATATTTTTAATTGCTAATTAAAACATGTTTTAATTATAAAATTTTATTACTATTCATGAAGGCAAAATTGTCGTTTGTTTACAAAATATCTAACAGTCCCCCCAGAAGGCAATATTGACTGAAGACTCAGAAATCAATAAATAAATCAAGAAATCATAAAACAAATATAGGTTGGGCAACCTTTCATATCGTGAATTCGGGAGAGGTAGGTTTCGGCTTTGAACCTTTCCTTAGTGAGTTCATCGCCACCTGAGGGACATAATAGACTAGGCCTTTGTAGGCTGTCTAAAAATCACAATAGATAGCTTATCCTCCATCAAACACCGATGATGGAAGTTACAATCTGACGACTTCCAGAAGGCTATAATTTGAATACTTTCACATAGATCGCTGAAGGTTACAATCTGACGACCTTCACGACAACCGATGAGAGCTCTAGTTCAACAGCATTCACAAACAACATCGGGAGTTACAATCTGACGACTCTCATATTCTCAAGGAGCCAAGACGAAGATTACAAGACAATGATCTTTGCAACGCTATGACAAAAGAGATTACTTTGTGATAATCCCTTCAAGACAAGACGCGGAGGTCCTCCCCGTGTGTCAACATCAAAACGCCGGGGTCGAACCCATGTTACAACATCAAAACGCGAGGGTCGAACCCACGTTACAACATCAAAACGCCAGGGTCAAACCCGCATTACAACATCAAAACGCCAGGGTCGAACCCGCGTTACAACATTAAAACGCGAGGGTCGAACCCACGTTACAACATCAAAATGCCAGGGTCAAACCCGCGTTACAACATCAAAACGCTGGAGTCAGACCCGCGTTACAACAAGCGAAATGTGAGCGACCCTCGCGTTCTGGATGTTCAGTCAACACCCAACCTCGCGTCTCAATCCTAAGACGCAAGGTTAGGTTCCTGAATGCCAGGTTGGGCATTTGACTCATTCAAATATGAGTCGAACGGTTTCAGAACCGTTTTCCCCATGATCTGAGGAAATCACGCCTACTTAGGAGCGGATTTAGAGGGCAGTTATACCCCCTTAATCCCCTATAAAAGCGAGTAAACTCAACTGAGTTCAGGATTCGATTTTTCTTGGCTTGAATCGACCATTGAAGGCTGGCTTTTTGGAGTTGAGAATTGGCAGCAACAGGGGAGATCATTGGGCGAACTTCGGAGGAGATCGGCATCATCCTTCAAGGAAGATCATCTTCAACGTTTGGCAACAGGAGCTTCCTCATCCTTGGCTATTAACCGATTTTCGGTTTAAATCAACTCTTTTTCAAGAGTTAAAACTCGTTCAGAGTTATCAACTCGTTCAGAGTTCTAAAACTTGCCACGCAAGTTCTCTACAGCGTCAAATCGTGAGGAGAAGACATCGTTCCAGTGAATCAAGACGTCCGGATCATCAACGGAGAGCAAACTCGACATGAGCATTCGAGGGAGGCACTCCATCGCCACCGTGAAGAACCCAGTTTTAAACAAAGAGAGGGAGGCACTCCATCGCCACCGTGAAGAACCCAGTTTTAAACAAAGAGGAAGAACCAATTTCGTTCTCTTCTCTTTTGTAATCGAATTGTAACCGGAATCAAAGGAATACAAGTCAATTTTCTTTTGTTCTATTCATTGTAATTTTTTCAACATACAAAAGATGGCGACTCCGCTGGGGACAAGCTTCTCTGATGAAGAAGTGGTGGCGCAATCCGATGTTCATCTTAATAGGACGACCGTCGAAACTCTCGTGGTAGAGTTTGACCAAGCCAAGTTTGAGGAGTCCATCTCCTCCGGATCCCTTAGCCCCAAGGCTATGCGCAAGATACGCAAAATCTTCAAGGAGACTAAAGCTCCAAATGTTGCTCCTATGCCAAAGGAAGCCCTCTCGTTTAGCCAAGATTGCTCGAACAGCCCCTCCTCTAAAGGAGTGGGCTCAGCTTATGCTAAACGCAGCCCTCTGTGGCGCGTTGTGTAATCAAAACACAGCCTTCAGAGGCGCGTTCCAACATCAAAATGCAGACGTCAAAAATGTGTTGATCTGGCAGAACGCAACTCTCAGGAGTGCGTCCCAGAACCAAAACGCGACCCTCATGTCGCCAAACCAAAATGCGGACCTCGCGTTTCAAGTGCCAAACGCGACCCTCGCGTTTCAAGTGCCAAACGCGACCTTCGCGTTTCACCAGCAACACCTGGAGCTCAGGCATGCGTTCGGGTGGCGAAATTTAATACCGAATCTGGTGTATACCGTGGAGCTTCGGGGCGCTCCCCCGAACCCCGCCGGGGGGTATTCCATCCCCCCGGACCCCCTGGCCAGGGGCGCGCCGTCCCCTGGACCCCCGGCTCACTGACCGAGCAGCGAGACCCCCAAATATTCTGCGTAGCGCGACTAGATTGAGGGGCGGATATAAGAAGTTCATGGATTCAAGGAAACTCAACCAGATCCATATTCACCAAGAGCCAGTCCTGTCCAATCATGGACTGGGGGTTCCAGTTCAAACCTCACGATCAGTGAGTAATTCTCCTCGAATCTTTACAACAGATTTGAGAGAGTTCATATCGAGAGAAAGACCGATGCAACAAGTCATTTGTTCATTCCAATGTGAACGACTGATTCCTACGGTCCTCTCGGAATGTCAATGCTTCTCATATGCGGCCCAACTATTGGTGTTCAACCAATTTACGAACGTTGTTTTGCCCAACCAACGATGACGTTCTCACAGGAAGAAATCTTCAGAGACCGAGTATCCTGGGGTCACTATCAATGTGATCGGTAAGGGCAAAGCCTCGGGTCCTAGTTCCGATGACTCTGAGACAAGTTATTCACCGACCGTCAGAGAAATCACTAACGAGTTTGAAGGAATCTACCAACGCACTCGGACGCGAACATGAGCCATTCCCACTATCAACTATCGGAGGTTAGCCAAAGGAATTAATTCCGATGATGAACACTCAGCCATTGCAGAGTCCCAATCATCAAGCTCTTTTGTTGAACATGAGAGCTCCGCTTATAAGATGGAAGATCATGAAGATCTCGCAAAGAGACTTGATGAGCAAGAGGCCATGCTCAAATCTCAGCAGGAGGCCATCAATGAACTCTTGGCCCTATTGACTCAGCTTGTCGCAGACAAGGCCAAATCTCAGAAGACAGATTCGCCACTCAGGCAAGAATATTCACGAAGGGAAAGAACGTCTTCGTCCCGACCTCACACAAGCAAAGGGAAGGGAAAAATAGTTGACGATACGGCTTCTGACCAAGAAGCCCACAACCTGGAATCTTCCTCTGATGAAGGAAGAGAGACTGAGAACGAGTATAATCTCCAGTCTGCCAAAATGGAAGAATTGGAAGCCCGCCTCAATGCCATGGCCAACAGAAGCGAGCTGGAGGATACAGAAGTCTCCATTCATACCCTTCTCGCCACCAAGCAGAAGAAGAGGGAGTCCGTCAAAGCCTTCGTCAAAAGGTTCCGATCCATGGCTCTCCGGTGTTCGTCAGGTATGACACAGTCTACCTTAGTAGAGACCTGTCGACACAACTTGCAAACCGACCTCCTAGCCCGAATAAGAGTTGCAGAATGCCGTTCTTGGAGACAACTAATCTCTCAAGGCGACCAGGCTCAAAAAATCATTGCCAGGATCAAAGCTGAAGAACAAAGTAGGCAGGATCAGCCCGAGTAATCAGACCAAGCCCAATCTTCTCCTGAGCAACCGGACCAGGCTCACTCTTCCCAGTCAGAAGGGAAAGATACTACGGCCAATGAAGTCAATCCTCTTCGGTAGGATGGCGGGTCCAACAACTATCATGTTAACAGTTACCTCTGATAGTCAAACTCATTAGATAATGGCCTACCTGATGATGTGACTCTATTCCGACTTCATGGATAGTGCCTCACTAGGTGATGTGTCTTGTCTACCTCTGTTTATTCCCCTGCTAAGTCCATTGGATTAAGAGTAACGAATCTTTCACATCGTCGAGTTAACATTACACTTCTGACGATCATCATCCCCACAGAGTATGCATTCAACTTGCATCACTCCCAATTTGTCACGTTAACAATATACCTCTGACAACAATCAACTTATCAATCATTGACAATAGGATTATAAGTCCTCAAAATTGCTCAAATCGTAATCTTCCCCAGCAAGACGCTAATTCTTCAAAATCTTGTTTAAATCACAAGCATCAAAATTTATCGCTTTTGATGATAAACTCATTTAGCAAGTTTCCCCAGCGAGACGCTAATTCCTAAAATCTTGTGCAAGTCACAAGAACACATTCCTGTCACGTTAACAATATACCTCTGACAAAATCCACTTATCAATCCTCGTCAATAGGATGATAAGTCCACAAAGTTGCTCCAATCGCAACACATCCCTGTCATGTTAACATCATACCTCTGACAACCCACTTATCAATCCTCGTCAATAGGATGATAAGTCCCCAAAGTTGCTCCAATCGCAACACAAATTCTTGTCATGTTAACAATACACCTCTGACAAAACCCACTTATCAATCCTCGTCAATAGGATGATAAGTCCCCAAAGTTGCTCCAATCGCAACACAAATCCTGTCACGTTAACACTACACCTCTGACAAAACCCACTTATCAATCCTCGTCAATATGTCACGTTAACACTAAACCTCTGACAAATTCACTTATCAATTCCTTCCAATAGGATGATAAGTCCATAAAGTTGCTCCAATCGCAACACACATCATGTCACGTTAACACTAAACCTCTGACAAATTCACTTATCAATCCTCTCCAATAGGATGATAAGTCCACAAAGTTGCTCCAATCGCAACACACATCCTGTCACGTTAACACTACACCTCTGAAAAAAATCCACTTATCGACTCTCCTCAATAGAGCGATAGGTTCATAAAATACTGTTAGGTTAACATCACACCTCTAACAGTCAAACCCCCCCAATGAACTTGTTAATCCTTTTACAACAAGAATAGCAAGTTTTTATTATAAAATCCCCAGCGGATTAAAGATTTTCTGGAATTATCCTAGTGATAACAAAGAAAATTTCTGAATTTCACTCTTAGTGAAAATTCATGCCAAGTTAATACTACACCTCTGGCGTTTATAATTTTCTTTCAGTGTTTCAAGTAAAAATATAACACAGGAAGAAATAGTGACAAAGCCTACGTATTCAACATCGTAGCGCCAAAATCCATGCCTCACATGCATGGGGAATTTTAACCCGAATCCTAAGTAGGGATAAGTCAACGCCTAACACGCATTGCCGGTTAGTCTTTCACCGTAAAAAAGGACAAAAGTCTACGTATTCAACATCGTAGCAGGTTGTTATTAATAACGCTAAAATTCATGCCTTACACGTATGGGGAACTTTATCCCAAATCCTAAGTGGGGATAAGCCTACGCCTAACACGCGTTGCAGGTTAGTCTTTTTCCGTAAAAATAACAAAGTCTATGTATTCAAAATCATAACATCAAGTCTAAGAGAGTTCATTCTCTTAGCACAACGTTACATGTGGAACGGACTTAGACAATCCACATGCTAGCCCGACTCAAACGGTAGTCGGTAAAGGCTTATCAAATCTATTGATGGCTGAGGGTTTGCCAAAAATCCTATGCATGTTTAAAGGCCTATCAGCTTAATGGACGTGAGCCGAGACTTGAAACAGATAAGCTAAAGACAAGTTTCAAAGACTTAGTCAAAAATGCTCGAAAGCCACTTCCATGTCTCAAGTCAAAACGCCGAGGTCAGACCCACGTTGCAAAAATCATGACGCCGAGGCTTCCATGTCTCAAGTCAAAACGCCGAGGTCAGACCCACGTTGCAAAAATCATGACGCCGAGGTCACACTCGGGTTCCAACTTTAAAAACACCGAGGTCAGACCCGCGTTAGAAAAATCACGACGCCAAGGTCACACCCGGGTTCCAAATTCAAAACGCCGAAGTCAGTCCCGCGTCTCAAGTCCAAAATGCAGGGTCCACCCCAGCATTCCAGAAGCAGGATTATGACGCATACCTTCATACAGGTCCTACATGGCAAATCCCTTCAACCAAGATACCTTCGAAGCGAGTGCAGAGAACGACCCCTTTACGACAAGGAATCAACAGCTCCAAAATCAGAGTTGAGATCCAAAGTATTCCGAAAATTCATCCCAGTTAACCGTAAACTTTTGAAAACTTTGGAGGGAGTTCTGTAGGCTGTCTAAAAATCACAATAGATAGCTTATCCTCCATCAAACACCGATGATGGAAGTTACAATCTGACGACTTCCAGAAGGCTACAATTTGAAGACTTTCACGTAGATCGCTGAAGGTTACAATCTGACGACCTTCACGACAACCGATGAGAGCTCTAGTTCAACAGCATTCACAATCAACATCGGGAGTTACAATCTGACGACTCTCATATTCTCAAGGAGCCAAGACGAAGATTACAAGACAATGATCTTTGCAACGCTATGACAAAAAGAGATTACTTGGTGATAATCTCTGCAAGGCAAGACGCGGAGGTCCTCCCCGTATTTCAACATCAAAAAACGCCAGGGTCGAAACCCGCGTTACAACATCAAAACGCCTGATAATCTCTTCAAGACAAGACGCGGAGGTCCTCCCCGTGTGCCAACATCAAAACGCCGGGGTCGAACCCGCGTTACAACATCAAAACGCGAGGGTCGAACCCACGTTACAACATCAAAACGCCAGGGTCAAACCCGCGTTATAACATCAAAACGCTGGAGTCGGACCCGCGTTACAACAAGCAAAACATGAGCGACCCTCGCGTTCTGGATGTTCAGTCAACATCCAACCTCGCGTCTCAATCCTAAGACGTAAGGTTAGGGTCCTTAACGCCAGGTTGGGCGTTTGACTCATTCAAATATGAGTCGAACGGTTTCAGAACCGTTTTTCCCACGATTCAAATATGAGTCGAACGGTTTCAGAACCGTTTTTCCCACGATCTGAGGAAATCACGCCCACTTAGGAGCGGATTTAGAGGGCAGTTACAACCTCTTATCCACCTATAAAAACTCAACAAACTCAACTGAGAAGCGAGTAAACTCAACTGAGTTTAGGGTTCGATTTTTCTTGGCTTGAATCGACCATTGAAGGCTGGCTTTTTGGAGCTGAGAATTGGCAGCAACAGGGGAGATCATTGGGCGAACTTCGGAGGAGATCGACATCATCCTTCAAGGAAGATCATCTTCAACGTTCGGCAACAGGAGCTTCCTCATCCTTGGCTATTAACCGATTTTCTGTTTAAATCAACTCTTTTTCAAGAGTTAAAACTCGTTCAGAGTTATCAACTCGTTCAGAGTTCTAAAACTTGCCACGCAAGTTCTCCACAACGTCAAATCGTGAGGAGAAGACATCGTTCCAGTGAATCAAGACGTCCGGATCTTTAACGGAGAGGAAACTCGACATGAGCATTCGAGGGAGGCACTCCATCGCCACCGTGAAGAACCCAGTTTTAAACAAAGAGGAAGAACCAATTTCGTTCTCTTCTCTTTTGTAATCGAATTGTAACCGGAATCAAAGGAATACAAGTCAATTTTCTTTTGTTCTATTCATTGCAATTTTTTCAACATACAGCCTTGAATTAGGCCCCTTGAATCAGGTATTGATAAAAACACACACAATACGTCTTCATCTATTGAGCAAAGCGGGTTGAGCGTTAAAGGCCATGCTCACAATAAACCGACTCATGAGAGTTTCTAGTACCACCTCTTATACAAATAATAATAATAATAATAATAATATTTGTACATACGTGCTTTAAAATTTTCAAGTGCATTCTTGCATAAAACCTTGTAATTAATCATGTAACAAATGCAAGTTATCCAAAAGATATATGAACATTTATTGCAATATCCATCATAACGCAATAAAAGAGATGAACTTTACATTTGAAGATTTGAAGTATAATCCACCATATAAAATAGAATTTTAAAAGATGCACCTCTTTGATTTGGTTCGCTCATATATTGATCATTTATTATTAGGCAATATATGATATAAGAAGCGTAATTAAATAAATGCATATGAATTATTCTCATAATTCCGGTTCTCTTATTCCAAACCAAAAACTCCTAATGTGAAAAGATTAAAGTTTTACCCGGGTAGTTAGCCAGGTAAGGATAGTAATAGAGGTTGATCAAAGATCAATTAAGTACCTCGTTCCTTGCAGAGCGCGTTACGCAACCCTTAAACCTTGCCTTAGACACCAACTAATCCAAGAAAACTTGAATCGGTTCACTCAATGAGTTTTTGTTCCTTAACAGTATATAGAAACTTTAAATTATTTCCTGCAATCATATAAATTTCCTAGTAATTATACTGTAAACATATGTTGGATAAGGCCGAGGAGGGGTTTACCTATTGATGTTCGAACCTCATGATTTTCATGTCTTGAGAGTAAAAACTCATCTGCTATGGACAACTACCACAGAAGTTGCTGAACAAATTTGCATTCACTTTTACCACCTTCTGTACTAAGCTTATTAGATGCATAAATACACTAAAGTATGGAATTATTAATAGAATGCACCATATTATTGATAGCTTAAAGAAATAATAGTATTAAACCATGAACAAATCCAGATATTTCAAAGCATCTATGCATCTAGAGTTTGTTCTCTTTATTCTTGTCAAAACCATGTACATGAGACTTTCAAGAATAAATTACAAATGCGTGCATATAATCAAAATAAGGTTTATGACAACAACAAACAAGTTGTAATTAACGGTCAAACTTAATTAGTAATAATTGATTACAATTTAATTAATAACAATTAAATTAATGCAATAAATAATAGTAATTAAAACAATTAATTACAGATTTAGCTATTAAGAGATCATAATGATTGCTGCTATGTAAAATAAACAATTTACACATTCACATAAATTATGCAAAATGTCGAACATGACTTACACTTTTACTCTTTATGAATGGCATTATAATTTGCTACAGTAACTATCATGAAAACTTAATTGCTATAGTGACATTCATTAATTATAATTAATCATAGCAATTAAATAAAGTAAGAAAATGGTTATAGAAACCGTATTTTCCTAGAATAAACATTAATTGCATTTTTAAGAACAAGGAAAATGATTCTCTATGTAAACAGTAAACAGTTTTTTAATGAACAATAAAATTTTTACTATAAAATGAAAAGCATGGTTTTAAATTAACAGTAACGGAAACTGTTAAAAAAAATTGTTACATAGGGAAACAAATGGATTAGATATCACTTTGTGAGCATGTGATCACATTGCTATGAAAAAAATTGTTACATAGGGAAACAAATGGATTAGATATCACTTTGTGAGCATGTGATCACATTGCTATGAGCTTGATGGTTATCATGCATGCAACCAATATAATAATGTTTGTGGGCATATTATAAGCTTTAACTGACGCATGATATTGATATGATAACAAGACTGTAACACATTATTCATGTAGCGTTACAAATGAAGTTATTCAACAAAAAAAATAGTTAATAATAATTTTTTTTAAACAGAAAGAAATATATATTTTTCGGATTTAATAATTAAACAGCTATACTAAATTCTCAATCTTCTAGATTGTTAGAAAATTATCAAATAATTAAGATTATAGCATGAAGTAAATCCGAAATTAAAATAAACAAGAGGTATGAAATTCAGGCCTGACGGGAGCAGTCGTGTATTCACTGCCCTAGAAGATTGAGAACCCGCCTATCGCCCTGGCGCAGATGGTTCCCCCCCTAGCGGTAAAAGCCCCCGGAAATGACCGGCCTCTGCACTCGGGCGAGAGTGCAGAGCTTCAGCTCAGATGAAGGAAGTTACCTATAAAATAAAACTAAGATGTAGATGAAAATAATATGTAGGGGAGAGAAGAAAAACAAGAGAAACTTGTTGTATATTTTTTCTTATCATTTTGAGCTCAACATACGGATATATATATAGGGTTGGAAAAGACGTTACAAAATCCGTAATTAATTTCGTAACATTCGTCATAAATTTTGTAACGTTTCCCATAATTATATAGCCGTTACACATATTTTTAATTACTATTCATTACAAACATGTTAGTGAGGAGAGGTGGTATTGATAGAAAAAATCTTTAAAAGTGCTAAGTAGCAATTTTGGTAAAAGTAATAATGGTTTTGATGTAAAAACCCTTTTAATAATAAGTACAAAGATCTTTGGTAGCTTGGGTTACAAATACATACAGTGAACAATCTATATATTCTATCAGAACGCCTTATAGAATGAGATAATCTATACAATTTATATGTGACTGAGGAGTTAATTTTAAATTTTCAATTATTTTTCTAAGGTGCAAACAACCCCACTCCTATAGGCGTAGGGACGGTCCTGAAAAGATTCTTATTCTAGAGCTAATCTATACAATTTATATGTGACTGAGGAGTAATTAATTTTAAATTTTCAGTTATTTTTCTAAGGTGCAAATGATGGCATTTGGGAATAGTTTTCCCTTTTATAGTCATGTAAGAGGGGCATTTTGGTCTCTCTCGGCTGAGTCTGAGCTGGCAGCTGAGTTAGCGTAGACTTTACAGGTTCCAATTATGGAGCGATCACGTAAAGAGCGTGGTCACTTCGACATTAATGAGATGGGATAGGCGGCGTACGAAACCAGCGTGGTCTGATGTGCCATAAATAGTGCCGGGGATGGAGAAATGATGGCGCCTGCCAAGCATTTAATGTGATATCGACGCGTTGTCAGCATGGGGTTCGAGGTCGAAGTCTCTTTTTGGCTTGTATCAAGGGGTATCGAGAAGTATTGTCATTCTAGTCAACCTAGCGAGATGTCGACTCGGTGAGTCGGCTAGATCGGGACGCTAGCAGTCTTAAGGGTTGAGTTGACTGAATTGGGCGTAATGGGAGAGGTTTGCATGTTGTTGACAAGGGATAAAAAATTATTGACTGAAAACACCATAACAGTTGGCCCCTTTCGCTTGGAGTCGCCCTGGGCCGAGTCCGAGTGAAATGAGAACAGTTTAGGATGGATGCGGACGTGCATTTAATGGGGGAACTGAAACGTCTCTACAGATTTAACGTGGCTGACGTTACAACACATTCTCTTTGACAGCTGCAACTCCGCTTTACGTGCCGGATTGTGGGCTGTTTAAGGTTAGTGGGCTAGCAATTGATGAGGTTAATTTTTTATTTTCTAAATTTAACATATTGTTATTTTCTTTAAGCTTTATATTCTCTTTTTCAATGATATCAAATTTGGAAGCTAACGTCTCATGATCAGATTTTAAATTCACATGCGTGCTTTTTAAATTAGTAAAATTATTATGCAACTTAGTGTAGGCACATGTAAGTTCGCTAATGGATAATTCACTTTCAGAATCCGAATCGCATACCTCGCTAGGGCTATCGCCTAGAGGCCGTGTGCATGATGATGCTCCAATTGAACTTGAAGAGGAAGCCGCCAAAGCTTGTCGGATCGCCTCCAAGTTCCCTTGATGTGCTTCTATAAATTTCTACAATTTGTAAGCGTTATCAAATGAGTCAAGCTTGTTAGAAAAAGATGAATCAAAAGCGTTACGCAAAAATTCTAACAAGAGCTTATTCATTATAAACATCTTATGATCATTTTTACTCCACTTGGATTTCTCCGAAGTGGGTACAATATAAGCACCATCTATAATTTTCTATAAATCAAATTGTCTAGATCGAACAAAAAGTTTAAATCTAACATACCATTGAGCATGGGGGAAATTATCTAAACAATGAGCATCATTAATGGCATAACCTAAGCTAGATGCGCTGTTCATGTCCATAACTATATTATGCAAGCAAGACAAAATGTAATCAAAACTAGATTAGCAAAATATAAAAACTTGAATCTTTAACTCAAGGCTATTAAACCTTAAATCTAAGAGCATCAATCTTTGATACTAATTGAAAGCACCCAGGGGGGGCACTGTGAATAGGGTGAATGCTAATCTAATCAACTATTAATGCCAATTTAAAACTAATTAACAAGTATCCTAGCAAAAATGTTGTAAAACAAGATATATATGCAAGGCTAAGCAATATAAACAAGAGTGAAATAAATAAGATGCAAATGTGATAGGACAATATAAACAATGAGTAATACACAATGGCGATATAGAATGAGCTAAATGATAGGCACAAATAATAATGCCAAGGCAAACTCAAACACACAAAAATGATCACAGAGTTCAGTCCTTCTGACCTACGTCTCCGTTCCGTTTCCCCCTCCCGGAGAAAAATCCACTATTACAATCACACCCGGTTTGGAATTCGAAACTTCTCCACACAATCTCGGTTTCTAGTTCATCGAAAACTCTCACTATCACTCATTATGTAACTACATAAACTACCACATCAAGTGTTGGTCCTCACGTATCGCCTCGCTTAAGTGCTCAACTTTACTACCTCTTACTAGGCTTTACTACCGATGTCACTCCTCTTGGTATCAACTACATCCTCACCACACACTCCTCTCGGTGTAAATATGTATTACAAAGTGAACCTCACAATTAAGCAAAAATATAAATTTTTTCTCTACAATAAATGAGAATTCAATGTAATCTCGTTCTCTAAGTCACACTCACCACAACCTAAATTATACAATGTATGAAAATACTATAAGCTCAGTGGTTGTGTGTGTAAAAAAAGAGTATAAAATCAAACTAAACTCAATATGAAAATCTAGCTTAGTGAAACTGATAATCAATGAACAATATAAATATAAAGCTAGAATTGAGTTTAGAAAACTTCTCCAACAATGACAAGAGAGAGAGAGAGAGAGGTGAGATGAAAGCCCAAACAATAAAGATGATATCCTCTTCCTTTAGTGAAATCACTTCACAAAAATCAAACTTGAAACAAGGCTAAAAACACCTTTAAACAAACTTAAACACACTTAAATCTCTTTTTAAAACTCTCTTAAACTTGTTTAAAAATACTTCTTGGATAGGTCTTAGTGTTGAGGGATGAGGGGTATTTATAAGAACTCAAGACAACATCCTAATGCCAAAAAATAGCCCAAAAAACGAGGCAAAACACCCAAAAAACAAAACCAAAAAAACTAGCCATTATCTGGAAAAATACTAATCAATCGACTAAAAAGTAGTTTCGGTCGACTGATGATATAGCCGTTGGAACAGTGCTGACAGATTCTGAAAATTTACGTATCTGACTTTGTAAAATCAATTAAAAATAGTAAATTAACTCCAAAAATCATAACATTTTGAGAATGTTTCTAGACATGTAGGTAAACATGTTAGAGAAATAATTTCTTAAATATCACTTACAAGTTGAGAGAAATAATTGTTTGCACACAGATATTCCAGATTCTGAAAACTGCTGAAACACCCGATTTTATAAAATCAAATTGACATAGTAAATCAACTCCAAAAATGATAACATTTTAGAAACTAATTATAAATATGTAATAGAATATGTTAGAAAAAGAATTTTTCAAATTTTGCATTTCTCATTTGTGAAAACTCATAAGTTTTTCAAAAACATGCACGAACATGTGCATGAACATGAACTTATTTAAAACTTAATTTTGTACATTCTATTAAACATAACAACTTAATTCCAAAATTAATAAAACTTTGCGAAACATTTATAAAAATGAAAATAAACATGTTAAAGAAGGAATTTTTGATATATCAGTTTGTATTTGTGAAAATTTACTATTTTGTAAAACTTGTAAATACATGTGTATATAAACTTCTTGATTTTTGACCTTTGAGTTAAGCAATCTTTTGAAGCTTTATAAAATGATTTTATAGACTTAATAAAAGATTTATATAATGATTGTTAAGTCCAAAAACCAATAACTCTATATTTTATTAAAATTACTCAAAATCAAGAATTGTGTCTATGTGTGATATTGAGCTCAAAGTATTAACACACATGTATAAACCCTAAACTAATTTACCCAAGCTATCTTGATCTTCAATAGAGCTCATCTTGGTAAACTTTATAGATGAATCTTGATCTTAGATCTTGACTTGAAATGTATTTCTTCACTCAACTATTCCTTCCATTCTCCAATGGATATGATCGTGAATGCTCGATTCCATCCAAAACTCTAACTTGGATATTTGTGTAGGTTACCTAACAATTAAATATAAACACTTGACAAACGTTGTTAGGAATTGTTTGTAATCATCAAAACAAGATTAGGGAGTAGGCTCATAAACATAAGACCTAACAAGACTAACATAACGCCATCGTGACCCTGGTTAGGTTCGTGGTGATCTGCCATTGGCTGGCGATAAAACCATCCTTGAAGGTGTTGGGCCATCTGGTGAGTGTCAAGGTGAATCAGACCGAGCCCACTTCTACTTCCAAATAGTGGGCAAGTACAAGCTCATCACCAGTCTTCCTGACTCGAACAATGACTGGAATGAGAAGTTCGTCTGGGTCATGGGGGATAACTTGGAACTGGGCTGTTCGAACTGGCTCGAGATAAGAAAGGAGTCGTTAATGGATGATGATCTGTCTTACATGGAGAGGGATGCCCTAGACTAAATCAAGGCGCATGCTGGCTCTCGTTGGGTGGAGCATTTGCTTTATAACTTGGTCTTATGAGTCATCAACAGTTTAGTCGTGCCTCCCACCACCAAGGACCAAGAGAGGGCTTTGGCTCTGATATTAGGCACAACAGAAGTGGCTATGGTGCTGACCGATCCTCTGGCTGACCCTAAGGAGGGGCCGTCGGCAAGGCTAGAGAAGCATCTCCACCAAGACTTGGCCCCAATGGAGGTCAAGATGACTGAGGTGGAGCCTCTTGCTACCCTAGTCCACAGGCGAAGGAGGAGATACCGG
>NC_033800.1:90096792-90097715 GCF_001876935.1 Asparagus officinalis
AGAGGTGGCATCCGTCGACTGCATTGAGCTATCCCATCATCTAGTGAAAGAGCCGGTCACGGAGGAGATGGCTCCTCTTGCAGGGTTAGAGTTCCCTTATCCTCATCACATTGCTAAGGTTGGGGAGGATGAATAGGATAGGATGGGGTAGTACCTCATTTGGTCCTCAGGGGTCGGCCCTCGATTTGGTCAGGAGCACGATCCAGAGCACTGCTACCAGCTTACCCACAAACTCGACTTCAATATATCAGTCCTTGGATCTCGTTTGACTTAGGCGAGGGATATGGAGCAGTTCTGGCTTTCACGAGATGAGGAGTTCTTGAGAGGGGTTCCTAATGCTGGTCTCCGCCAAAGCCTCTGAAGCTACTTGGTCATAGAGTAGATCTGGACCTCTTATCTGAAGATCTTAGGAGAGGTGACTACTCGGAGGGCCGACAGAGGAGCCGACTCGGAATGGGTGACGAAGCCATCTGCCTAAAGAGCTTCCGAGGCCGAAAGGCTCAGGTTAGAGCTCGACGAGAGTAACAATAAGGCTAGGAGGCTCGATGAGGCTCTTTGGGAAAGGGACCACACCATGGTACATGCCAAAGCTGAGAAGCAAGTGGTGGTACATGCAAAGTGTCAGCTGGACGCACACCATGGTACATGCCAAAGCTGAGAAGCAAGTGGTGGTACATGCAAAGTGTCAGCTAGAGGAGGAGCATACAACGCTCGTCAAGCTTCAAGGGGAGGTCACCCGCCTATAGGACACCTTGGCAATAGCCCAAAGCTACAGTGCCTACCTCGAGTCTAAGCCTATCGTGAGGGAATCATTGAGTTGTATCGCTAGGGCCTTACTAGAAAAACAGAGGTGGCGATAGCCTGCAAGGCTAGGTACGAATACCTCGTGGCATAGTTTCCAGCTGGGATGAGGAACACACCCG
>NC_033800.1:90097841-90109637 GCF_001876935.1 Asparagus officinalis
CTAGCGGCTCCTTGCCTTTGACCTCGGGAGCGGGGATGGACATATCCCAGTCTTCTTGGGATTTTTTGCACTTTTGCACTATATTTGTGTATGTACTTTGTTGATATGCCATTATAAATGAATTCCTTGAATTGATTTCTTTGTGCAGTGCAATCTTGTTTTGGATTCCCTCAGATGAGTCATCTCTATCATGGGCTTGTAAACTTAAACTGCTAAATCGGTGAAGCTCATCCTTTGTTAGGAAGATTCGTCTCGAACTGAAGTAGTTGTCATTTCATTGTTTTCTTTTTTTTGGTATCTGTGTCTTGGTTTGGAGCCGGTCGAGTCAGCGACTTCTATAAATTAGCATTTGAACCCCTTGGGGTAGGTGCTTGAGAAGTACGAGTTGGCTTTATGAAGGGTCGGCTGCCTTTGTGGAGAGTTACATAGTTCCTCTTTCAAGCATGCCTGCTGTCGGCCCTATAGTGTCGGCGAGGTTGAGTCGATTGTTTGTTGAATAGATGTCATTTGGTGAGTTCTAAGATGTCTTTGAGGACCAAAAGTTATTGTCACTTAAATTTTTGAGTGAAGAGGCGTAGAGTAAAGAGGGCAACATTTCAAGTTTCATGCGAACCATTTGAATTTCGAGACGAATCTCGTTCGTTCATCTTTAATTGAACCGACTATTCAGATTGTTCTACGTGTCTCCCTCAGGGGCTATATATATCTCATCGATGGTTAAAGGAGATCTTCTTCACAAACTATTGCTTTAGATTCTCGGCGTTTGTCTCTTGCATTTTCATAACCCTTTTTTGTTAAGAAACTCCTAACCATCTTCCATGGCTACTCAAATATCCTCAGTTGGTCGCAACGAAGAGAAGGTCATTCTTCTTTGACTTATTCAGGTGATGATTTGTACCCAAGAGCTCAAGATGTATGATGGGCTTTGTGATCTCCTTAAGGCCTTTACCCTATCGGCACCGGGTGCAGACGAGCCTGTGTACTGCTACAACTAGAATAAATCACCCATCTACATCACTCATATGGAGTATGGGTTGTGGTTGCCACTCCATCCCTTTATTAGGTATGTGTACATTTTTTTGGAGGTATCCCCCTCTCAGTTTACACCTAATGCGAACTCCATCCCTTTATTAGGGATGTGTACATTGTTTTGGGGGTGTCCCCCTCTCAGTTCACACCCAATGCAATCAGGGTTCTGGTGGGTTTCATGGTGATTTTCCACGAGGCTAGTGTCAAGCCGAGCATGCACTTGTTGGGGAACCTTATCAGTGTGAAGTCGACAAAGAAGGACCCCTACTATTTACTTCAGTACACTGGAGGCTGTAAGTTGGTGTCGGATGTCTCGGAGTCGAACAGAGACTGGAAGGAGCAATTCGTGTGGGGTTTTAGGGCCGACGACATCCTATCATGTTCCAACTGGCCTAAAATCAATAAGGATGCGATGAAGCCGTGCATACTTACTACTTAGGAGAGACATCAGCTTGAGAATATCCGTTCTTACTGTGGGTCTCTGGAGAGAGGAAATCTCTTTGAGACAACATCTCTTTGGGTGGCAAACATATCAAGGGTCCCTCTACCGATGATAACATGGTGCGGGCGAGCTTGTTGGCTCTCCCTTTAGAAGAAAGACCTCAGAAGAATTTAAGGGGAGAGGAGTCGGGCTCATCCACGAGGCCCCAAAAGAGGTTGACGGGGAATATAGCTCCCAAGGAAGTAGGCGGCTTACGGTCACATGTGGCCCATGGCAAAAAAGGAGAGGAGAGAGAGAGGGAGAGGAGGCTGGTTGGGAGCCAAGGACCTAGTGGGATGGCTGAGGTATCCCAGGTTGACTCGACGAAAGCACTGCAGCCAGCTGTCCCGGCCACCCACCAGTTCGAAGTCGTCATTATTGACGATGTCTTCACCTCCAGGCAAATAGGGGAGGTCCAAGCAATTACGCCTGCTAAAGTTGGGGTTCATGTTGAGGAGGCCATTGGCCAGAACCCTTTGCCTAAGTCATCCCATAGACCAGGCAAGGAGACTACAGGGACTTTGAGAGGCTTTGGAGAGCAAGTAGCGCCCCCTTAGCCTCTTGAGAAGTCCTCGGTGGCGAGGCTAGCAAGGAGCGGGAGGGAAAACCCTACTCACCTTTTCTCCTTTAGGTCTTGGAGCTTGACCCTCAAGTCTTGGAGAATTCTAAGGCCATGCTGATGGGAGTGCCGTCATGCCACTGCTCGTCAAGGAGGGAAATCCCAGAGGGTGATAGGTTCATCTCGGAGACACCTCTCGACAAGGAGTGCTCGGTTTTAGGGTCAGAGGTGGCCCAAATCCAAGCACTCTAATAGTTAACCCTCCCAAAGGTTGAGGGGTTCCTGCGGGAGATGCCAAGAGTCGTCTTGCACTTGGACCTACAAGGCTACTTGGTGCAGGCAGAGTTGTTCAGCCGGCTCTCTCACATGCATCAGTCCGCCCTAAGTTAGAGGTAGAATTCGCTAGAGAGAAGTTAGCTAGGGGGGAGACACAGAGAAAGGTCATAGCCTTGGAGGCCGAGCTGAACAACAATGAAGCTAGCTGGTGCCGGGAGCTGGATGCGAGGGAGAATCTCATCAAGGGATACAGATTGCACAACGCTAAGCAGGCGGCCTCCGTGGAGAAGCTCCAAGGTGAGGTGGGAAAGCTCAAGGAGGATGTCGCCCATCTCTAACAAGGGATCTTAGAGCAGGACGGTTGTAAATCGTCCTTGGAAGAAGAGGTCGAGTCCGAGAGGTGTCTAAAGGTAACGACTCAGAAGAATGCCCAGTCGAATTGTTTCTCTATCAAGCACCTGAAGCGGGACCTTAAGGAGGAGCGGTCGACCCATTAGATGTCCAGAACAATCATGAAGGACTTAGAGGATCAGCTCACTCACCTGGACTCGAAGCAGTATAAGGCGAAGGTGGTCGATGACTGGCTCCAGGGTCCCTAGGGAAAATCGAAGTGGCCTTAGCTTGCAAGGCTAGTGTCGACTATATAGCCTTACTGCTCCCTCCCGTCTCTTGACCGACACCATACTGCCTCTACCTTCCTCAAGTTTCTTGCTGTCTCAACCTCTTAAAGGAGATCAAGGTGAGCGGAGGAGGGCTAGAGCTAGCCTTAGATGACGGGGATGATGATGACTCAAGGGACGACCCTGGAAAAGTCCCCACTACTCCCTCTTCTGCTGCTCCTACTGTGCCGTCCCAGAACCAGATCTCCCAAGCCCCACTTCTGACCCTAGCCAAGAGACTTGAGAGCTTGTTCCCTTTTCTCTTCTTTTTGTAAACATCAGCGTAGACAATGTAATAAAATTTGTTTGAAGTTATGGAATGAAAATTTGAACTTTTGCTTCCATTTTGAAATTTACCATGGCATCTTGTGTGCCTTTAACTGATCCTTATTTTAGCTTCATTTGTTTGTATCTTTACTCTGACTAATGGAATAGTTAGTTGAAGCGAGCTGGTTGTGTTGGGATGATCTGAGTATCGATGGGTTGAGTCGATCGTCTTGTCTACTATGGCTTTGGTTGTTGGTGAGATGTCTTGGTCTTTTTTAAGGACGATCGAAAGGTTAGAGTGCCTAGTACTCAGTGAGGATGGCTAGGTATTTTTAGTAAAATGATAACCCGGAGGTTGGGTGCCTAGGTCTTAATAACGACTAGGTCTTTTCGACAAAATGACAACCCGGAGGTTAGGTGCTTAGGTCTTAATGAGGATACCTAGGTCTTTTCGGCAAAATGACAATCTGGAGGTTGGGTACGTAGGTCTTAATGGGAACACCTAGGTCTTATAATCAAAATGACAATCCGGAGGTTGGGTGCCTAGATCTTAATGAAGACACTGAGGTCTTTTTGGCAAATTGTCAACCCAGAGGTTGGATGCAAAGGTCTTAATAAGGACGCCAAGGTCTTTTTGCCCCGCTATGATGGTCGAGTTGTAAATGTAGGAGCCGACCGCATGGTGGGTGTGCCTTGGGTTTATTCTAAGAATGCACCAATGGCTTAGGATTCCTACAGAGATTTGGTATTTTGAGAATACAACACAAGAGTCGGATTCAATAGGATTTTATTTGTAATGAATGAAATTTTGTACAGGGTTACTGAAAGTATTTTTTTAGGATGCTCAATGTTCCAGGGGTGCTGCAGGATTCTTCCATCTGGGGCTCTTAGTCGATAAGTGCATGCTCGCAACTTCTCAAGGATTGTGTATGGGCTGTCCCTGTTGGGAGCCAGCTTGCCTCGCCTGGTATCTTTGTCGAAAGCAGCTTTGCAAAGGATGAGGTCACCGATGCTGAATCTCCTGAGTCAGACCTTGTTGTTATAGTACCGGGCGATTTGATGCTGATTGATGACCCGGGTCTAAAGCGCTTAATCCCGGACTTTGTCTAGGAGATCGAGCTCGACCTGAAGTCCTTCTGAATTCAAGTCTTCGTCGAAGAGTTACAGTCAGATAGTCAGCATGCCGACTGAAATTACCCTAGAGGGGGGTGAATAGGGCAATCAAACAATAAATGTGCAATTAATAAAATTTCTACTAATAAATAGTTGCTCCCCCTATCTATAAGACTTTCCTTCTATCTATGTTCACAAAGGAGAGGAGATATTTCTCCCCCTTTATCAACATTAAAATGGGGGTAAAAAATGATATACATGTTGTAAAACCTACAAGATACTTCTCTAAGTGTTAGCCTACCTATGTCACATTTCTCAAGTGCTCGGAATTACTATCTCTCTCTAGGATTTATAACCGACGCCATTCTTCTTGGAATTGACCTTGGTCTCTCCCGACCACTCCTCTAAGTATCCTTGTGCGTTCAAACATGTTATGACAATAAGTACGAATAATAAAATATTAGGATATGAAAAAATCTTAAACCAAAAAACCAAGAGCAAGCAAAAATCATCAAAACAAGCAATCAAAGGATGCACATGCCTAATTCATTTCTTATATGACAAAAATCTTCTACACTAAGAGGTTTGGTAAAGATGTCCACTAATTGTGATTTAGTATCAATATAAACAAGGGATATATATTTCCTCTCTACATAATCACGTAAGAAATAGTGGTGTACATCTATGTGCTTGGTTCTAGAATGTAAAACAGATTTTTTGAAATATTTATTGACTAGTATTATCACAGAATATCTTTGTATCATGAAAATGTAAATCAAACTCAACTAAATTTTGTTTCATCCATAATAATTGTGCATAAAATAAACCAATGGTAATTTATTCTTCTTCCATAGTGGATAAGCCAACACAATTTTGTTTCTTAGAATACTAAGAAACAAGTGACTTGCCTAAGAAATGACATGTGCCACTAGTACTCTTGCGGTCTACTTTGCATCCGACTTAGTCGGCATCACAATAACCATGAAGATCAAAATTTGTATTTATTAGATAAAACAAACCAAGTTTAATAGTACCATTTATATACTTAATAATTATTTTAATCGTAATTAAGTGAGATTTCCTAGGAGAAGCTTGAAAACATGCACATACACAAATACTAAATATAATATCCGGTCTACTAGCAGTGAGATAAAGTAAACTACTAATCATACCTCGATAGAGCTTTTAATCTACTTTCTCATCACTTTCATCCTTGTCCAATTTGATGGAGGTGCTCATAGGAGTTGGTGCATGCTTTGAGTTTGACATTCTAAATTTCTTCACTGACCATGTAGCATATTTGCTTTGAGACACGAAGATTCCATCCTCCTTTTGTTTGACTTGGAGACCAAGAAATAATGTAAGTTCTCCCATCATACTCATCTCAAATTGCTCTTACATAACTTTTGAAAATTCCATGCAAAGAGTTTTATTAGTAGCACCAAAAATAATATCATCAACATATATTTGAACCAAAATAAAATCATTGCTCCTTTTTCTAAAAAATACAGTGTTATCAAATTTTCCTTTTGAAAAACCATGCTCTATAAGAAAATTAGAGAGGCGAGCATACCAAGCTCTTGGAGCTTGTTTCAACCCATACAATGCTTTTTGTACCCAGTAAACATGATTAGGAAATAATGGATCAATAGAATCAGGGGGTTGCTCAACATACACCTTTTCTTCAATAAAACAATTTAACCATGCACTTTTCACATTCATTTAAAATAATTTAAAAATTTTAAAACTAGCAAAGGTTAAGAACATTCTAATTGACTTCATTCTTGCAACTGTTCCAAAAGTTTTGTCATAATCAATGCCCTCCTCTTGATTGTATCCTTGGGCGACTAAACAAACTTCATTTCTAGTCACTATGCCAAATTCTTTAAGTTTGTTTCTAAAAATTCATTTTGTTCTAATAATATAAAGATCTTTTGGTCTAGGAACAAGTTTCTAAATATTATTTCTTTGAAAATTGTTTAATTCTTCATGCATGGCTAAAATCTAAAATTCATCATTTAAAATATTATTTTTAAAAATCCATTTTGTTATCAGCCGATTGATGAGGATCATCAGTCGACCGAAGAAACACACTGGAATATCAGAAAAGTTTCTGCTCAGTCGACTGATGAACCATCAGTCGACCAAAGTAGGTCATCTGTCGACTGATGAACTCATCAATCAACCGATGAGGTCTGAGAGGCCTCCAACGGTCAGCTTATTAGTCGACTGAACAATGCTATCAGTCGACTGATGGCACTGTAACGGCTAGTTTCTGAGCTTCCAGATTTTGTGGGATTTTAGGATTTGTTTTGGATTTGGGGTATTGTTTTGGCTTCCTATATATATCTTACACCTCTCTTCACCTCAGTAATTTTAAGCAAGCAAAGAAATGTAAAAGTTTACTTGTGTTTTGTTTTTGGAGCTCAAATTTTCATCTCAATTCTCAAGTTTTTAGTTTTTAGTTTTGATCTTCCACTTCACATCCCATACACTCCTGTGCTTCATTTGATTATCTACTTTGTTTCTTGCCTACATTATGATCTAGAGAGAAAGTAAAAGATATAACTATCGCTCACATATGTATATGTGACGCTTCTGTTTTTACATATGGCTGCAGTCCAAGGTGAACCCAGAGATATAAAACTTGCCATGCACCCACACTATGTAATAACACATTTCACCAATCACAGTAATATCCTCTAGTGAAATCAAAAGAAGTAAAGGTACAAAAATAGGAAAAATAAAGAAATAAACGTAATAGACATGATATAAAAAAAGATATCTCATAAATAAAGTCATGTCTTAACTGTAATACATCTAATATCTGGGAGAATGAAAATGTCTCAATATGAATCAACTGAAAATCATTCTAAAGCACACTGCCTTTACAATATGAAAAAAACTCTAAAGTCTGAATGAAGTCATAAAAATCTACTATGGAGTTTCTACCAATAATTCATGTGATAGAGACTATGCAAGAACTTTGTCATCCTGCGGCTCTCCGAACCTATGTGCTGCCTGAAAGAAAAGAAAACAACAAAAAGAACCACATAAAGAGCGTCAGAACGCTACAGTAAGATCACCTCTATCTACCCCCAGGAGAAAATCTACTAGACGGAGTGGAGGCTCTATCTATAAGTATAATCTATCTAGATCATTTTTCCTGTATCTAAGTGGAATTAACATTTAGAAACCTACAACCCGAGATGTAGTACGTCGAGCAAAATAATCCAAACAAGAAAACCCTCATGTATATACCATTGTCTCAAATTGTAGATATCTAAACATTAATATCAAATTAAGAATAAACAACCTATATGAAATTAACAATTAGAAACCCACAACACGAGAGTGGTACGTCGAGCGAAATAATCCAAACAAGGAAACGCTCATGTATATGCCATATGTCTCAAATTGTGAATCACTAATCATTGATCCTAACTAAGACAAAAAGAAAGCAATAAAGGAAATAATGACATCATTACATCGTATTTATATTATCCTCCACTATCACTGTAGAGATAGAATAAATACTTTCAAGAGCAAAGTATCCCGATCATATATCTCAATGATGAATCATATGCAAAACTGACATCCACCAAAGACTCAGGCTATCAATTAGCTATCTCAGTGCAACTCTTTACAAGATTTTGAAACTTTGCATCATATGTGCAACGGACTACACTGTAGGTATCCTAAACAGTATACACGACTCATTAGTCTCATCGCGATCTCAACATGTAGCCTAAGTACGGGACAGCCTATCATATAGGTATCCAAATAGATGGCCTCACAAGCCTCATAATTATACGACTCACAAGCCTCATCGCACACTCATGTGGATGGACTGCTATACAAAGCATCCAAATCAGACTCAATGGCCTGTACAGGTGGAATATCTATGCACTACCTCATGTAGTACTGAACTAAGCTCATCAACGATATCCATCTCATGTATAAACTGTGTATATCTGGTATATCAATGCACTATCCTATATAGTACTGAGCTGTGCCTCATCAACGATATCTAACGAGTGTATGAACAATCTCTGACTCTATTATAAACAACCTAATTCTTGTCAAAACCCCCTTTGGGATACTCATATGTGTGCAATATCACTGTACTTGTGTATTCGTATAATTACTTGTTAGGAAGTGCAGCTCGAACTCCGCAAACACATCTCAATCAAATACAAAACAAAACTCAGGAAATTAAGCCTTAGTAGTCGACTAATATCCTGATTAGTTGACTACTCTGAGTTCATCTCGAATCTAGAAAATTGAACTAAGTGTGAGTAGTCGACTACTACGATAATTAGTCGACTACACTGCATCAACATGAAAACTGACGGTGTGCAAATAGGAAATTAACCAAAGAACATACACATATGCAATGTTAAACGAGATTAAAAACATTATGTATGCTTTTAAAGAGTCTAACTTGAACATGAAATATAGAATTAACTTAATCTAATTAGGGTTAACCTCTTTGTTAAACAAAATTTTCAATTACTCATATATATACAACATGATTATGAAAAGCATGATAGAATCTACACATGACAGAGATATATTTCGTTTTAAGTATGATTACAAGTCTAGGTATCACAACCCTAGGTTTTAGCATGATTAGATTATAAGAAAAACTCATTTAATTAATAAAACTAGGGTTTTCACATGGGTTAAAATTAATTAAACAAGGTAAAAATAAAATTAACATTAACCCTAATGATCATGATCATATTTCTAATATAAATAGCAAAAAACATCAGATCCATCAAGGGTTAAAGATCTATTATCAAAAACCTACCTTTTATCACATGAAAATAAGCATCCATCAAGGGTTAAAGATCTATTATCAAAAACCTACCTTTTATCACATGAAAATAAGCATAAACATGCTAAACATTGAATTAAACTCATTAAATAACCTACCTTTTATCACATGAAAATAAGCATAAACATGCTAAACATTGAATTAAACTCATTAAATCTTTAAATTACTAAGGGTGAAGGTTTGGATGAAGATGATCTTGCCTCAGCGTACTGTTGAACACCTCAACCATGTGTATGTAAGATTCTTCTTCAACCACGATCACCAAACCCCGCATTCCTCTCGACAATGCCTCAAAACTCTCCCAAAATTCACAAACTAAGTCTAGAGCTTGAGGAGGAAGGTGGCTGCTATAAAACTTACATGAAAGAGGGTAAAAAGAGCTTTAAAACGAGTATATATACGTATATATATAGCTGGGTTCGAAACAAAAAGGAATCCAACCCGAAATCTGACAGAAAACTAGAAACAGCCTAATTAGTTGACTAATACCTTCATTAGTCGACTAACGACCTTACTAGTCGACTACTCTGAGTAGTAGTCGACATCTAACAACCCAAAATCAGGTTTGTGCATGAATTTGTGCATGATTCTCATCTATACTCACATATATACATTAGATTGATCTTAATTCAATCCCTAGCATACCCAAACATCAAAATCTGTTATTTATAACCATATAATATGCTTAATACTATTTGTCACAATTTATTCAAAAATGGGGTTTTACAGTATACAACTCTTGAGGCTCAATATTTGCTAATTTGTTGATGAAGCTCCTCTTGTATGTGTTGCTCTTAAAGGCTTTTCTTCATCGACATGCCTCCACCTCCTTGGATATCTTCGTTACGGCACAAGTTCCATCCATCCTCTAATAGAGGCACTAAATTGCTTGACAAAATACATCCTGTATTATATTACTCAATAAGCAATTAGTACCTATAATGGAGTTTGTAAATCATCATCAAAACAAGAGACCTAACACCGACCCCCACTAGGGTGACCACCTCAGCTCTGTAGGCTAGCTTGAAGGGGGTTTTCTCGGTTGAGTTCTTATGAGTCGTGCGGTAAGACCACACGATACTTGGCAACTCCTCGACCTAATTACCAACCGCGTCATCAACCTTCTTCTTCAGAGCTAGGAGAATGCACTTGTTGGCAGCTTCCACTAGTCCATTGCATTTAGGGTAGGCAACTGAGGAGAACTTGAGGTGGATATGGTACTCTTCGCAAAAGCTTCAGAAGCCTCCTCTGTCGAACTGGGTGCCGTCATCTATTACGAAAGAAAGGGGCACACCGAAATAGTAGAGGATAGACTTCCAAACAAAATTCGTGACGTTACTCTAACCAATCTTGGCTAGGGGTCCAGCTTCAATCCATTTAGTGAAGTAGTTGATCGCCACAATCAAAAACTTTTGTTGCCCAGAAGCTATGGGGAGAGGACTCAGCAAATCCAAACACCCATTGAGCAAAAGGAATTGGACTGTAGGTGTAAATTTTAATTTCCTGAAATGGGGATTTTGTTTGTATTGATAAGAATAGAATATTACAAACTAATGAATCAAAATTACAAAAATAGCGGAGGGAATGCCTTCCTTGTTTAACGTGGGGACTTCAGTAGCGATAGGATGCCTCACTCAGTTCTCGCACTGAGTCCACTTCCCTTGGACGATTTGATCGAGGTTGCTGGAGAGCTTCAATGCACAGTAGAAGCTCGTATTAATCAAGTTCGAGTCTCCGAGTTCAATGGTGATCGAGGCCAAGAACTCAAGGAAGATGCTACAGTGCAGAATGTTGCAAAGAGCAGATCCTTCGGTCACTCGGGAGCCAAAAGCTGATGGTCTGGTTCGCTGATTCTATCAATGGACTCTCAATGAACGAACCTTGAACCCCTTTCTTATAGCCAGGAGAGGCTCTTAAATAGAGGAGAGATGGTGTGGTCGCTCCCTGAATCATGGGATGTGACCATCTACTTTTGAGAGATGCAATGCTTCTTATTTGTACTATGAGCGGCTGCTTGATGGGCTCGGAGCGTTGTACTCCTCCCCCTTATGTCGTGAGGAATGGGAAGACCCATCCCTGTACACGATAGTACATCTACCGGCTACTCTAGCGAGTTGGCGAGTTTGTTAGTCACCTGACTGGTTTCTTGAACATGCGAGCGAATTCCGCTCTTGACTCGTGCAGGCGAGTCAAGTATGTCTGAACAAACTTAATTCGTGCAGGTGAATTAAGTATGCAGGCATCTGTGTGGACTTGGCTGGTCGTCAGTACTGCGAGCGGATACTTGATGGGCTTGGAGTACCGTGATACTACGGCCACACAGTACCCTGGCGTGTCTGGCAAGCTTATTGATCACCCGGCTGATTACTTGAACCCGCAGGCGAATCCCAGTGATTTGGATGAGCTTGACTCGTGCAAGAGAGTCTGGCATGCAGGCGAGTTTGACGACTGCGTGGATTTGACTGGTCACTCGTACTGTGAGCGGCTACCTGATGGGTTCGGAGTGCTGTACTCCTTCCCCTCACATTGCAGGAAATAGGAAGGCCCATCCCTGTACGTGATATTATGGCTG
>NC_033800.1:90109647-90112550 GCF_001876935.1 Asparagus officinalis
AAGGGGGTCTACCTTATGAGTAGACATGACTCGTGCAGATGAGTCGAGTGTCCGGTGAGTTTTAGGTCACCTGGAAGGTTATCTAGATGTGCAGGCGAGTTCATCGACCACGTGGTCTTGACTCATGCTGGCGAACTCAACTTTTGAGTAGATTCGACTCGTGCATGCAAGCTAAATAAGTAGGCGGAATTCAGGCCCTATCTGTAAAGGTAATTTTTACCATCTACAAGACCCCCTTCAAAGTTTTCAGACCTAAACCGACTCGCTTGTGGTCTGGGATACTTTGAATAATGAGATCTATAGTTAGTTTCATGAGTTAAGGTGAATTTGATTGCCTCGGTTGGGTCGAGTCTTTTGGGAGAACTTGAGTTGTGTGAGCATACATAGGCGAGACAGGCGTCGTTTGAATTAGGACCCCTCTGACAAAACTCGGGCACATGAGGATGAGCCGCGTGTTCATAGGGGAAATTCCCACGCTTGTTAATTAAGACGACTCTTCGTCTTCGCGCGCTCGCTTCAAGATGCGGGTTCGATGATGCTTTTGATTTCAACCGTTGATCTGACAAGAGATCGGGTGTGAATTGCTCGATCCTGGCCATCCCGTGCGGCATCCTAAACGTCTTGCTTTGTTCATGCCTGTTCGATTGGAACCACCGAATCGAGACTGTCTGCTTCAAGTGGTCAGTGAATCTTGACAGTCGAGATCTTGTGTATATAGTGTTGATTCATCTCCTTTGCAGGAGGATCACTACACTCGTAAGTTCTCTCACTCAAACCTTCTTAGAGAAAACTCAGACTTCCTAGATTTGAAATAGCTTCGGGAGTGAGAACATATGCTTCGAAGGGGAAGAGGGAGGCTGTCCAACCTGAACCCATCATCCTTTCGGACGACGAGGAGGAAGAATGCACCTACGCTTGCCCCCAGCGGTCCTCTCAATCTCCTCTTCCTGGCGAAGGGGTTATCTTTTTGATCTGACCCATTGCCATGGTTTTAGTTGACCGGGAATCTATCTCTTCGAGCTCCAGATCTGCACATGGTGTCCTCAGGCAACTGCAGAATACTATAAAGCAAGTGGTCTCTATCACTAGCCTTGGCTGGGGGACCTATGCAGACTTTAAACCTTTCCTCATGAACTGCGTCACCGATCTCAGGCATTTGGGTGAGGCTTGAGAGGCTTCGCATTGTCTGGTTAGTCTTCTCAGTTTCTAGTCACGTCTGACACGCTTGGAAGTCCTGCTATGGGCTGATTCGGAACTGGATGTGGAACGGCTCGTGGCTCAGGCTCAGATCAGAGGGACACGGAAGCTGGAGATTCAGGAGAGGGACCTATCGGGCAAAGGGGATCTTGTCGCGGGTCTGCTTACCCGACAACGTCTGCTGCAGGCAAAGATTGATGCCTCCATCTCCACTATCGATTGAATGAAGGCCCAGCTTATGGAGGAAGAGACAGCTCTAAAAGGCTTGCAACTCGAAAGTGCGAACATCCATGGAGCAGTTGAAAGGGAGATGTAAGCCCTTCAGATGCTTCGTTAAGAAGACTCTGTCAGTGCTGTGTCTTTCGATACTAAGATCTGAAGAGAGGCGGAGGATCAGGTCCAAGCAGATCGGGTGAGGAAGATAGCTACCGCTAAAGCTAAACTCGCCTCCTTTATTGAGCTGGCGTAGGTTCGACAGAGTGGGTCGATATTTTGAGGCTCTTCTTGTTTTATCATGACTTTGTTTTGAATGTATCATCATAACTTTTAAGTTAGCTATGAATGGAATTATGCTTTCTCTGTTTATCTATTGCCTTTTTTATATCTCATGTGTATGTTTCTCCCTTGGTGATCGACCTTTGGGATTTTTGGCAAATCCCCAGCTCTCAACGGGTTTGATAAGCCTTTACCAATTACTGTTTGAATCGGGCTAGCCGTACTATTCCTCTCAATACGATGACTTGTCGAGTAGTTTCTCTTAGGCTTAATGCTAAGACTTCTCCTCTAACCTTAGCCGTTTGAGGCGTGGGTTTGAGTTAATTATAACCGTCAGGTTGTAGTTTGGTTGTATCGTAACAACTTAAACTAAAACGACCGTTACCTGCGGGTGCGCCCGGAGGGTGTGTCAATAGGTTGTATCGATTGGTAGGTCTGACTGTATATGTGAGACCATTCCATTCATGCGAGTTGACAGCTCGACACTTCAGATGAGCTAGACCAATCAAGATTTGCCTTCACAGGTGAACTAGGCCAAACAAACAAGTGGTTAAGGCGAGACTCGTTCTCACTGGTGAAGCGAGCTTGACGTTGGCAGGAGAGTTTCATTTTCACAGGCGAAATTTGAAATGGTGGAGGGAAAGCCACGTGTTCGTAGGAGAAATTCGTCCTCCTAGGCAAAGTTTGAATCGGCAGAAGGCGAGCCAAGCGCTCGCAGGCGAAGCTTTGTGCCTTCCAGCTAAGGCCGTGTGGGCTCGTCAGGTCATATTAAGTGTGATTTAACAAAGCGATGTCGCTTCCGTGCGCTTCGCTCGATGACGAATCATGGCCGTAGTTTTCAAATCCGACCATTAGACTTAGTCATGAATTTTGGTCCGGGTTCTGGGTTTTGACTTGCCCGACCCGTTCCCTGTTTTGTTGATTCCTCTGTAACCACCGAAAACCGAACTGTTGAGAGCAATCTCGGCTGTTGATTTCGATCATGGCCACGTCTCTCAACCGCAAGCATCTCGCCTTTAAATAGGCTTCGTCCCCTTCCCTTGAGGACTACTATGCTCAGTGATTTCTGCTTTCTCAAAATTTTTAGAGAAAGAACTCCAGCTTCGTCTCCGACTTTTCAATATGGTGCCGAAAGCTAAGAAATGCATTGCGAAGGGAAAGGGTCCCGGTCGCTATCCCGGTGGCGTCGCCACCGGTACGGCCGCCCGTGC